>NC_142504.1:1208162-1510523 GCF_057876585.1 Rhinolophus sinicus
CCTGGTGCCCCCAACACAGGCAGGACGTGGCACTGGGGCAGAGCACAGGGCAGCAGTGGCAAATCGCGACCATAAATAATTTGGCAAAAGTACAATAGGAATTCCACGGAAACGGCATGTAACTTGCGTCTTCTCCAGTTCTCCTCCCGAGGCCCAGCAGCCCCTTCAGACCCCATGCGGGGGTGGGGGCTAGGGCAGTCACCAGGCCGAGGTGGGGCTCTCCAGCCCACGGGACACCCCATCCTGACAGCCCCTCACGCTGTCCCCTCACTCATGCCGTGTTCCAGAAGGGCCTGACCTGCATGAGCCTTCATCACACAGGCGTCTCCCCAGGTTAATGGCATCTGCTGGGCCGAGGACAAAAGCCACAGCAAGCAGAGAGGGCTGGGCGCCCCTTCTTCCCAGACACCAGCGTGCAAAGAGCACGGGACCCCATGTCTGCTCGCACGGTCCTTTCCAGCGGGCAACCCGAGTGGGTGATGCAGAGCCCAGAAAGCGCTGGGCTGCAGACGTGTGGGCGTGGCTCCTCTTGGAACCATGCCCAGCACACACTGCTTGCTCTTGGGGGAGGGGGTGGGAGGAGCCCCTTGGCCTGGGCCAGCAATGTCAGGGCCACAGTTGGTGACACAGCGGGGCCACCCCAGCCCTTCTGCCAACTCCAGCTGTGAGGGGCTCAGATCTTCTTAGGGGAGCCGATCATGACCTTGGACACGAAGTTGACAATGGCGCTGGCGGGCTGCTCGGGGTCATGCTCTGCAAACAGGTGGCACACGTTGTCTGTGGCACTGCCCTGCTTCCGGGCCACAAACCCAAAGACTCTGCAAAGGACAGTAGGGTCAGTGCATCAGTGTCCCAACCTGCAAGGCACGAGTGGGGACGCAAAGCCCAGCTTCCTCCTGCCACCTCCACCTGCCAGGGCCCTCGTGCCCTTCAGGACACCTGCCAGCATCCTCTGCACCTTCACCCTTCTGTGGCAGGATGCTAATGCTCCACCTTTGCACAGGTGAGGGCCGCCCATCCTGGTCTGGGACCAGAGGAGTCATAGCGGCATCTCCACGCCCAGCCCGAGGCCTATGGACACTTGTCAGGGTGAGTTGTCAAGCCCACTCCCCAGTGTCCTTGGGGAGGACCTGGCTGCCCCTGGGGGTCAGATTACTCCCCCCCCCACCCCCACAGGGCAGAGTCTCCCCTAAGGCCTTGTGCGCCTGCATCACCACGACACACAGCTGAGGGCCCGTGGAAACCACAGCATGTCCAGTTATTCCTCTTAGAAGAATTGAAGCCATTATCTGAACAGGCTCCCAGGAGCCCGGACCTGACACAGTAACTGCTGTTGTCGGGGTCCCAGTCCCTGCAAAGCCTTTCTCCTCCCTCTTAGAGAGATGAAGGACTGTCTTGTTTCAGTTTAGCCGTTTCCACACCACAGGAGGGATCAGCCAAGGGCACTCAAATGGGGTGACACATCACCCTAATGGGGTCACACATTCCACTTGGCTGGGAGCATTGCTAGCCCGGCAGCCAGAGCCCAGGGCTCGGCCCCACCAGGGACCTAAGCAAGGCCTCTGGAAACTTGGTCAACGCTGAGAGAAAGGGGCGACGTGAACAGGCCGCCTGTGACTCAGCCTTCCTGGTTGGCATTCGGCGTTAGGTGGTGTGGCCCACGTTCCCCTGGGGGCCTGCAGACAGCCCCACGCTGCCCAGGACGTGTGGCCACAGAGTGTGGCGCCGGAAGGCACATCCCTCTGCATCTGGGGATGCCGTGTGCCCATGTCACCTGTGCCCACACACACAGCTCTTCCTCCGCATGCCCGACCTCACGACTGCAGCCCCACCTGCTTCTCACTACCGTGTCTCACTCCACGGACCAAGCAAATACCGCACACTGGGAGGGCAGGCACACCCACTGGCCCGGGCACCACGGGACGCTCCCGCTTTGGGAAAGCAAAGCCCAAGCCCACTGGCATCACTCAGCCCGGTCCTCACGAGGCCCTCGCGGAAGGCTGGGCCAGAATCCCGGGGGCGCTCGGCGCGCAGGCAGCTCACCTGGAGCAGAGGCCGTCCGCCATCCACCTTGCCAAACAGAGAAACAGAGAACAGTTACGTTACCATCTGCACAGACTCAAAGGGCGCAGGACGCGCACCGCCGCGCACGGGCCTTACTTCCGGTCGAGGGGATCCAGGGCACAGAAGATGACGCTGCTCACGGGGTAGTGTCTCCGGAAGAAGAGCCTGTGGGGACACGGGAGGGGGCGACGGTGAGGCCCGCGCGGCTCCCGCCAGGACACCGCGGGGCGGGGCCGCGTACGCTTTCCGCGGTTTGGAGGGAAGAGCAGAGCGTACACTCATCGCAAGTCCGCAGACACGCGACGCCGGGCAAGGACGTTCTGGGGAGGCTGGCGCGCGGGAAGAAAACTGCCACCGGGGGAAGAGAAGCGGGGTGCGGAGGGAAATCACAGCACAGTTTGCGGGACAGGAGCAACCGCGGGGCCTGACACGCAGGCGCTGGCGGGCGAGGGGGTGAGAGGCTGCCCTGCCCACCGTCGCCAGCCTGACTTGCCTCGCTGTAGAAAGGGCAGCCATCTGCTGAGCCAGCACGGCCACTGGTGCAACCACCAGAGGACCCCTCTGTCCCCGGCCCAGGCTCACATCATGGCATCGTTAGTTTCCAGTGCCAGTGTCCCCCACCCCTGCTCCTCTGAGCACCACCTGCCCCAGGTCCACATGATTCTGAGGCCCCACACCCCTCCTGGGAGAGGTCGTGTCCGCAGACACTGTTGGCTTTGCCCCTGACACAGGAAGAAAGGTCATCAGGAGGAGAGAGAGGCCAGCGCGTGACAGAGGCACAGGCCTGGACATCTTCCGGTCGGGGGCCCTGAGCACCCCTTTAATGGGGGCTGTTGGGGAGGGTACAGCCCCCCATCCAGCACCAGCCAGTCTCAATTTGAATTCTGTGTCTCACGAGAGGACAGATTCTGAATGCTAGGGACAGGGTCCCCCCACACACACCTGCCGGGTTTCTAAGGACGTGGGAAATCAGAGCTCAGAAAAAGCACAGGTGGCTGGAGCCAGGGGACATGCTGGGAAGAAACAGCTGCACTGCCCATCGTGTCCACTCTTCAGCTATTCTGGGCTCCTGCCACCTGCTCACTTAAGTCACTAAAATCCCAAGACCATGACTTTGACGCAGAAAGATGAGGAAACGGAGGGTCACAGGGTGAAGGACCTGCCGTGGTCACCTCACTGGGGAGTGGCCGGGACAAGGCACCCAGATCTGAGGATCAAGGCCCACGGCCCCCGTCACACCCCTGTCCTGAGCTGGAGAAGGGTTATGGGTGAACCGCCCAACCCGCTTCGCCATGACAGCAGTGGATGGAAGGTTCTGGTTCAGAAACCATCCCCTTCACGGAGGAGACCTGGAGCCTCGTGAGGGGCGGGTGGGGGAGGCAGGGAAGAGCCTGGGCAGCTGGTCTGAGTGGTGCCCGGGACGCTCCCGCCATCTGTCTGTACGGTTGATGACTGGTGCCCTTATCGGTCACATCAGGCCGTTTCCTAACAAATCAGTAATAACTGTGCCTGAAATGCCTTTGATCTGGAGCTCAAAGCCTCTGCTGGTGGGAGGGACACGCCTGCCATTGTTCTGTCTGGCACCTGGCAGGGCTGCTCAGGTGGGGCCACAAAGGTGCCCTGGGCCACCTGCTCAGCAGAGCTATACATGGGCAGCTCTGATGAAAGTGGCTTGAAACTGAACTATCACCTACTATCTAGATAGTCAGATACTGTAATATACTGTCACTTGGAACGAGGTAATAATCAATACTTATTAATATTGATTAGTTTATGTGATTATGTAACAATTATATTATGTAGACACTGAAATCATATTTAGCAAGGCCACAATGTCACCAGTTAGAAGTGATGTGGATTCTATTACTCCTAGAGTATTTTTACAGAAATAACTTAAAAGATTTTGCATTTATAAATTACACAGGAGTGTGCATAATTTTTAATTTTACTGATTCCTTAGAAAAAGCATTTGGGCCCCACATTAACAGCCTACGCAAGAGGAAGCGGGACCCATCTGATGATAGGAAGGCAGATGGATCACTTCAGCCCAGGAGCCCCGCCCCCTGCAGCCCCGCCCCCTGCAGCCCCGCCCCCTGCAGCCCCGCCCCCGCAGCCACGCCCCCCGCAGCCATGCCCACACTCACTTCCTCTGATTGTCTGTCAGGGTGACGCCCTGGGCTGACACCTTGAAGTGAACCACCGTGCACAGAGGTGGAGGCTGCTGGACCAGGGTGATGCTCAGTGCCTTCTGGATGGCTTGGTGGCCTGTGAGGGACTCCATGTCTACGGAGTTGAGGTACCACACATTGCAGGCTGCAGACGAGGGGAAGCAGAGGGTTAGTCACTCACGGTGGCCCTGAAGTGCACCAATGGCTTACACCTGTGGCCTGTGCCAGGTGCAGCGGAGGCAAATGCCCTTTGCCCCTAACTCTGAAGGCATGGAGACTGAGTGACCCAGAGATACTTGCCCCAAGGCCAACGCAGAGAATAAACGTAGCACTGGAGTCCTGGGGACCCTCCTGGTGACCCCAGGACAAGTTTTCACCCTGCTGTGCCATTTGCATCTGGCGTCCTCATGTGAGGCTGTAGTCTGGGTGGGACAAGAGCCGAACCACGACTGGAGTTTAGGAAGCGTCCCAGAGGGGAGCGTGTGGTCTGCACCCATCACCGCCCTGCTTGGAGCTGAGAGTGGAGACCAGGGACTGGCCGGCCCAGAGCTCGGTGCCTGCAAAGCTGCGACAGACCAGGTGCTTCTGTGAAACCTGGTGTCAGCCAGGACAGCCGTCCTGGTTTGGGATTTGGGATGGTCAGAAGAGCCGCCTGCACCCGCTAAGCTAGAGGTCTCACTTCTGAGAGGACGGACACAGGACACACACCATGACCATGTAAGACCACCAAGTTGGAGAAGAGGCCGAGCCACATCACATTATAGCGAGAAAAGCTGGGACAAGGTATGTCCCCAAACAGGGGAGGGGCTGAGTCAGTCCCTCAATGGAGCATCAAACAACCAGCACATGGTGACCATGGAAACTGTACAGCAACGTGGAGAACTTTCATGGCGATGGGGAAGCATAATAAAACTGTGTCTGTGCTTGGTTCGAAGAGTAAACTGAACAGCATGCAGGACTTGGAAGGGCACTTTGATTTCAGAGAGTGAAGATTCGGTCTCTGATTTACTAGTCCCACTGTCATGCCAACGAAGCAGTTACAAAAGAGGAAGAGAGAAACTTCTGATCTAACGTCAGTGGCATCCCACCAATGGCAGTCTGCATGGGGCGCACACTTGCAGTCACCGGCGGCCTTCTGATGGGAAGCAGCAGCAGTCTGGGCAGCCATGCTGTCACTCCACACAGCATGGAAGGGGCACTGCTCTCTCCAGCAGCTGTGCTGAGCACGCAGTAGCCCCCCGAGTCCTTACTGTCCAGCAGCGGACAGGTGGGCCTGAGGGTCCCTGCTGTGTCTGTCCCGCTGGGCCAGGCCCAAGACATCCAGGTCCACAGGGCAAGTACTCTTGTGCAGGGATGTGGAGCCGTGGCGCCTGGCGTGACTCTGGATGGGACAGCACCCACAAATCCCCAGCGTGGAGCGCTGCATGGCGCTGGCTGGGCTACTCCGGGAAAGTGATTTGCCAGCTCGGAACAGAAGTCCAGGATCTAGAGGTCGTCACTCAGGCCTACCCTCTGGGAAGGTAGCATCCTAAGGCAACACTCCAGAATCTTGAAAAGAAGTAAGGAAGAGAGGAGGCCTCCTAAGCAGCATCTGGGGTTCGGGGACGCTAGTAACAAGCTAGACGAACAACCACAGGAGCTGGGGCGCACAACGGACCGTCACTTAGCCTCTGACAATGACAGATCTACAGCTGCTGACAATGACAGAGCTACAGTGTGTTTGCAAAACCACGGCTGAGCCTCTCACGCTGCGTGAGAGAAGGGCTATCACTCAGTGTCTGCAAATGGGTGATGGGTCTCTGAGTAATCCAGTCTCCCTCGCTTTTCTGCATCTTCTTTGTTTAACTTAAAGAACACACATCACTTTTATTAAAAAAATACACTGCAACACAGTAAGGTAAAACCACAGCCCCAAGACTTGTGGGAAGTCTGCCAGAAGTCTGGTTAAAGTGCCTTTCTTTCCAGGATTATACTGCATTCTTCTGCTTCAACAAGAACCAATTAAGAACTGGGACTAAAAACATAAACAGAATTGTTTTAGAGACTGGACACACTCACAGTCAGTTTCAAATGAAAGGCATTAACTGAAGAGCTCTGAAGTCTACGCCTCGTGCTACACGCCGTCCAGCCCTGCCCATTGTCCTGCCTGGGCCTCCCCACTTACGAGGAAGCTGGACGAGAGAGTCCCGGAGCACGGTCAAGTCCAGGGGTCCAGGGATCTCAGTGAATAGGACAGCAGATGGAATGTACTTTAAGGAAAAAACCTCACTCAGTTTCCTTGCAGTAAGCAGAGCTCGGACCATCTGCACACCTCCCAGCCAGGGTTGCTCTGAATTTGTGTAAATGACCTTGAACCTCCCGGAAGGTGGCTGGGGCTGCCCTCCACAGCGGCCTCGCTCTTCTGGCCACCTTTCTGTGTCGTGATCTGATTCTTTATCTTGTGAGCCATGAAGGTAGCTGTACAGAAATCCCTACCTTCCGATGTGTTTTAGAACCAAGAGATTTTCAAAGGACGTAATTTAACTCATGATTTAACCCTCTATGAAAATGCCCAACTCAGATGGTTAAAAAAGACCCCAGGTTCTGACTAAAGTCCTGACACTCAGAAGGCCCACCCTTTAGAGAAACAAAACGCTTGTAGTTATTGATATGTGCTATGTATGACTTAGTAAGATCATAACGTGACTTAAAAATGAAAAGCCAGAACAGAAGACTTTAGTGTCACCTTTCTGTGGTCAACTCATCCACTGACCCATTAATTCCACATCTATTGGAAAATGTTAAATAGCAATAAAGTTGAAGGAGAAACATGAAATGCTGGTTGTGGTGATGATACTAAACCAACAAATCTGAGTGAACAGGGTTTGCAGTCCTGTCTCCTGTGTGAAGGGCATAGGTGGGTCTGCAGCAAATTCTGGTGTGCCCTGGGAACCTTGCCAGGACCCAGAGACATGCTGTTGCTTTGAAATAAGGAGGCAACAGCCTCTGGGGGCTGCAGGGACCGTCTGAAACGATTGTGGGGGCCACTGAGGTCATCTCTGGCACAGGAACCACCACCTTGCAGCTGCCGGGCTGTCACCCAGGATCTGCCCTTCCAACTGGGCCTACGTGGTGAAAGGACGAGGTCACAGGGAAGGCCATTGCTCTTGGGCCAGAAAAAGTGTTTTTACATGTAAGCAGAGTGGCGGGAATATGAGAACAGTTTCTGGGACCGTGTTATACGTAGGCCCCAGCGCCTTTCTGTGTCCTATTCATCTGGTCTTTACACTCACGGTGTGGGGGAGAGATGATATGCCAGGCCCCCGCACGAACGTAGGTCTTTGTAAAAGGGAAGTAGCATAACACAGCCTTCGGAAAGTGGGGGTACGCTTCACTGTACACCATTTTGGCTAATGCAAGGTTTCAGAGGAACGCTCTACTCTGAGGTAGCGGGGGAACTGTATTATGCGGAGGTCTGCAGGGCTCAGCGATCTGAGTGGCAGAGCCTCGAACCCAGGACTGAGCACTCTTCACTTTGGAGATTCAGGTTGTAGCACACGTGGGCACACACCTGTCATCTCTGTTCTGGCCATATGTCACTTCTCCTTTAAGGAAAGTCTGAAGAGATCAACACTCCAACATTCCTCTTGCAACCAGAGAGACTGCATGTTAGCTGGTGACAAAACAGACAGACAGACAGTGGGACAGAATAGAGACCCAGGAACAGACCCCACAAATACAGTCAACTGACCTTTGACAAAGGAGCAGAGGCAAGTCAATGAGCAAAGACGGTCTTTTCAACAAATGGTCCTGGAACAACCAGTCGTCCACAAGCAAAAAATGAATCTAGACACAGACGCCACACCCTTCACAAAAATTCACTCAAAATGGACCACAGACCTAAATGTAAAATGCAAACTATAAACCTCGAGGAAACACAGGAGGAAACCCAGATGGCCATGGGTTTGGTGATAGCTTTTTAGATACAATACAAAAGGTACAATCCATGAAGGAACTAACTGATACACTGGATTTAATTAAAATGAAAAACGTCTGCTTTGCGAGAGACACAGTCAAGAGAATGAGAAGATAAGCCACAGAGTGGGAGGAAATGTCGCGAAAACACCACTGATGGGCTGTTTTCCAAAATATACAAAGCACTCTTAAAACTTAATAGTAAGAAAACAACCTGATAAAAAAAAATGCACCAAGGCCTCACCAGACGACTCACCCAAGAAGGCACGCGGAAGGAAAATCAGCTCTGAGAAGACGCTCCCCGTCACATGTCATCAGGGAAACGCAAACCAAAGCAGCAATGAGGAGCCACTGCTCTCCTATCAGAAAACTGCCCACCCCACGCGGCGGCGAGGACGTGGAGCCCCGGGATCACTCGTTTCCGGTGGGGTGCACACCAGTGCAGCCACTTTGGAAGGCGGTTTGCAGCTTCTTACAAAGTTAAACACACTCTCATCATACGATCCAGCAATCTGTTCCCTGGTATTTACTGAAGGAGATGAGAACTTATGTCCACACATAAGCCTGCCCATGGATGGTCATGGCGGCTCTATTCATAATGGCCAAAGCTTGGAAGCCACCAAGATGCCCTTCTGTAGGTGACGGATACATAAACTGTCCATCCAGACAGTGGGACATGATGCAACGCTAAGAAGAAATGAGCGGTGAAGCCACGGAAACACATGGAGGAACCTTAAAAGCATGTTACTAAGTGACAGGAGCCAGTCGGAAAAGGCTGCACACTGCATGGCTCAACTCTGTGACGTTCTGGAAAAGGCAGGACTACGGAGTCAGTAAAAGGTCAGTGCTGCCAGGGGTTGGGGGAGCATGGAGGGGTTCTAGGGCAGTGACGCTGCCCTGCCCTGTGAGACACGAATAGTGGACATGTTGTTACACATCTGTCCAGCCCACAGAAGGAACAACACCAACAGTGACCCTAACGGCGCCTGCGCACTCTGGATGATAAAGACGTCAATTTGTTTCATCTTGGTGACAACGTCCCACTAGTGGGGATTGTGGACAACGGGGGAGGCTGTGCAGTGGGGGGGAGGGGCAGGGCGCACATGGGAAGTCTGTGTATGTTCACTTCAATTTTGCTGTGAAGCTCAAAGCTCTTTAAAAAGTCAAGTCTATTAATAAGAAAGAAAGAAGCACTGGGGGGCTGTGGGGGGTTGTGTCACCCTGGAGTGCTGGCAGCACAGGTCACACCATTGGCTCATTTCGATGATCGAGTCACATCTCCTGGACGTTTACACTGACGGCTGGAAGGGCAGGTCACCACATCCTGTCTGACTGTGCTTCCCCAAACCAAACACGGGACTTGATGTTCATTCCACTGACTTGGCTCTTGTTTGAGCCAGAGGGACGTTTCCAGCATGTGGAGCCCTCCCTTACAGCTCTCACAGGAAGAAAACCTTCCGACACGCAGAAGGAAAGGGAGCCAGACACTGGTGAGGGAGGAGGCTGTCATTGGGTGCCGTGGGGACAAGGGAGCGTGACTGACCTGCCCCCTGCTTCAGCAGCTCAGCTGCGGAGTTGGCCGCTGTCTGGGGCGAGCTTTCTGCTATTTCCTCCAGCGGGTCTGCAGGAAGGAGCAAAAAAACAGAGATGAGTGCGGCTTGTGGAAAAGCAGGTTCCTAGGAGTGTGATACACTCGTCACTGAAATCCCAGAGGGTGACAGCAGAATAGCCCGCAAAAGTGTCATCACATCCTTTGCAAAAGCTGGTATGACAGCACCCAGCAAATATTTTCCTGACCTCTGAATTAATTTATATGAACAACTAAATTCTAAGAGGGAAATCACACTGACTGCAGTGTAAATTACTCCTCTGTCTGGAGTAAAACGGTGTGAAGCCGACACTGCTGGGAGAGCTGGCCCTAAGGCCCAATCGCACTGTTACGCTGTAGGCGTTACTTGTTTTTAACGTCTTATTGCGGCTCCCTTCAATCAACCCCAGCACCCAGCCCAGCACATCAGCATTCTGTTGTCACAGAAATTAGTGAGCGACCCGAAGGCCTCTTGCTCAGGCGTTCTACATTTTGAACTGCAGAGTCTCTGCTCCACAGAACCCTGTCAGAAAGGCCGGGCTGTGACAATGTGACATGGGCTGTGGTATGACAGGCAGCCTCCTGTGTCCTGGCCTCGGTGAACCCGTCAGCACTCGGGGGTTTACCCACGGAGCACAAGGCAGGGAAAGCTGTCCTGTCTGTAACTCGCTGGACCACGAGGGACCCTGCGGCCGACCCCACTCACAGCCTGTGGCCTGAGCATGGCCGCACACGTACCTCTGTCTGGAATAAGCAGTTTGCAGGGCAGGGCCAAGGCCGTGATGGAATGCTGGCACACCAGAGCCGTCAGGCTCCCTGCAAAAGGGAACGGCAGACGAGCATTAGGACGGTGTCACACTCCGCTGGTGTCCCCTGAAGGCAGCTGCTGCAGGGTGAGCCCTGACGTCGGCAGCTAGCAAGCTCCGTTGCTGGGCCTTCATGCAAGACTTCCGTGAAGCCACAGCTCAGCGAGACAGTGAGGGGTTGGGCCAGGGAGCTGAGATGGCTCTGAGACACACATTCTCATACTTTATAAGAAAAGTCCGTCTGCTGACTCGGCGTAGTCTGTACCGCCAATGCCATCTGTCAGGGGCCTCAGGGGCTGTGAGACAGTGATGCGCTCGTGTACGTGTACACAAGACTCCCCGCCCGGGAGCTCAGGGAGCGTCCCCACAAGCCTGCGAGGGCAGGATGGCCTCATTGGGTAGGAAGGACGCTGCCGGGGAGTCCTGCACCTGGGGAGGGGCCACGCCGGCTCCAGCCTCGGCCCCTCTCATCTGCCCACCCCCACCCAGGCCCAGCTCCCTGCTTGTCGTTTGTTCAGTGTGGGGAAGCTTTAAAGAACGATTTCATGTCCACTTTGTTTTAGGGACGGTGATTCAGGTGCGAGGGATCTCAGAACTGGGGATGAAAAGCACATGAGGGTGGAGGGCTCCCGAGTGATGGCCCAGGGCCACGAGCAGAGGGGACGCCGGCCCATGTCCACTGCACACCCCCAGCCACTCACCAAAGTACGGCTCATTCGAGCAGCCTTTCAACCGCACCCCCTTCGGGGTGCACTCGATCAGAAAGTGCCGGACCAGTTCGTTGGCCAAATCTCCAGCTGAGGCAAGAAATTTAAAAGAAAGAATTTTTAGAAATGAAAGCATGGAAGTTATAGGGTGGTTAGGAGCTGCCGTGGAGAAGGCCCCTGTGTGACCTGTAGGTCCCTGTTGCCACTGAGTGCATTGGTCACCAGGGGTCCTCCCAGGACAGCAGGCTGAGCACCCAGATGGATGGGCCCTGGGGACAGCCTCGCACGTCCTGCAAAAAGTTTGGCGGGGGTGGGGTGGGGGGTGGTGGGGGTGGAGGAATGAGTTAGCAGCTGGGAAAGAAAACAAGACTCCAGGGCCTTCCCCACTAAGAGCAGAGGCTGGCGGCGTCTGGATACACTGCAATGCCCAGCAGGGCGCACTGAGGAGGCTGGGAGGGTGCCCCCTGCTGGACTCAGACGGCAGCCTGCCTCCACGTCCCTGTGCTGAGCGGCACCAGCCATGAAGGGGACAGCGGTGTCACAGAAGCCACGGAGAGCAGAGTGTCTGGGGGCAGGACAGCACCGATGACAGCAACACACGAACAGCAGGTGACGGCTCCCTGCCGAGGTGGCCAGCAGACAGTCACATGGTGCTGTCGGCCCCGCTCCTGTGCGCTCCATGGGCACGTCTGCCGTGGCTTCTAGGACCCGCCATACTGGAACTCTGACGGCAGGACCCGCTGCACTTGGGCTTGGTCCCCACCCCTCGCCCACAGTAGCTCGCAAATAAGGTTTATATACAACGCCATTACTGTCAGGCTTCCGCCGGGGCAGAATGGAAACGGTCAGCTCCCAGCAAAGGGCGAGGTGGATAAAAATGCCCTTTGGCTGTGGGAGGAAAGGACCCATGTCCCAGCTGAAGGGAGACAGTGGTGGTGCCAGCAGGCACAGGGCTGGACGTGGGGTTCCACCCCAAGGACGCGGCCTCACTGTTTCCTGCCACGGCTGTTCTAACGGCCTCTACTGTGTGACCTTCATCTTGACGTCCAGTCAGTTGGCCTGAGAGGCGGGACGTTTGCCCAGAAGTAGGAAGGGCCACACATCGCCCCCTGTATTTCCAAAAGTAATGCATGCAAAACACCAGTTTTTTGGCCTCGTTTTAAACTTTCAGCTGGAACCGAGGAGGTGACAGCTGCCAAGAGGTCGGTCACTGCGCTCCCACACGCTCCGTCGTCCCCACAGACCCACAGACATCCCATCCTGACACTTGTCCTGCTGCGACCGAGCGTCACTCAGCAGGTTCCCAATTAGGACAGTCGTCTGAGGCCCTCCTCCATCAGATCCCACACAGCCCTATTTCCACTCAAAAGTGAGGCACGTGCCTGCTGGAGCTTTTCAGACTGGAATTCTGGCAGCTCTTAGACCCCACCTGCCAAGGCTCACCTGTCCTACCTGTGTGCACAAGCCTCTCCCCCTTCACTCCCAGACAAGGACAGTCCCCACAGATTTGGGCTCTGTGCTCACTCAGAGTCCCCTCCTGCCCTGCCCCGCCGCTTCCATTCACAGACATCTGCGCCTCCTGAAAACCCTCAGCTCAGCCTAAGGCCCCGCCCCTGACAGGCAAACCTCACATTCCTCAAGGCTTAAGTCCCCCAATTTTCTCCAGGAAGCTTAAGCCGAGCTTTCATGAAGGATCTGGAAAAAGCCACAGGTCCAGGCACAGAATGTGAGTGAAGCCACTGTGCACCATTTTGTTCTGTAGAAACCAGCCCTGTCTTACTCTGACGTCCCCCATCCCCGGGGACCTGATGATGGCCATCCACACTCACCACTTAGAGGAAAGAGGGTAAAAGAGTCCTGTCCCTTTCCTTAGTTTGAGGCACAGTGGCAGGAAAGGCAGGAAGGGCAGGGTGAGCCAAAAAGAAGAAGAAACTGAAAACCGAGCGTCCACCAACAGTGGACTGCATAGCCTGCAGCCCATTCATTCAGAGGATGGAAAGCTGCCAGCAACGAGGGGGACGGCAGCTACAGCCGTCAGAAGCAGAAAGAGTGCCTCTTCTGAGCCAGAGTCACCGAAGAATACACATTGCATTGGTTTTCTCACACAAGGTTGAAAATAGGCAAAACCATAGTGTTCAGGGATTCGTATTTTGGTGATTAGTATAAAAACCCTGCAGTCTACATTTCACTTGGGCTTCTTGCTGTGGGTGGCATGGTCTGCTGTGGTTGGGAACAAGCTGGTCACTGAGTGAGAGGGTGAGAAAGGACCTTGTGAGCCCACATTGGAACGGGCAGTGTCAGCAGGAGTGCATGAATTTTTAGAAATGATACCTTCCCTAGGTCTGGTCACTGCAGAGAAGCGGTGACACTCAATAGCACAGAGCACGTGGAGGGACAGGTCAGGCTTTCCTGACGCCCTTCCTGGTGAGCAGACCAGGGGTCTGGACGGACGCTGGGCAGGGAAGTGCAGAGCGAGTTTGCAACACATTCACAGTTGCAGAGGCCTGGCCGTGCTCATGGACTAACGGGGACAGCAAAAGTCATGGGCCAGCTCAAAGGCCTCACGTGGCCAAATGTGGGGTTGCTGGACCCCAGGAGTAACAGTGGGATGGCTCACGGCACACAGGAAGGGGTGTACACAGGGCTGCCTGCCAGGCACCTCCTGGGCGGTGTACATGCCGCTTCACGGTGAGGTCACCTGTGCACTAGGCGTCACCATGGCTGTACATGGTCACGGCTCATGGCGAAGGCGTTGAGAAGGGCAGGGGAAGGTCTGAATGGATCTACATGCGATTGGCTAACCTTTCCCCTGTGCAGTGTGAGGAGCAAGGGGGAGGACGGCACGGCCATTGCTGGAGAGGGGACAATGTGATGACTGCAGGCCTCACTTTATCCATCACGAGATGGGGTATGCAGCCTGCTCACCTCACGTGAGGACGGGGGGAAGGCGCATTGCTGGCACTGGGCGGACAGTCCGTGAGCAGAGCAGGAAGCGATCACGCGTGGTCTGACGGGGAGGGAAGGGGACGGAGGGGGACACGACGCATTTGTGGAGCCCTGTACTGCTGTTCTAATACCTGCACAGTGAAACGGGTCACCCATCCAAAGCAATAAAGGAATAAGGTTTACAGATAATTAACGGGCTTTCTTGAATAAAGACAGTGCTTAGTAAAATACAGCTGAAAACACCACTACCGCAGGGAAAGCCTACGAGCACTGTTTTCAGCCACCGTCAGAGGCGGATGCACGACCGACACACAGGTGAGCGCAGCACGTCAGCCCCGGGACCCTACCTTTCTTGTTCAGCTGCAGGACGGAAGGCGGTGGGGTGGCCACCTTCATGGCCAGGCCGTAGGCGCCTCGGAAGGAGTGGCTGTCCCTGACGATGAACGAGCCCGGCTCTTTGTCCTTCAGCATGGCGATGGCTAGGGAGGGAACAGAGGGACATGAGTGTGTGCCGGGGACACACAGTCTGTTTCTGCTGGGACTGTCCCCTGAGCAGGGTCTCTTCTCATGCCTTCTGCAAACTGGGTCAGTGGGAGCTGGCCAGGGGACAAAGCGCGGTTCAGTGCCCTTGGGAGGTCTGTGATGACGTGCAGTTCTCGTGGGGACCTGACTGAAGCACGTGGAGGTGCAGGGCCGCCCCTCCCTGCCTCACAGACGTGGCCAGCACGCGAGGGCTCTGCTGCCCCAAGCACACGGCTCCGTCCATCCCACAGCACCCAGGAAGCCCAAACGACGACCCCCACCTACCGGCCTGGCCGGGCAGGAAGCGAGGCAGAGCTGCCCCACCGTCCCCACTGGGCCATATGGCATTTTTTTCCTTTGGGATCTTAGAGTGTGTGCGCATTCAACTTCCAATGAAAGGAAAGAACTTTCCAGTCACACTTTCTGAAGATAAACAGGATATGCCCCAAAGCTCCTCAGTACTTAATACAAATTCCAGGATTTGCCCCGGGGAATGGCAAAAACGTGGCTGTAGGTGGTCCTCCTTCGTGCAGCCAGGACAGGGCTGTACCTCCCTGTGGCCGTCACCATGACTCAGGGCCAGCTGCTGAGCCCAGAACGGACTCTTTCCATCTTTCCTAGGTGAGGTCAGAAAGTTTAGCTCATAATTACTGCTTTAAAAAACACGCCCCCCCCCCCCCCTTCCTGCTTGAAATCTGGCAGCCGGGGTCCTGTCAGCACAGCAGAGGAAGACAGAGGGACCACTTAGGGTGACAGTAACCTCAAGGTTGATGCCGCCCAGACACCGGCCAGAATTCTCTCTAGTAACAGGAATTCATCTCAGGATTTCTTTTATAGACTTTCAGCCTTTATTTAAAAAAAAAAGACAGAAAACTAGGAATTTCGAGTACAAAGTAATACAAAATTACAGCCATAGAAACGCCCCCTTTCTGTAAAACCAAAGGCTGTCTGGAGCGAATGAGGACATAAACCAGTGAGTGGCAGGACGCCTGTGACGCCTCAGTAAATAAGTGTCCAGCCCCAACCTCCTGCTGTGGGGAAGGCGGGCTTTCCAGGCCGGCCCCGCCCCTGGCCCCGCCCATCCTGCCCCACCCCCACCCCCGTGTAGGGCGGCAGGTCAGCTCCAACTCTTTCTCCCCCCAGGCTCATCCCCAGAAGCCTGGGCTCCTCTCCCAGTGGAGGGCAGCTTGGGGACAATGCTAGACTCTGGTTCTTTGCAAAAGAAATGAGCCAGAGAGTCCAGCCTGCTGAGGTTGTAAAAACCAGCTTGTGCAGGTCCCACAGGACACACCAACCCCACCCACGTTTCCGAAGACGGTGGACGGCAGGGCCACCCTCATCCTCCCCTCCCTGCAACGGGCTCTTTCAGGGCCAGTGGAAAGGCGGGGACAGCGGTACGGAACTTGATTTTCCTGTAGCTCTTTTCCTCCTGAGTACTTTTAAGTTTGCCCAGAAGCACCCCAAGGAATGAGCCTTCCCATAGTAACATGGACCCATCATGCTCCAGAAGAGGCCACCCAGGTGTCTCCCTCCTGCGTGTTCCTGAAACTTCACTGCAGCTTTTATAGCAAAAGGCACATCTTGACAGTTAACACAGCACGAAGACAAAGCCCAAGGGCAGCTTTCTGTCCCTTGGAGGAGCTGTCACACCCACAGGACATTCGTCCGTATAGGTGTCCTCCACGCAAAATGCTGAGAAAGTGGAGGAAGTGACGCTTTCAGAGTCCAGCTGGGAAGAGCAGCACCCAGGGCACATGGCAGCTATTCTGAGACGAGCTCCACCCAAAGGGACTTTTTAAATGTGGGGCTAAATTAGGCAGATGACAACAGTGACTGCTACCGCCTACTGTGTGCCTACCAGGTGCCAGCAACAGTGCCTCCCCCACCAGCACCGCCCAGCCACACTCAGGCTGGCTCTGTCGCCTACACTCCCCGGAGTCACCTGGCACACTCAAGCCAAGGCTGCCGGCTTCCAAAGCTGGAGCCCTGGTTGTCCCATGGAGAAGGGGGCAGCCTGGCCCCACCCAGCACCCCGGTGTAAAAGGCTGCGCCAAGGGAGGGTCCACATGGAGTGTTCTAGAATACAGTGTTCGACCAGCACTTCTCAGAGTCCGTCTGGCTGGACAAGGCGCCTGGCGCTGGAGCTAAGGACCAGTCCTGGGAATTCTTGCAACAAGAGCAGGGAGGGGACAACAGTGGAGCCTGGATCGTGGTGCCAGGCTCAGCCACAAAGGCCAATTGAGGGAATGGGACGCCTCTCCCACTGTGGCCCCCTGTGTGAAGTGACAATAGTCTCATTGAGCTCTTGGGGAGAAATGCACATTCTTACCATTTTTATTATCTGCTTAATTGAACAGAAGAATTTCAGTGAGGAAATGGGACTGTGCTGTTTGCAGCCACTTAACTCTTGGTGTCCAGGCAAGTCATCTTTGGGACAGGCTTAAGGATTTTCTTCCCCAGGTTGAGGTCACACACAGAACAGCCCGCGGGCTGTGTGGGGACCGTGGCGGGCAGTTTACTGCCACCCCTTTCCCAGCCCCGAGCCACCGTTCACAGGGGAACTTCATTTCCTGTGTCTTGGCCGTGCACCCCAGGCTCCTCGGGCAGTCACACACCGTCCTCTCTGAGGGACTTCTGGGAATTATGAGCCCCCAGGAGGCTGTGTCTCTCACAGCTGTGAGGGGGACAGCAGCTCCCTGCGAGTGGAGGGCAGCACGTCTCGGGGACAAACGAGATCTGCTGAAGGAATGGCCACTGTTTGCCCAGGAGCTGCCCCAGAGGGGCCACCGCTCTAATGGCCGGCCAGGCTCCCTCTCGGAGACCTCGTGAATCTGAGTTCCAGTGAAGAATGTCACATGACTTAGCTGCTCAAAACTGTGGGTGATTTCAAATTTTCCCAGCTGCCATGAGGCTGCAGCAGACGCAGGTGGCACACGTGCGTGCAAGGCGCCTGTTATCAGCGCTTGTCTTTCCCACAAGCAGATGCAACGGTGCTGGAGGGACGTCTGTCCTTCCTCCCGACCCTCGGTCACAATCTGCAGTTGTCACCAGCCATGACGCCATCAGGCGGCTGGCGGAAATGACTCCCTGCCCTCCGGAAAGCGCGAGGCCACCCCTGTTCCTCGGCAGCTCCCTCACGAGGACCCACTTGTCCTACAGAGACTTAGAGGTGGTGGCACTTCCGGGGTGTGTGACACAGGGCAGCCCTGCTGTAACTCGGCGTCCCGGGGAGCGGTGCCCTCATGTCCCCCTCAGGCCCCGCCGCACACAGGACTCGGAGCCCTGTCTGCCACGCACCTTGTTCTCTGGAGATGTCCGCCTTGTACCAGAACCTGGAGGTGTCCTGCACGAAGCTCACGGACACGTGCTTATCGCCTGGATTATCTGCAAAACAGAATTTAAAGCCCAGCATTGTGAAGGGCGTTTTATTGCTAGCTCTCACCTCCCAGGGAACTAGAAGGTCAAAGTGCCCACCCCGGGGTGTAGGGTCTCCGGGGAAGATGAGTGCCGGGAGCACGACAGACAGCAGGACTGTGACCAGGACCACGCAGCACGCGGCAGCGGCGCATGGTTAGAAGGCGGGAGCAAACAGAGCTGGCCCGGGCTGCTGGAGGGTGCCAGGGCCATCTTCTCATAATCTGAAATGGCTCATCATTAAATTGCGAATGAAAGCATTGCATTAAAGAACAGAAGTTATTCTGAACAAGCAGGACGCCCAGTGGAAAGAGCACCACGGCGGGAACGGTGGGGCCTGCTGTCGGAACGAGTCTCAGCTGTGGGGACAGGGACACAGAGGACGGACACGCCCACTGCTGCTCCCTCGGCGTCCCCCTCCAGGCACCCAGCCCAGCCCCAGAGGTGGCGCTGGCTCTCAGGCCCAGGTGTGAAGCCTGGGGGTCCTTCCTTAGTGAATACGGTGGGTCCCATGGGTCCCGCAGAGGAGGGGACACATACCTGGGGAAGGAGCTGCTGCCTCGGGCGGCTTGGGGAAGTCCGGCAGGACATTGGGGAAAGGGATGCTCATTGTGCTCCCGCTGTGGGGGCTGGAGAAGCCGCTGGACGACGGGGACACGGAGCCGAGGGAGCGGTCCCCCTCTGAGGCCCGCTTCTTCTCGGGAAGGGGCGGCTGCCCGGGCAGGGACAGGCTCTGGCCCTGCAGGACGGGGCTGTGGTGGCCGCCGTGTCCAGGCGCCACCGTGAGAAAGCTGTGGGGCAGGAAACCATTGTCGGCAGCTGCTGCTGTCCGCGGGGTGCTGGGGGGCTGGGACACTCTGTGGGAATTGGCTAGCAGGGCCCCAGGGTCCTCCCTGGGGGGCAGGCCCAGGAAGGCCTGGCCGCTTGGGGGGCCCAAGGCTTCCGGTAGCTCCACCAGGGAGGGCTCATGGCTGTGGAAAGAGGCTGTGAGCTCGGCAGGCAGGAGGTGCGGCCGGCCGGGGCCGGGGCCGTCCTTGCTGGGACCTGGGAACTCGCTGGCGCAGAGAAGGCTTCCTGGGGGCCGGCTGCCCCCCAGCAGGGCCCGTGTGGCTTTGGGGCTAGTCTCCACCCACTGGTGCTCGGCAGAGGGGGGGCTGTTCAGGAGACAAACCAAGCATCAGAGAAGATCCCAATCCATGGAGAGGCCACAAAATGAGCCACGGGCAGCCTGTGAGCAAGCACAGCCACGCTGGCCCCAGGGCAGCCCCTCCACAGTCCCTCGTGGGTACAGTGTTCGTGTCATGAACCCCCAACAGCCCCCCAGCCACCTTTGCTCTTCAACTAGACAAGGCCCTCCCGTTCTTTAACACGAAGCTCTGTGTGTCACCAACTTGGAGCTGCCCAGGCCATGCCCAGTACCCGGCCAGTGTCTGTGCACCTGGGGACCGGCGCTGAACCCCTGGTCCCACCACCCCGGGCACAGGGGTCAACCAAGCTGTCATCAGCTGCCACTTAGTGTCTGCTTCTCGAAGAGCCCGCGCCCCCCCAGGTACAACTGTGTCACCCATTTTCTCCTTCTTTCCCTGACACCTAATACGGGCACCAGGCCGTCAGTGTTCAACTAGGGCTTGCTGGACAAACCCGCTGACTGGGGGGCACGGGGGGAGAATATCGGAAACTACTCCACATTCAGGGATACAGAGAGTTGGCTGACAAACCACCCGATCGCACACGCGCGTTTAGTTCACTAGCAAACACGCGTGTGTTGTGTGTGGTGTCACACCCACACAGAAGGGAGGAGAGCCCAGGGGTTCTCCGGGGAGCTCTGAACCCGCACGAGCAGCCCTGGGACCCGCCTGCTCTGAGCCACGGACTTGCTCCTTGTGAAATAGAAACAGGGTATTTCTCTCCGTCACCGCCCCTCTTTTCTGCCCTTCTCATCCCACCGAGTGTCCCTCTGCTCTCCCAACAGCGTCACAAATTCCATGAGCCCAGAGGCAGGCCTGTCCTGGCCGTCAGGCCCCCGCGCCCCTGCCCAGCCTCAGCTCAGACAGCCCTCCCCTGGCACCCGTTTCAGGGCACTGTCACCAGACGCCAGGTGGAGGTGGGCTCCTGTGCATCCTGCCTGTTAATAGTGATGCGCTCAGGACCTTCCTTCACAATGTACATCTGAGAGTGACAGCTGTCATTCCACAAAGGGGCCCGGGGTCATTTGCAGGACGAGCCCTGCCGGCCTCTCCCGGGCTGATGTGCGGGCCTGTGCCGCAGCCTGGGTCAGTACCTGTCCCGCCGCTGGCTGGGGCTGCTGTTGGACACCGTGCAGGAGGGCGTGAATGCCCGCTGGAAGGAGGGCGCTGTGGGCACATCCGCCCGGAGCACTGCGGGTTTGGCTCCCACGGGGCTCTCTGACATCCCCACAGCGTGACTGAGGACCTCAGCGCAGCCTCGTGGTTCTGTGGCAATGACACAAGAGCAGAGGGACCTGGTTACAGGACTCGGGGAGACTCAGCCTGGGCCCTTCTTCCTGTATGGTATGGTGTCACTTCTGAAGCTTCCTGCTGCCAAAGGAGCTACAATCCCACCGAGCAGGGGAGCATTTCCCAAACGTGAGTCACCCAACGTCAGTCCCTGACCACAGCTTCCAATACGGGACCGTGAGCTGTCGTCCTCACTGCGTTGCCCCTGAGGCCCTGTGACCCGGGAGGGAAGCACGATGTCACCACCTGCAGACCAGTCTACCCGGACCGACTACTGAGCGTGTAGACGACCCAGGCCGTTTGTCACTTTAGAAAGGGCCAAGCCTTCCCTCTGCAAACTGGGAACTCAGCTCGCACCTGGGTCCTTGCCTTCCGGGCACACTTCCCCCCTCCAGCACGGCCTGGCCCTGGTGTCCTCGCCCTGTGAGGTACAGTGACCACCTGCCGGGCCCGTCACGCAGGAGATGAGAAGCCCAGAGCCTTGAACACCTGCCTGTGTGACAGGATTCCACTCACGAAATGCCCACCGCGCCCACAGCCCAGCATCTCCATTATTTCTCAGGATTTTTAAAACCTTGTCTATTTTTCTAAGTAAGCTTTAAGAACTGGACAAATGTATAAACATCATACAATAATACTGTGAGAAACACAGGGCATTTTGCTTTCTGCTTGAAAGCAACGGAGGACAGGTAGGAGAAGAGAAAAGCTAAGCAACTCCGCATCACGCCTATGACTCAGTCCTGGGAAGCGATGGCGTTGAGGGGCATCACGGTCATGGCCGTTTTGCCTGACACAGACCCATTCGGGAGCATGTGGTGCAGAGGCCAAACGGAAGCCCACGGTCAAGGCCGTGGGAATCCCACAGGTCTGGGGAGACAAAAATTGGGGAGCAGAGCTCCAAGGCAGCCAGGACATGACAGGCAAAGAGCACAGAGGAAAGGGACCACAGAGGAAGGACTGGCACGCTCAGAGCCGTCTCCCCTCCAGGTATTACTGACTCCGACGCTCAGAGGCACAGGGCCAAAGCAGGGTGACCACGACAGCAGTGCTACCGAGAAACGTCAGATACGAGGGGTCTGGGCACTCTCGTGGTGGGGCTGAGAACGAGGCTCAGAGCTCAGCACCTCAGCTAGGAAGAGGGGCCACTGCAAGGACCCAGGGAGAGGCCTCAAGGCTGAAGCCTGGGAGTACAAGTTCCAGGAACAGACCAGCCCTGACCGGATCTAAACAGCCTGCCTCAAACCAAGTCCTGTCCTTTCTGAGGGATTCAACAGCCTCAGAGCCTGCCTCCATCCTTCCATCCATCCATCCATCCATCCATCCATCCATCCATCCATCCAATCATCCATCCATCCATCCATCCATCCATCCATCCATCCATCCAATCATCCATCCATCCATCCATCCATCCATCCATCCATCCATCCATCCAATCATCCATCCATCCATCCATCCATCCATCCATCCATCCATCCATGCATCCATCCATCCATCCATCCATCCAATCATCCATCCATCCATCCATCCATCCATCCATCCATCCATCCAATCATTCATCCATCCATCCATCCATCCATCCATCCATCCATCCATCCATCCATCCAATCATCCATCCATCCATCCATCCATCCATCCATCCATCCATCCAATCATCCATCCATCCATCCATCCAATCATCCATCCATCCATCCATCCATCCATCCATCCATCCATCCATCCATCCATCCAATCATTCATCCATCCATCCATCCATCCATCCATCCATCCATCCATCCATCCAATCATCCATCCATCCATCCATCCATCCATCCATCCATCCATCCATCCAATCATCCATCCATCCATCCATCCATCCATCCATCCATCCAATCATCCATCCATCCATCCATCCATCCAATCATCCATCCATCCATCCATCCATCCATCCATCCATCCATCCATCCATCCATCCAATCATCCATCCATCCATCCATCCATCCATCCATCCATCCATCCTTCTATCTATCCAGCTAACTAGCTATCTCTATATATCACTTATCTTCTATTTATCATCTATCTATTCATCCATCTATATCATTTTTGGACACAATATCAAATATTTAATTTAAAAAAAACTGATGAGCAATGCCAGGTAATAGCACAAAGAAATGAAAATTAAGAAAAAAAGTAAAGACAGAAAAAACACCCACCCTGATAGAAAAATTGGAATTTAAAGACACAGATTTTAAAATAACTAAAGTAGAGCTGTTTCAGAAAATAGAAGGAAAGGGGGAGAATTTCGCCAGACCACTGTAGGACATGAAGAATAATCAAATAGAAATCCTAGAACTTCAAAACACAATGAAAGTAAGCATTTGGTGACAGATTTATCAGATTGACACAGCAGAAGGAATGATGAGTGATCTGGGAGGTAAATCAGGAAAATACCGCCTGAAACACAGAAGAAAGAGTATGAAAAATACAGAAACAAGCGTAAAGACATACGGGACACGATGAAAACGTCTAACATTCGTGCAGGTGGAGCCCAAGAAGTGGGTGGAGAAATTGAATGAGGCAGAATGCTGGAAAGATGTTTACTGAGAATTTCCCCAAACAGACTAAAGAAATCAAGCTGCATGTTAAAAAAACCCAAGAAACTTAAGCAAGATAAGTAAAAACACTACATACATCCACATAATAGTAATGCTTACGAAAGTCAAAGACAAACTTTAAATACAGCACCTTGTCCAATTTGCGGGGAGGGTGGGAGTCAATTTCGGTGTTAAGTTTGTTAGACATTTGGTAAACTGTTCACTATAGAAAAGCCTCCTGCTAATGTTCCACTTGTACGAACCACACTGGAGGCCCCTGGGAGGGGCTCCGTCTCCCGAGTGCAACTGTCACCAGAATGGGCTGCCTGGGTGCCACCAGGGTGGCCGGGTGGGTGCCAGCGTGTGGACAAGCCCCCTGCGTGCCTCCTGCTGCCCTTGCCTGACAATTCCCAGCGAGACCCAGTGTTCTTACTACACACAGTGCACAACTGCCCCGCGTCCCAGGAGGACATTCCCTACTAAATGTCCTAAAGTGAATGCTTAGTTCACCAGCTGCACAGTCCAGAGCCCACCCTTCAATCCCTCCGCCCCAAGCTGGGAGACAAATGCCAAGGCTGGTTCTCAGGTGGCCCTGCACCAGCACCAGCATGTGCCATCTTGATACTAAAATAACATCTGCAGACACGGAGAGTGTATTTGCTTCGAACCTGCCAGCTGTCAGTGCAGAGCGGGGAGTGGGCGCCCTCCGGGGGTGGGGGGTGAACACTTTGTCAGAATGAGGAGATAAGGAGACAAAGAGACAGGATGTGAGGTGTAGCCTGAGCGCTTCAGATAACTGCAGGAGGAATCGTTTCTGTCTGGGGAGACCTGGAAGGCTTCCTGGAGGAAGTGGCATGTGATGGAAGCCGGGAAGGATGGGTGGGAGTCTGACAGACTAAAGGATGCGACATGGGTGCTGGGCCCCCTCTGTGGGCTCTGTGCCCACAGGGCAGAAGCTGCCCCTGGGCACTGCGGGCCCCACCACTGAGCTTGCCACAGGTGGGGGCCCAGGTCACTCGGGCTATGAATGAATGAATGAGTGAATGAGTTAGCAGAGGCTTGGAGGTTGAAGGGAAAAGGAAAGGGCAAGCTGGGAAAACAGTGGGAGCATAGGTCAAGGGGCGGCCCGAGGTGTGGGAGGACAGAGGTGCCCACAGCCCCCAGGGCCCCACGCAGGGAGGCACAGGGGTCAGAAATGGCTCGTGCACACGTGGCACCCACTTATGGAATCACTAACTCCCAGGCCTGCCGGCTCCAGTGCCCTCCTGTGGTGCTGTGGGCTGCACACCCCGTCGGCACAGTCCCAGAGCCACCAGCACCTCGGCAATCCGTGCCACACTCTCATGGCGCCTGAGACGTCCACCAAAGGAGGTGACAACAAAGGAAACAGGACCCGCTCTGTCCTGTGGTCATGCTGCCTGTTCCCCAAAAGGGCAAGCACAGCATCTCCCACACAAGTGCCTTGCTCACAGCTCAGGGCCAGCTCTCGGCTCAGTCCTGCCCCAGGCAACAGGACTCAACCCTCCATCCAGTGAAGGGCAGTCCAGGACCTTGGCCCACCTGGCCCCCAGCCTGGGACTTGGGCGCTCAGATGCATGCAGCTGGCGGCCACCACCGCCACCACCCGGCCTGCGTGCGGCCTCAGGGGGACTGGGGCACAAAGTGGGTACTGACCACTGTCCCTGCTGGGGATCGAGAGTGCGAGAACAGGGACCCCACAGGCCAGAGGACGACAGACAAACACACCAGCTCCGTGGGTTGGACCGCAGACCACAACTCCCGCTGCAAGGATTCACCTCACTCCTAGAAACGTGCTCGTCCTACGAGCAGAATGTGCTGTGCTGTTTTGCACACTTGCTGTTCAGCTAATTGACAGGTGAAATTTCTAAGAGGACAACTGTCCGTGACCCAGCTGCCTGTTCGGGTTCCGGCCTCTGTCTCAGGTCTGGACTGAGGAGGCCGGGGCAACTCGGAGGTCCCACAGGTGACATGGGAGGAAGCGGCCTCTATGTGACTGTGCCTGGCCGGCCGTCTCCGCTCCTGGCCGGACGCGGTGAGCACTCGGGTCCTACACCAAACCCACAGGGCTGCAGGGCAGGCAGACATCTTCCTGGGCCACGCCTCCCCATGGGGATGAGCATACAGGTCGGGGACAAGCCCACACCAGGGCCCCATGCACGGCACAGGCACAGCCCTGCTGCCCCCTGATCTGGGCTCCCAACACACGCCTCTTTCAGGTCCCTGTACCCTCCCCGCAAAGCTGCACTTCTGCCCTCCCTCACCATGTTCTCACTTCCACCCCTGCCTGTGATCACACAGGGGACGCAGAACCCCCTCCGTGCTTAGAAATGCAAACCCCTCACTTCTGGGATTGTCCCCAGTGCCAGCTGGTCCTGGCCTGCAGGACGAGGGCGCCCTCTCCTTCTGGGCCCTTGAACACAGCCAGGCTGTTCTCCCCTCATCCCCTTCCTGCACTTCCTTTGCCCAGAACAAGGGTCAGCGGGTCACAGGCTCTCTTCCACAAGGTCTATTTTTGTGCTGTCGCTGGAGCTGCAGCAGGAGGTCTGTGGGAAGCCGGATACCATTTACTCCCCACTGTCCTCTATTTACATCACACATAAGTTAACAGGAAGACTGGGGACCCCCTGGCTCACTGTCCTCCAAAGCCCCTGTCTGCCCGACAGAGTGAAAACTGAGGACGCACCCCAACATCAAGGTTTATCCCAGTACAGCTGGGATCTTGGGCGCAGGAAGCACAACTTACTGACAAGGTCAGGGCACGTGACATTAAAAAAAAAGATCAGCATTTCCTTGTCTTCCTGGTGACATTAAAAGTCTTACCAAGGCATAAAAATTAGTCACTTCATGTATTAATTCTGTTAACAATTACAAATTACCATTAAGCTTTTTATAAGACCTTTAAAAACAAAATAAATTTAACTGAAGTCAAGAGTACACAAGCCTATCCAGACAAAGAAACTTGAGTTTTGTTATTTAACGGCCCAAAAGTCAGCCTCGACCTTGGACGCATAATAAACAGGCAGAATCGCAGTAAGTCCATGATCCATTTTGCTTTTCTTCCTTCCATCCATCTGTTATCTCACCTTCCTCCCACAGCTACCCACCTATGACTCCCTCACGTCCGTCTGTGATGTGTGTCCCTCCACGGTCTCCTCTCCCAGTTCCACCTGGGACCTTGTACTTAACTAGGAAGCTCCCTTCACCACTTGAGCGCTTTTGACAAAATGGGATATTAGCAAACGTTTGTCTCCTCCTCTCACTATATTTCTAGGGGTGAGACTTGGGGCTGCCAGGAGGGAGAGCGTGACCCCAGGCCCAGCCTGGCTCTGCCTGTCCTGGGCCGCTGGACCCAGGCCAAAGCTTGGGACCTTCAGGTCCTATCTCGACAGAACCCCACCCGGCAGGCTCAGCTCAGACGATTTCCAGGGTCCCCTCTAAGTTTCTCTCTCTACTGCTTGCGTTTGTCTACCTTGGTGGGCTGGTGGTTTTCCATGGTGCTTTGCTCTGTGTCCCCTTTCCTTATTTCTTGTCTCTGCTCTAGATTTTCGCTTTCTGGTTACCATGAGGTTTACACAAAACATTCCATAGATAAAACAGTCTTTTTCCTGCTGGTTAGCTCTAAACTTAAAGTATCGTTTTAAGAAAGCAAGACTTTATGCGGGGAGTTCGATAGGTTTTTTTGTTGTTCGTTTGCGTTTTTGTTTTAAGGGGTCCTGATCTTATAATTCTTCTGTTCTTTGTCTCTGAACAACAGGCCATTTAACCAACCTTCTGGAAAGCAAAGGAAAGAAAGATGGGCGGGCAGCCAGATAGAATGAGAATTAATTACTGAAGACTGGAAAAGTACAGGCCATTATATGTGTTGTTGTTGTTGTTTTAATAAAAAAGCAAAGGGCTGCATCTCAGACCGCACAGACACCCCCCAAACACAGAAGAAATGGTGAAGGGACCCGACGCGGTCACTTCCTCGGCCGTGAGTTCTTTCTCTTGGAACCCCTTCCGTCCAAGTCACACAACACGAATGTGTTCTATGGCATGAGGTGTCCAGGTTTAATAAGCTCCAGGGAAGTGCTCCCAGGACGAACTGGCTGTTCTAGAAGCATCCGACGTCCTCACTGCCCGACGGGGTGGGTGTGCACAGCCAGCGCTCTACTCGGGGTCCCTGTCTGTGAACAGGGTGACCCTCCTGGGAAGTCCTATCCACACCGGAAGGATCCCTTCAGAAACACAGGCAGTGTCCCTTTTGCCCAGTCACAGAAACAAACCAGGAACCGCAGAACAGTAGTTCACGACACTGGGGACCCTCCTTCCTCTTGTCCTTTGAAGACGCCCCCCTTCTTGGCTGAGGTTCGGATTCACACATGCTGGACTGAAAGCACATTTGCCTCACTTCGTGGGTTCCGGGGAGGGAATTCTAATGTGGAATCCCCTTCACACTGAGGGTTTGCAAAGCAGTTTCTACATTAAGATGCACCAGGCGAGGCCAGTGTCTCCAGCGGGCCCTTAGCAACCCGTGAACGCGGCGGCTGGCACAGTGGCGTCGTGAGAGCTCTCGGGGACACACTGCCGCTGGTTCAGAAGCACGGTCTGGGGCTGAGGTCCTCGGTTCCTGAGAGCGGCACGGGGAGCTGTGACACCGGGGGCAGGAGTGAGGCCTGGCGCCACCAGGCCTGAGGCCAGAGCCACCCTCCGTGCTCACCTGAATTTCCCTTTCTTTCCCAGTTGTGGTGAAGTGTACGTCACATAAACTTCGCTATCTTTTTTAAGTGTACAGCCTGGTGGCACTGAGTCCAGTCACACTGGGGCAGCCATCACCACATCCACCCACAGAACTGTCATTCCGCAAAGCTGAAACCGTGTCCCCGCTGAACACTGGCTGCCCCTCCCCCCAGCCCTGGCACCGGCACCATCTGCTTTCTCCCCGATGAGTCTGACCGCTCCAGTGACCACACAGAAGTGGAACCTCATAACCTTATGTCCCCGAGGTCCATCTGTGTTAGAGCAGGTGTCAGAATTCCCTTCCTCTCTAAGGCTGGCAGCACTCCACTGTGTGCAGGGATCACATTCTGTTTGTCCCTTGGTCCCTGGACGGACACGTGGGTACCTCCCAGCTCTAGCGCCAGTGAACATTCCATGTCCTTTGTATTCCTTTATCCTCTTTGAGTTGGGGCTCGTTCCTTGCAGCAGAAAGCAGCCCATGGACACAGACCTTTGCTGAAACTCTAGCCAGTGGGAAGGGAGACAGACAAGAACGGGCTCGGGGGTGAGGGGTCTGACTCCCCTGAGGCCCCCTCGTACTGAGCCACCAACCCAGAGATGGCGTTTCCCAAGCAGAGGGAAAAGCTGTGCCACTCGCTCAGAGGGTGACAGGCCGGTGAAGAGCACGACGCGAAGTGACCAAGGTTACACGGGAATGGACGCGCTGCTGGCAGAAGGCACAGACCCTGCGACATGCTGCCCAGTCTGAGTCAGTGACGTGGCCGGACCCCGACCCCTGTGTGGGTGCAAGTCGCAGGTGCCCAGGACGACCCCCGTCCCACAGCTGGGCCTTGCTCCTTCCTTCCCCCTTCAGACAGATTCCCAGCCAATCTGGCTGCTTCAAAAGTGGGACGAGGACACACAGTAACTTTGTCACAGACCTTCTAAAGAAAGGTCACTTCAGCGCCCACACTGACATATGAAGCCTGAGGGGTGTTTTCCAGGATGACAGCTCCCTGCCATCCAGACTGCACTGTAGAGATTTACAGCTGGGACACTGCTGGACTCTCTCATTGCTCTTGTGTGGCTGGAGAACCCTATTTCCTGGAAAGATTTAATGGACATAATTCCAAGGACCTTCACCTGGGCCCTGGGGGCCCGGCCCACACAGTGGGGACCCTCAGCAGCTAGGGGGATGCATCCCCCGATTTCAGAAGCCAGAGTCTGCTGTTTGCAAGTCATTTAGCAGCTGAGATTCTAGCCAGGCCCGAAGCGGGCAGCGGTGTCCTCGCCCTGTGTCCCATCTGAGCTGTGGAGAATGGCTGTGTGACAAGCTTGAGACAGAGCTCTTGAGACAGAGGGGAATGCAGTGACCTTGCATGGGACGCACGCCTCCTCACGCCTGTCAGCCTGGCCCCGTCCATCTGCCCGTCTGTCTGTCACTACAGCCCTGTCCAGAGCTGTCAAGGAACTCCAGGGCATTCCAGAGGGTCCTTTATCTGCACTCGGTCACCCAGGCGACTTTCTGTCCTAGCGAGCCCACGCCCTCTGCCCAGCTAAGTCGCAACCATAGCCCAAGCCCAGTCCGCCCTCCTCATCCTGCTCTCGCCCACTCTGGGTTTGTAAAATCCTGTCTCATTTTATGGATCTGGTCTGGCTGGTACCACCCACCTTTCCTGAGATGCCCACCTGTGGCCCCTGAGGCTACCGTGTCAAACGCCAGACCACAGGCACGGCCCCAGGCCAAGGTCACCTTGCTATGTAGTGGCCGACCTGAAGCTGAGCTGCTCTGGACTTTTCAGTCCAGGCCTCTTACGCGTACATTCTGGAGGGCGGCAGGGGGATGGGCTGTGTGGGCTGTGACCGTGGTATCTGGACGCCTGTTCTTACATAAACGGTGGTCCCACTGCCTTGCGATCATAAGAGGATGTGTGGAGTCAGGACATGCTCAGGCGGGTCTTCTGCAGAGTGAGTGAGGAGCTCCCAAGAGGGGGCTCTGAGCTGACGGCTGGGAGCCCAGCACCAGGGGAGGGAGGAGGCCTGACACCCCTCACCACACAGCCTGCCTGCCTGTCCAGGGCCCGCTCCACCGAGCAGCTTGATACCATTGGATTATTTACCGTTTCCTTAAGATACAGGCAGAGGAAACTGAGTCAGAGAGAGAAAGGCAAGTGGGCAGCTGTCAGGCCGAGTGTCCATAGTGGTCCTTAATGAGCCCCTCTGCGTACCCAGAGCCCACGGTCATCCCACCTGAACTACATGCGGGTCTGGCTGTCGCCACACTCGGTGCAGCTCTGTGGCAGCTGCAGGAGCTGGTCGACGTCCTCGGCTTTCTAGTTCCAGGTGTCTCAAAATGCCCTACCATCCGAGCACCAACGCATGGTCGCTTTTTTTATAAAGATGATGATAACGGAAATAAGAAGAATGGCCGCTCCCGGCCAAACGCCCATTGTGTGCCTGGCACTGCGAAGCCGTGTGCACGTGTCACCTGACCTGCTCCTGGTGAAAACCTTCCCGTGGGCACGAGGACAGCGGTTCTGGAGACCAGGCTAAGAAACTTGCTCAAAGGCGGCCAGCACATCTCAACAACTGGAAAGGAGGCTACACTTTCTCCAGGAGGCATCTGTGCCACCACCAGGAAGCTCTCAAAGTCAGGGAACGAACTAAATAAAAGAACCCTGCCCTGAAGTGGCTGCCTCCTCCCGCAAACACACCCTAACGCCCCGGGCAGGACGAGAACGCACAGGAGAAGGTCGGGGCGCTGAACCTGCCCATGGCCCTGGGCCCGTGGGTTCCACTTAGAAAGCCCAGGCCGTCCGCAGGAAGCCCCTCCAAGTACAAACCAACCCAAACTCTCTTAATCTCACTTCTGGGGTTAGAAAAATAGTTCCATCCTGATCACACAATTTCTAATAAATGATACACGTGTGGGACTCATGGAAAATTGCTGTGGTGCATATAAACGTGTGCAAAACACAGGAAACATGTGAACAGACACCGTCTTCCATTCAAGTGCAGAGACGTGTCACCATCCTCAGGGGAGCAAACAGGGGACACTGGGCGGGAGTGACAGGGAGGCGCTGCCCGCTGGGCTTATGTTTCTTCCCGCCTTCGCACAGCCTTTCCCACAATGCAGTGTGTTGGGGTTCCCCCCTCTCCATCGTCCCCATCCTTCTAGCTAACACACACACGTGGTGTGACAGCAGAATTCGCGGCCGGACACAGATGCCCCAGCATGGCCACTATGATCTGGGCACCTGCCCTGCCCAGGCCACCCTGAGAGCTGGGCCCACGCCCGGTGACGCACCTCGGACATGTCAGGGGCAAGACTCGGGATGGACCTACACACTTCCCTCGGGAAGCTCTCTTGATGTGAGCAGGTTACTTTGGTGGCTGTAGGTCTTGGGTGACAGTAGTGACTTGTTTGGGACAATAGTAACTCTCATTCTGAAACCCCAACTTGGCTCCTGACACCTGCTTGCAGCATTTAAGAAAACTGTCTCGTTGGAGGTTGTGCGAGAGAACTTGGAGGAGACAGCCAGGGTGGAGGGGACGGGCAGGGGTGGAGGGGACAGCCAGGGGTAGAGGGGACAGGCTGGGATGGAGGGGACATGCCAGGGTGGAGGGGACGGCCAGGAGTGGAGGGGACGGCCAGGGGTGGAGGGGACAGCCAGGGGTAGAGTGGACAGACCAGGGGTGGAGGGGACAGGCTGGGATGGAGGGGACATGCCAGGGTGGAGGGGACGGCCAGGGGTGGAGGGGACAGCCAGGGGTGGAGGGGACAGCCAGGGGAGGGGACAGCTAGGGGTAGAGGGGACAGCCAGGGTGGAGGGGACAGCCAGGGGAGGAGGGGACAGGCTGGGATGGAGGGACGGCCAGGGATGGAGGGGACGGCCAGGGTGGAGGGGACAGCCGAGGTGCAGGCGACAGCCCTGAAAGGAGGCAGCACATTTTCTGGTTTCAGCAGAAGAATGCTGGGCTGGAAGAGGCCTCCGGAAAGCCGCACATCTGTGAGCCAGGCTCCCTCCGCCCCGTGCGTCTCGCAGACAAAGCGGCTTTTCTTCTGGAAGGAGCCCCAGGCTCCGGAGCTGGGTGTTTGGACCCAGAGTCTCAGGGCCCTGAGGGCTGTCACCAAGTGACAGGGGCACTGGGAAGAGTCTCCTTCTTCCCAATCCAGACTCGGCTCCTTTCCGGGCTGGCCTGGGGATCCCGAAGCCCACCTCACCCCAGCCTCCGTCCCCTCCCCCACCACTGGAGATCAGGTTTCAGCAGCAAAGGGACGTGGCCAGAAGACTGTGGGCTGGGACTGAGCTCCGCTTACCTGGGTGCCCCGGGGCGCCGGTCAGTCCATGGAAGGGCCTGGAACGCCGTGGGCCGGGGGAAGCGCTGTGGGCTAGTCCCCAGCAGCGGTGAGCGGTGAGGGGTGTCCCCCACCCACCGAGGCAGAGCAACTCTGCGTTCCAGTGTCCTGGGGGAGCTGGGGCGGGAAGCAGGGCGGCCACCTCCCAGGAGGCCCATTCAGAGGGTGGCCGGGAGAGCGGGCAGGAGGAGAGTCCGGACGGCTGGCGGCCTGGGCTGTGGCGGCAGCCTGCCCAGTCAGTGCCTCCCCACCGCGGTGGCCCCGCCTCACTCAGCTGCATCGTTTGCTTCCTTTGCGTTTCTACCCCCTTTTCCTCCCCCCCCTTAATCTCTTGCAAACTCCCAGCTGAAATCCTCCTCGGATTTGTTCCAGTCCTGGGCCAGTGTCACCCAAGGGACAAGCAGCTGGCGAAGGGGAGAAGGCCACCCAGCCGGGCCTAGGACAGCCTCCCACTTCAGGACCTGCCCCCCCACTGCCACCTCCCCCAAAGCAGACCCGCTTCCCTGGGATCCTATGCTCACAGAAGAGAAGCCTCTGGCAACCACTGCAGCCCCTGATCAGCTCCTACCTGCCGGGGCCCCTGGATGGGGACATCACCTGTAACCTGTCCCCGGCTACCATCCTAGAGGCTCTTCACTCCACCCCCTGCCCAGGGCAGCGGGGGACCTTCCTCCTGTCACTGCCCTGCTCAAACCCTACAGGTTTTTCTGGTTGCAGTGGGTTCTGACCCGCTGCCCAGACCTCACCTGCAGAATCTCATCTCCAGCCACTCAGCCTGAGCACCTGGCTGGTGGCCCATTCCACCAACAGGCTGTTGGCAGGTCTGAACACCTCTTCTCGCTCATGGCCCTTCTATCCGAAAGGCCAAATTCTCCTAGCCAGCTGGTAAAGAACTCCTATGCATTCTTCAAAGCCCATTTCAAATGACCCCACGTTTGTACAGGACTTGGGACTCCACCCCCACCAGTCAGGTGGCAGGATGTGCTCCATTCCTGGTGGCCTGAAACCCGACAGGAACGAGTCCACACGGTAAAGAGGAGGTCTTTGTCCTGGGTGTGGCCTTCGAGACACAGGACAAAGCTCCAGGGCAGACGTGCACATCCGAGCTCTACAGCCACCAAGGGGCACAGGCCCACTCAGGCGGCAAGTCTGAGCCACCTCCCTGAAGTCCTCCTGCAGACGAGGTCCCACATCCCTCCCTCCCAGGAAGTCCCTTCTTGCTCATGGGCCGGCACTGTGCCCAGCAACCTGAGATGGCGCAGGCATGAGCACACACAGGCTTCCAGCGTGGCAGCCGACCACTCGGCACAGCGGCGCCTGCCCAGCCCGGCACCACCCTCTGACCCACTCACCCACCTAGACCAGGCGGACAGGCACGTGCCCTCAGCAGGAGGCACAGGAAGGCCCGGGCCCTCCCCCAGGTCCAGCAGGGCACTTCCTGTGTTGTTTATGTGTTTACTGGCTTCAGGGCAGCAGAGGAGCTGCCAGAAATGCCTGACTTCCACCCAGAGCGAGCTCCGCAGAACACGGACCGGCCTTTCCCAGGGCCCGTCACCCCCTGAACAGAGGAAGGCGGCTGTCGTGCGGCCAGGCCCAGGAAGGGCAGTGCCGGATGGACGGCGCTCCTCAGGGTGGGTCCTTCCCTTGGCCCGTGGGCACACGGGGTGGGCGGGGCCCGTTTCTGAAATGCCACCTCTGTGCTCTCTGTCTAACCACCCGTGACCAGAGCAGCTGTGGCTGGGCGGTCTAGTCACTTAGGGTCCTTCTGCAGCTCTGTCTGCCGGCTCCCATCCCCTCAGCTGGGCTGGCGCCACAGGGAGGAGATGATTTCGCGGCTGTGCTGTGAGGGCCACCAATTGTGCTGATGAAAACTCACATTTGGGGAACTCGTCCCCTGAAACTCTGCTGCCCCACTTGGTGCTAGGACCTGCACCACCAGAAGGAGGGCACCCACGGTGCCCACAGCACTGGGCCCTGGCAGGGTTACCACATAGCCCTGGAGGAGTCAGGGACAAGTGCAGACCCCACCCGTGTCACCTGCAGTGCCCTGTCTGCCTGGTGTTCACTCTGTGATGGCCCCAGGTCTCCCTGACCACAGGACTTAGGATGTGACAGAACAAGGGATCTGTGACGGAGGCCTCAGGTGTGCTGCGGAAGAGAAATGGGCTTCCCAGTGTGCAGGACGGTGGGTCAGGGACAGAGGAGACCCCCAGTGACTGCACGTACGGCTTCAGCAAGTGCTCTGCCCAGAAAAATGAACGGCAGAGGAAGGCCCCAGTGAGCACGCATCGGAGGGAAGCCTGGGGCCTCCCGGGAGGCCCTGCTCAGGACTTCTGAGACCCAAGTGAATGGTCCGCAGAGAAGGGGGTCACACACAAGCCTGCCTCCCATGGAGTTGGTTACACTCTCACTTCACAGCGGCCCAACCTCCGGGTCCTCATGGAAATGACACACATGCATCCATCTTTGTGACCCAGCGAGACCTGAGGGCACACAGCTGCCCACACCGCCCTTCGACTGCTTCCCGGGCCCTGGAGAGGGCCTCCTCTTATCCCAACTGTGGTTCTCATTTGCTGGCTCTTGGTTTTCCAGAAGCTTTCTCTTTCTCTACATATGCACATATGAAATGCTCAGAAAGCCGGGCGCCTCCACCAGGCATAACCACACACACACACACACACACACACACACACACACACACAACTATACACATGGCACGTGTGCGTGTGCTGTCATGTGTTCTTGAGAACACACTAAAGTGTGATAGGATTTGAACCAAACACAGATGCTTCCTTACCTAATTGGGATGTCTGTCAAGGAGGCACCCTAATTTGGGGTCACTGGGTTTCCCTGTGAACACCCTCAAAGTCTCTGACCAGCCCAGGCCACAGCCAGTTACAAAGGGCGAGAGGCAGGTGGCAGGTCTAAATCTCCATGTCCCTCAGTGACTAGGACGGCTGACCCTTCTCCAGAGTCACGATCCCAAACCTTCCCAAGTGAGTCCAGCAAAATATAGCATTTTACAGCCCAGAATGCAGCCTGAGGTGACAGCGTGACAGGCTATCTGTCCCTGCCGTCTCCCACCAGGCTGGGAGCTGCTGTCCATGTGGGGCCAGGGCTCGCAGGGCTTTTGGGAGAAAGGTAAACAGTGCGGGCGGCACTGGTGAGCGCTTCCAGAGCGAAACACCACCAGTCGGCCGCTGTGCATTTCCCCAAGTCATCCCGTAGCTAGGGGTGGCCTGGCCACCGCCTCATGCCTTCAGGGACAAGCACAGGCCTGGGCTGTGGATTCTGGGTCCCGTCTGCCAGGCCCAACCTGTGCCAGGCCCAGACTGACGGATTTTCCAATCCCAGAGCAGAGCTCATTCTGACACACAGTGTGGCTTCACCGACGAGGGGCCTGCAGCTGAAAAGCTGCATCTCGAGGTCAACTCTGGCACGTCACTGTGCATGTACGCTGACACGTCCCTTCCTGTCGGAGACCGTCCCCCAGCACCATGCCTACACAGCTGCAGTCACTTGGGCTCAAGCTGTCTCAGGAGCTGCTGCGGTGCGTGCAGGACGGTGGAGATGTGGACCCCATGTGCTGTCACCACGCCCCAGGGCCCCCTGCCTCCCACAGTAGAGCAAACACCCGCTGGCAAGTCACAGTCACGTGTCCATGCTGAGATTCGAGAACAGCCCACCAGAGGGGGTGACATGAGCTAATAAATAAATTTAGAGGAACAAAGATTCCTCTAAACCAAAAGCAAGCACACAAGACAGGGCATTCATCACGGTTGGGAAACGGCCACTCATGTGGGGACACCGCCAGGAGGCCTGCTTTGTGGACAAGGTGTCGTGCTGTGTGCCAGCATCTGGTACTTTTTGAGCTCCAGGCACTCACATCAATAAATGTCCCTATCGTGGCCAACTGCTGAGCGCACCCACCCAGCAGGGGCGCTCAGTTTTGAACACACTTTTAGGCAGTCCCGTGCCTGCTTCCATGCTGCTAATGCGGGGTGCAGGGGCAGCAGCTGCTGTCCCTGCCAGTTATTTGGGGTCACCAGTCACCGCTGTGCACTGATCGCAGAGCAGAGCAGGACACGCATGCACAGGTGTGAATGCTCCACATGCACCCACACACGTGCGTTGAGCACACACGGAGGTGGGCGTGTTCCCAGGCTATGCCAATGCAGAGCCATCCAGGGTGTCACACACGCTGCACAAATGGGCTTTTGTCCCCACTCTAAACACTCTCATTAAAAGGTCACAAAATTTCCAAAGAAAAGCGAGTCGGCTACAGGAAGAAGGCGGAGGCCTTGTGGAAGCATTTTACAATTTGTCAAGCTTTGAAGAGTGACAACTTAAAAAAAGAACGGCAAAAATACAGCATCGCCTCCAAGTAACCCCAGGCAACCCCTCCCCCCACCGCCCCAAGGAGACCTTCCTGGGCTCCTCTTCGCTTCCTCCTCTGGCAGACGCCTCCGTTCTGCCCTTTGAAGCCAGTGGCCAGGGCCAGCCCTGCACACCTGCCAGCACTGAGAGCAGGCTGAGGTGGTGGAAGCTCCCCTGTTGTTTTGCCCGGGGTTGTTGGTCATGAATGGGTGTGAATTTTGACAAACACTAGTTTGCATCCATGACGTAATCATGAAAGTTCTCTGTTAGCACCTTCAGAGGGTTCTACGCGGCCGGATTTTCAACGGTCAAACCAGCATTGCATCCCTGGAGTAAATCCCACTTGCTCACAATGCGTAACTGCTTGTGTGTTACTGACTTGCATTTGCTTATGTTTCCCCAGGGGTTTTCGTGCCTGTTCCTAAGGGATAAAGGTCTAGTTCTGGAGTTGTTTTTGTCGTCGCCTGATTTTGGTGTCAGGACGACATCAGCTTCATAAAACGAACTGGGCTGTGTTGTCTCCTCTTCTATTGTCTGGAAGGGACGGTATAGAACTCACACTCCCTGGTCTGTAAATGTCTGTGGAATTCTCCAGCTTTAACCGGCTTTTTCTTTTTTAATTCGTCTGGCTTGAACCACCCCTCGCTGAAGGACAACTGCGGTGTTTCCCGCTTGGGGCCGTTAGAAACAAATGTGTGATGCATCTGTGTGAACCCGTCACCCACCTCCCTCTGCCGCCACAAGTGCTCCCGTGAGCCTGCCCTGGTGCTGTAGGAGCCGAGGGCTGCATGTCAGAGGGCTGGTTCTCGTCCAAACCCCCCAAGCACGTCCACATTAGCCATCAGTCATGGTCAACTGGGCTGGGGCGGCGCTACAGATGGAGGCAACGACCCTATGTTTGCTCCCATCTAAATTATTAAAATATAGAAGAACAGACACATGGCTACGTCTGTTGAATCTGTGCTAACACACACGGGAACACAGACACGCCTCCTCAGGCACCGATAACGTAACATACAAGCACACGCAGTCACACTGCACACAGCTCTCTGACCCACATTCCCATGACACCTGCCAAGAAAGGGGGGCAGTTTAATTGCTATGCTCTGTGTATGCTCGGTGTACAAGCACCTCTGGTTCTAAAAACATAAAGGAAACTTTGGGAGAAAGATGGCCTTTCTGTTAAAACACACCTGCCTCTGGTTTTCTCTGGAGGAAGACAGGAAACGGAGCTCGCTGTCACCACCAGCACCACTCCTGGGTAAGCACAGGATTTAGCCGTGTCTGCGCCCCACTCCCGGACCGAGCCTCATGACCGTTAGCGGGCACACTCACTCGCCTTCAAGGCAGAAAAGCTGCAGCGTAAAGAATCTACAATTACGGAGCAGAGTGGTGTTTGAAGTACGGGGGCTTTAGCTGCATCTCCTCATCTGCCGAAGGTCACACTGCCCTGGACTCTCGGGGAGAGTGGCAAATGCCCCCCAGGAAGGGTGCTGAGTAACACCACCAGCGCCTGCTTTATGCCTCCCCCAGGTGGTGCATCGCAGACACGGTGTCCAGGATGGAAAGTGCAGTGCACTTTCCGACAATACAACAGACCCGTCCCAGACGTCAGCGCTCCCCTGGGGATATGCAGGGCAGTGGCCAGCATGGAGGATGTAAGGTCCATGTGACCGGGCAGCGGGCGAGGGCTGCCTGTGCCACACAGAGCGCTCTGTGGGCTCTACTTTCACTGTGAACGGGCAGCAGTTTCTTCTTTCAACTCCAAGTAATGCCACACGGAGCTGAAGAATACTGATGCTGACTGCTGGGCCCACCCGGACCCCACCCAGAGGACACACAGCACTGTTGGATGACAACCCAGTGGGCTGTGCCCTGCAGTTTCCCAGGTGACAGCCACCCTCACTCGTGTGGCTCTCAGATGTGACAGACATGGAAATATTTCTACACTAAGGCCACCTAGAGCAGAGGGGCGCAGGCGGGTGTCTTACCATGAGAAGCTTTGTACAGACCGCTGGCGCTGCCCATCTGCGGCTCGGGCGGGCTGAACGGCGGGTAGTGTGGGGGCGTTGTCACTGGGAAAGGAAGCAGAGTGATGAGCTGCTTCAGTCCCCTCCCAGAAGGAAGGTGGGGACGCGCAGAGGGAGCTTGGTTTCTTCCTTACCGTACGGTGTTTGTGGAGACACGGGGAACGCTGGCGTGGGGGACAGGGGCTCACTGCCATTCTTGGTTGGAGAGAAGATCCTGCCATCGACCCCGTCGAGGTCTTGGGGATATGCAGCGATCGCTGTCTGAAAGCGGGGAGGGGGGGAGCCAGGTGGAGGCGCAGCTCGGAAACTGCAGCCTGGGAGCCAGTCCTGCTCCCAGGCAGGGACAGTGGGAGAAAGCGCCGCTCCAGCTAACAGGTGCAACAGGCAGAACCTGAGCACAGCGCGGGGAAAGTGAGGGTTTCTATCGTTCAGTGAGAACAGCAGGGCAGAACCATCTTTCCCAAGGCTACGGTCACAGGTACGTAAAACATGCCACAAATCGGACACGCAGGCGTAGCTACAAAGCGGGACAGATGGGCCCCAAAGGTCTGCACTGTGTTGTTAGTGTGCTAAGACCGTGAGCGACTGCTCTTGTCTATTCCGGGCCCACCTTTCCTGCCTTGAGAATAAACAAAGCCTTAATTTGAAAAAACTCCTTGTTTGGGGGTTTGCCGGCCTGTCTTACTCAGTCTGCTTAAAAGCCTTAATGACGCCTCCTGGAAGATGCTCTGTGATGTCCCCACAGGGTGACATGTCCACCTGACCCACCTGCTTCCTGCTTCCCTCGGGGACCCCAAGGGTCTGCGCAGAAAGTCTGTTTGCCCTTTACTGCTGGCGTCCACCCGCTGAGCCCCCGTGACCTCTAACCTCACCGCCCACCCCCGGCTTCACTGCTCATCCCCCCACTACAGGTCAGAGCACAGGCTCAGGGGCCGCGACTGCACACCTGCCTCAAGGAAAAACCGCACCTGTGAGACGGGGGCAGGGCAGTAAGGGGACCTTGATTTGGGACAGGGCTGTGGCGGGGCTCCAGGGTGGCGGTCGTACCTCTTTGGCTTCTGCTGAAGAGAGAAAAGCGGCCAGGCTCGGGGCCTGCTCTGCTCCGGTGGTGCTCACCCACCCGCACCTGGGGAAGGCTGGCTGTCCTCCAGCATTGTCATACTGCCCAAGGCTCAGCTTCCGGAACCTCCTGCCCAGGGGCTCGCCACCTGAGGAGACTATGAGGACAGACACATGAGCCGCCGACACTTTCAGCCAAATGGGGCCCCGACTTTGAAATTTCTCAAAGTCACTTTTTATTTCCAGTTCCAGAACATTCTCTTCACCCCAAAAGGAAACTCCGTCCCCATTAGCCCTCCCCCAGTCCCTGGCACCCACCAACGCACTATCTGCCTCTGGATTTGCCCGCTCTGGACATTTCCTGTGGATGCGACCATATGACACATGTCCTTGGGGTCTGCTTCTCTCACTCGGCATCATGTTTTCTCGGCTCATCCTGTTACTGTCTAAACTGATCTCTGCTCATTTCCTGTTTCATCCAGTCTTGGCTCCGTGAAGGGTTCTGTCCACCTGGCTCCCCAGTGTGTGCAACACGGCGCACAGTAAGTACTCAGGGAGCACCAGGGAGGAGGGCGCTGCCTGCACACAGTAGGTGCTCAGGGAACACCAGGAGGAGGACTCTTCCCTCATCCCTCACCAAGGGTGCAGGAAAGATTCTTGGTGGTTACACGTGAAAGACACCAGGGTGGCCCCTGGTGGCCGTGGACACCTGGGACTTGATTATCTGAGACCTGTCACTACCCCTTGTCCATCTTTCCCTCTAAGGCACCAGTGGTCAACTTTGGGTCCAGATGCTCGCACTTTGCTTTATGACCATCAAGGAGGTGACAACGTCCTAGACACAGACTCTTTCTGGGTCACTAACATGTATCCACAGCCACCCGCCCAAACAAACAGTCACCTTCCCCATCTGCGGCGTTTCTTTTAACTGTATCTCTTAGCTTTTAACACCTGTACGTCATCTAGGTGCTAATCTGCCAGTTCCCAGCATATAGACAAACACACAGTGGTATCAGAACTGGTAACCTGTACGCTTTATACTGCAAAGTGACAAAAATGTGTTTTACTTCAGCACCAGCCAACGCGGGCTGCTCAGGGAGGGCTCTGCAGATGAAGTGTGGCCCAGGAGGGCTGCGCTCAGACTCGGGGGGCGGGCAGGCTACACTCAGACTCGGGGGGCAGGCAGGTTGTGTTCAGACTCGGGGGGCGGGCAGGCTGTGCTCAGACTCGGGGGGTGAGCAGGCTGTGCTCAGACTCGGGGGGCAGGCAGGCTGCGCTCAGACTCGGGGGGCAGGCGGGCTCCCCTGCCCCCCAACCCAGTTGGGATGAAAAGTACATACACCTAACCTTTGAACTGGGAGGGCACCCGACTGCATTTCAAGGCTTCAGTTGCCCGTGTGTGAGGCCTGCCCTGGCCCGACTGTCCCTGATGAGTCCGTGGCTGTGACACACGGTCATGTGAGCACAGTGACTGGCCTAGCTGTCCCCCGGCTCCCCCAGGATGGACTTTAAGAAGCTGTGTGGAATTCAAAAGCTGCCCCGTTAGGGAAAGACAACTCAACAGCAGGAGGACACTCTGCTGCTGTGTCCAGTGACAAAGGAGCGGGATTCCTTCCAAGGTCCCATCTCCCAACCCTCTAGGTTCCCAATGGACCCCCCGTGGGCAAAGGCCAGCTGGGCACCCCCCACACCCCGCCCCATGTCACAGGCTGGTGCCTGAGCAACCAAGACCCAAACCCGATCGCCGCGTGGCAGGGCCCCCCCAGAACTAATCTACCGTCCTGACGTCCCCCTCCTATCCCAACAGCCGGCCCCCCAGACCCGGCCTAGAGGGGAGGGCGTTAGAATGTGAGATTTGGAGGCTCGTCCACTCTCCAGCCCCATTTCATTATGTGCAAAACGTGACCAGCGCTTGCTGTCCTCTCTCCCATGGGGAGAAAAACTGGGGCAAGGATGAAGTAAAACGACATTTAATGCAACGGCACCCTGACACCCAGCGGCGAGAGCCGAGGCTGACACAGGGCCAGCCCAGGCTGGGGCACGGGGGCTCCGCGGCCCTTGGGCTGACACCTGCGGTCTGTCACAGCCGAGAAATGCAGAGGCCACGCTGCTCGGAAGCCTTTCAGAGGGACGTGGGCGGAAAGGGGCACTTCCTCTGTTCAGTGTGCATGATAAGCAATGCTGTTTGGTCCCACGTGACACAGGACAGCACAGTAATGCAGGGGGCAGCGTGAGGCCCCAGAAAGGTGCTGAGTGAGTGGCTGTGTCCTTGGAGACCTGCCCCCTGGGGGACGCAACCCAGACAGACGTCGGTGGGCCCTGACCTCAGAACCACAGGTGGTGTCGACGTGCAAGTGACTAACGATTAACATGGATGATGAAGGGGACACAGGCTGGGAAAGAGGGACCCTTCCTCTGGACACGTGCTGTGGGGCAGCGGACACACACTCCTCAGCTCCTGCTGTCACCACGTGGACGCTTTGTGGGAATGCGCCTTCCTGCTGTGAGTGAACACGTGGGGTCCACTGGGGAACGTGGCTGCCAGCGCTTCCCAGCACATGGGGGCGACGGGCACTGACCAGGCACATTTCAAAGCCCGTCCGGTCCAAGAGCGAGAGTGTGGACCGGGGCCCTGGGCCCTGGGCTGGAGCTGTCTGTGACCCAGGCCCCGCCAGGGGCAGGAGCTCCCTGAGGCCAGCCTGCGGCCGGTGTGTAGTTTGGACATTGTATCGCAGATTGAATTCTAAAAATTAAGAAAATGTACCGAAATGTTCATAAGAGGCTCCCTCTGGGTTTGCAAATCTAGGCACTGATGGTATTTTTTGAAATAACTATATTTTCCAGTTTTCACTAATACGTACTTTTAACGTGGAGAAACAAGACACAGACCATCTTCAGGAAGCACGAGGCGTCTTCCCCTTTTGCTGTCTCTGCGCTGCCTTTACCGGGTCCCCCATACTCATTCTCACTAGTGCGTTTTCTGTGTTCAGACCCACAGCTCTCAAGTTTGCTCAACAGACTTTTCATTCTCTCTGATAACTCTACATGTCTGGTGGCCGGATCTGCTCATCAGACAGAGCGCGTCCTGGCTAAGCCTGGGACACACAATGCTCGGTCACTCAGGTGATGCGATTGGGCCGGGCAGCGTTGCCAGGAGCAGGGCAGAGGCGCCTCGGCCTGGCACAGCCAGTTGCCCAGTACGTAGACGCAACCTCACGCTGGCCACCACGAGAGGGTGGGGAGAGGTCAGGGCCGGAACGCGTGGGAGCTGAGGATGGAGCAGGAGAGCCAGTCCTCCTGCGTGGACACCCAGACGCCCCGCTGAGATCTGAGATGTGGGGGATCGGGTCATGACTGCGGGGTGCCTGTCAAGTGCTTTGCACCAGGGACTGAATTCAGCCTCCCCCGGCAGGTCAGCACCGTGGTGGCCACCGTGAGGGAGGGGACCTTCTGAGACGGCTCACCAGCAGACTGTGTCCAAAAACCCAGAAGCTCCATGGCAAGTCTGCGCCTTCCCGTAAACACACAGAAGCCCAGCCATGCAAACGGGTAGAGAGGGAGCGACCACATTGTCCTTGGGACTCAGACGCACGTGTGGTCCGTGCACTGTGCAGGGCGATTCGGCTTTCTCGGGGTGACTACTGGATCCTATTTAGAGAGGAGGAACCCAGAACTGACGTGCTGGAGTCACAGCTCCCCACCCCTGGAATAACGCCCCCCGCCGGGGCCTCTGGGGGCCTATAAGGAGTCAAAGCCCAGATTCCTGGCACAGCGGGGTCCCAGAACATCCCGGTGGGGGGGCCCTCCTGCCTCTCCCAGCGGGGGTCAGCCCTCCAGGGACACACGCCTAGGTTAGAAACATGAATATAAAACAGCGCTTCTCAAAGCCCTGTGGACTCAGGACGGCATTTAAAATCCTGATGTTAGACCTCTCCCCTCTCCTGTGACGACAGTACCTGCATTTATAAAACTCTCAGCATTTTCAACATGCAGCCACGCTGAGAGCCACAGGAGGTCACAAGGCCAGAGTCACAGTGGAGGTGCACGCGTGGGGAAAGCTTGAGATCATTCTGACGTCCCGGCCGCAAGCCCAGCCTGCCCGCCCGACCGTCCATGGCAGAGGTGGCACGGTATGGTCAGCACTGCATCTGTAAAGCTCCCAGGGGACGCCCTGTGTGGCTGGGGACAAACCCCTGCTCTGGAGACCTGGGACCTCCCAGAATATGGCTGCTTCTTCTATCTGGGCCACTGGAAGGTAAAGTGCCCTTAGCTATTTATTTATCTTCTTATGATCAGATAAGACCGAAGACCTGCGTCATATGTGCTTATGCGCTTGTACCCGGTGGGTTCTGGAAACTCCCTGCATTCCTAGGCCTGAAAACAAACAACCGCCCTGCGTTAGCTCGGGCCTCCTGACTTAAGCACATTCAGATCCACGGGGTGTCTTCTAAAGAGACGGTGGGGAGGAGCAGGGCGGCTGTGGCAGCGGACACCCCCTCGAGCTTGTGTTCCCAGAGGAGTTAAGAAGCTTTTCTGTCCCCCAAGCAACTGGCTCACTAGCCCCTTCCCCTGCAGCCTGTGTGCTTGCAGAACTGGGTGACTTTTGCTGGAAGCCCTCAGTCTGAGTGCCAATGAAGCTCAAAACCTGAGCACAGACTCCAGCAGCTGGTCCCCGGCTGCTCCAGGCCTTTGCCCCCCAAATGCCCAGGAAAGGAATTGTATTTTGGACGGCAAAAGTGAAAATCCCTTCTCTTGAGAAACACTGACAGGCTCGGCCAGGCCATGGGGAAGTAGGTCTGAAAGCCTAGGAAGTATGTCCTTCCAAAGGAGAAATGCTAGCAATACTCCCATCTATCCTCAAAATAACTGTAATTTAAAGTGCAGACGTGAGAAGCCGCATGGCAGCCAGCGTAAGACGGTTTGGCGTCCCACACGCGACCCTTCCCTCAGGACACCACCAGCTGGCGGCTGCCTGGCTGCCATTCCTTTTGCTTCTTTGAACTTATTTCCTTTTTTTTATCACCCCCCCAAATACTTGATCTTACTGGCCTTCTCTCCAAACGTGCCATCTTTTAGCAACTGTGGTGTTGACATCATGCGATGCAGGACAGTCCCCAGGGCTGTTCACCTTCAGGGCCAGGGCCAGCGCCAGTGGACGGCTGGCCACGTCCTAGCCTCAGACCCGATGGAGAGGACCCCCCCCCCTCCCGCCACGATTGGACAAATCAGTTTTCATAGAGCAGACGGGACACAGCACGGGGCCTGGGGGAGCTCATCTGTGCAGACCAGCGGCGTCCACCCGCGGCACGGCTTCCGGAAACAAGACAGCACACTGGAGGCCAGGTCTCCAAAGAAGACTTGGAGACATCTGAGGGGCGGCCCTCGGAGTTCACACAGATTGCCGTGTGGCCCAGCAGCTCCACTCCTGGGGCTGCATCCAAACCAGTGCTTGTACTTAGATGCTCACAGCAGCCCAAGGTGCGCACAAGCCCCATGTTCAGCCCCAGGGGATGGGGGAGCGCAGTGGGGTCCGCCCCCACCAGGGAACACAGCTCAGCCCTAAGCAGAAGTGGCGCTCCAACACGTGCGACCACACGATGAGCCTGGAACACAGCGCTCAGTGTGAGAAGCCAGAACAGGCACATCCAGAGAAGCAGCAGACAGGCCGGGGGCCTGGGGGTGGGGCAGAGTGGCGGCTAACGGGGAGGGTGTCTTTGGGGTGATGAAGGGTTGTGGAAGTGAATGGTGGTGACGGCTGCACAGCACTGTGAAGGGACTTCGTGCCACTGGATGGCACACTTTAAAATGGTGAAAGTGGTAAATTCTATATGACGTGCACAGTGGTCCTCCTGCTCAAGCTTAGAGGGCCTGCCACTCACGGTGTCACAGCTGAGGCCACCCACTTGTAACACACAATTCACAGGTGAATACACCTGGGGTTTCAGAAAATCACACCCGTCACCAGTGCCAAATGCAAGGGGCACCGCTCTTCTCCTGACCCGGGCTGCACTGAGTGCGGGAGCTGTGGCCACTTCATGCCTCCCCACCTCCCCCGGGGCGCTTGCAGCACCCCCACCCATGCACGCCTGCTCACAGGCCACCGCCTGGCACTGAGGCGACCTGTGTTTCGCAGCCCCTCCCACGGAGACTCAGTGTGCAGTAAGTCTAGTGCTTTCTCACTCGAACATGCCCTTGAGTTCTCACCCTGACTGCCTTTGGCTGGGAGTCATAGAACTCACACTCATATAATTCGATCGACAGGTTTCCACTGTCAGTGACGAATACTTTTCGCCACTATGAATGTTTTCAGGATGATGAGGAGGAGTGTTATTGTCTGCGCCTGCGCACAAACAGCCATCGCAGGGCCTGCTCGGGCTCCCAGTTGTGGGTTGGGGGCTGATGCAACATGAATAAAATATTCTGACAACATGAAGCAAAGAGCCCTCAGGTATGAGATAAGAGAGCTGGGTCTTGCCATCAGTGGGCCCGTAACTGTCACTGAGGAGCCATTTCCTTGTCACTGGGGTGTCATCGGTGAAATCTCCCCCCACTTAAAGGATGTGATCCAAGAAACCCACTTACATGCAGGGCTGCAGAGCAGCTGGGAGACCCGGGTGAGGGGGTGTAACAAGGCCACACCAGTGCCCAGGGGCTGTGCCCGAAGCAGTGAAGTCTCAGATCAGAGCAGGGAGGCACAGAGGCACTCAGAGCCTGCAGGGAGCCAAACACCCCCACGTCACTCCATTTCACAAGGTTGCCCAAAGCTTTGAGACCCCCCACCTCTAGACAGCCTCCATTTTACCTTGTGAGTGGAGACTGTCCCTTGGTAAACCTCACTACAGTCCCTGGCCAGTTCAGCATAGCCCCAGGGGTCCCAGGACAGTCACTTGTACCCCCACTTATGCCACAGACCTTTCTGTTTATAAACATTACCATGTGCCAGAAAACAAAATGAACAAGTCACTAGGCTGCACCCGAGGGGTTTTCTGGCTAGTGGCAGAGCCTTTCATGGTGGCACAGCCATGAAATGTAGAGTCAGATGGAAAGAAACTGTCTACACGGCAAGGTAGGTGAGGTCAAAGGTGATGTCGACAAGCTTCAACATAGTACCTGGAACAGCACAGGCACTCAGAGTAGCAGTATTTACTATTATCATGGCCATTACCATCACCATCATCACTGTCAACTTCACCATCACCACCCTCACCATCACCATCACCATCACCACCATCACCATCATCACCACCATCACCACCACCATCACCACCATCACCATCACCATCATCACCACCATCACCACCATCACCATCACCATCATCATCATCACCATCATCACCATCATCACCACCATCACCACCATCATCACCACCACCACCATCACCACCACCATGACTAAGGACTAAATTCCATCAAGTGAAAAACATTAACCTAAAGAGGCCACGGGATGGCAAACTGACCCTTTACCCCAACAGATGCCTCCAACAGCCTCCAAATCTCAAAGGAGATTTTTTAATCCTGGAGAAAAACTTCTGATTGTTACTTTTCCAAGTAATTTATTTGAAGTAGGTTTGGTGAGTCTAAAGAGAGAGGTGGTGCTAAGAGAGAGGATGTCGCGGGATTTGTTCCCACTGAGACTCTGTGAACTCCTCGTTCCCTGCAGGAGCCTGACTGCGTTCACACACCCGGGTCCTCAGAGCTGGACCAGCTGCTGCCGTCTGGTGGAGGCTCACAATCCACTGCGGGGAGCTGTAGCTTCTTCCAGCTCCCAGCTCAGGGTACACAGGGACCCAGGAAGCTGGCAGGTCACGTGGCTCACAGTGACCCAGGTCCAGGACAGGTATATGTCGACCTGCATTTCCTGAACATCAGCCGGGTCCTGTGACAGGATGTTTTTTACCAGAAGGAGTGAACAGGAATTCAGAGATCACATCGTTTACCTGCCAAGGCCACACGACCAGCCACCGCACAGCACAGAAGCACCGAGGACACAAAGCTCACGTTCCCGGCCGTCCCGACCCGAGTGGGGCTGAAACCCACTCCATCTGACTGTAAAGCGGGCAGGGCCGACTCCTGCTCTATTGCCTGCGACCTGTGTGACCTTGGGCGGGCCACTTCGCTTCCTGACACCTTCGGGAACTCAGCTGTAAGACGGGCTCTGTGTCTGCTGCCAGGGGGCCCCGGGGAGAAGGAAGCAGCACTGCCACGAACTGCACTGCTTCCCGTCAGGTCTCCTGGCTCAGCTGACAAGCAGCACTCAGGTCAGACGCAGGAATACGGACGAAGTGACAGTGCCCTTCCTTCATTACCGTCCAGTCTTGACACGTAGAGGCAGGGCCCCACAGCCTGATGCCTCCCCAACACGGAAAGCATGTCACAGACTCCCTCCCAACATGTGGCCCCCCCTTCAAGCATCCCTATACCCACAGGTCACTGCCTGTCCACTATCGCCACCCCCAGCCTTCCCAGGCCGAGCAGCTGAGCAAGAAGGCTCGGCCACGGTCCCCGCACTACCACATCCAGGGGCAAGGGCCTGTGCAGTCCTGGCCCGACTCAGCACGGGCCCCACTGCTGCAGGGGTGCAGAGGGCCCCCACTAGGCTCGCGTCCCCACCGTGCTGGGCCCTGGATGCGGCCGCACCGCTTAGCCCCGACTGTCCTGCCCCTGCCCCTCCAGGCTTCCCTCCACACACCCCCAAAATGGCCAGGCACAGCCTCCCTCCGTGCACGGCCAGCTCAGGGGCATCTGACAAGCCAGTACTATGCAGCAACCTCCCGGTTTCCCCAAGGCTGTGCCCGAGGTCCCAGCCGTCCATCCCCTCCTTCAGGCCAGCGAAGAGCCTGTGCTCGGCTCTAATCCCGACGCAGGGGAGCCTGCACCCGAAACGCCCGCTCACCTTGCTGCGCAGGGGCCCTGCTGGGGCCCCCTCCTCTGTCCTGAAGGCGGCCGCTCGCCCGGAGCCCGCATCCCACGCCGTCCGGGCCTGGGGGGCCATTTGCCTGGCTGCCTAGTGTGCTCAGGTGGGTGGGGAGGGGCTCGAAGGTGGGGTCCAGCTCCAGGATCAGCCTATTGAGCTGCTCGATGGACTGGTCGATGTCCAGGGTGGGCGAGCCCGGGGAAGGGTCAGCACTGGGCTCCGGGCCCGACCCGTTCACCACTCCGACATCTGGAAACCTGGCTTTGAAGGCTTTGCTGGGAGGGGGCCGCTGTGTGTCGGTGGGATGTGGCCCAGGGCCTACACCCCTCTGGACGGCCACCCTGCTGCTGGCCCCCCGGGTGGGGGTGACCGGGATCCTGGGCGGGGCCTGTGCCAGGTGGGGACTGTCCCCAGGGCCGCGGCTGACGAGCCTGGCCTCTCCGTCGGCAGCGAAGCTGTACTGCTGGGCAGCCACCATCTGCTGCTGGCGCACCCAGGTCTGCGTGGAGTAGCTGCTCTGCTCGTAGACCTGCGTCGGGGCGGACACGCAGGGCGCCCCCAGCACGGGAGGCGGTGGCTTGGGCTCGCGGGTCCCAAAGGCCTGCTCCCGCCTGTATGGGGGCTCCACGCCCAGGCCCAGGTCGGGCGGGAGGAGGCCGTGCTGGTCCTCTCCAGTGCTGCTCCCAAAGCCGTCAGACAGGAGGGAGTTGTGACTGCTCTGGTGGCAGGCGAAGGGGCCCAGGGGGGCCGACGGGTGGCCCTCCGAGGAGGACAGGGTCCCAATGCTGTCCACGCTGTGCAGGTCATGGCTGGGCATCTCGTCATCCAGGATGTCAGTCTCCCGGTCCTTGGGCGTGGCGTCCCCATTCACGTGGACCTGTGCTGGGACGACGTGGCGTGTCCCACTGAACTTGCTCCCAGCATCAGTCATATCCTTGAGGGGACTTCCGGAATCTTCCAGGCCAAAGCCACTGAGCAGCTGGTCCAACTCAGCCTTCTCCTGGGGGCTTAGGCCCCTCTTGGGTCCCACAGCAGGGTGCTCCTCGGTCCTGTCTGTCCTCACCGAGGCAGTGGAGTGGCCTGAGTCGCTGCTGACAGACAGGGTGTGGTCGCCGTGGTCTGGGCTGCTGGCGGCGGGGATGGCTGGGGCCCCCCCTGGGACGCCAGGATCCGAGGCGCTCTTCTTCCGTACCTTAGCGTACAGACTGCCGTCGACAGGGCCCTGCGTGTGCAGCACTGTGAGAGAAAATGGAGAGGGGCTGTCAGTGGAGGGTGCTGGCGCTTCGGGCACTGACGGGTGTGTGCACTGGGTGAACAAACAAATGAGCTCCTAACGACAAGTGGCAGAATCAGGGACAAAACTTCCCCAGGAGCCCCAGGTTCTACACACGCGGAGGCCGACAAAACGCAATTGCACAAGCAGCGTCTGGCACGTGCACGCTCTTCCTTCTGAGGCAGAGGCGGCATCTGCAGGGTCATCTGGAGAACCTCCCGGCCCCCCACATAAGCCACTGGCCCTGAGGGCGCCCTGTTAACTTCTCCAGCAGTTTGAAGGCTGAGCTCAGCTCAGCTCTAAAATGCCCAAGAATCACGGATGCAGAAGACCAGGAGGGCTCCCTGCACCCGTCAGCACGACAGCCTCTGCTGAGGCCAGTGCCCTGGTCTCACCAGGCAGGACATCAGATCCCGAGCCTGCCATCCTCTCTACACTCTGGCATCTGCTGAAACTGAAAAGCATAACTCACTGGAGACAGGAACTGTAAGAACTGGCCTCAGGCCTCCTGCCAGCGCAGCGTCTGGGCCACGAAGCAGCCCCACAAACGTGGGGGGGGGGGGCTCAGAACACTGCAGCGACCCCTGTGTACTGGTCTCCACACACTGGGACGGCCACGCGAAAGTTATAGGGCCTCGGACGTGGGCAGGAGGAGCGAGCCCTCTGCTACTGCTGTTAGTTACAGGCCCGGCTGCGGCCTCCACGCCTCTCAGGCCTCAGGCTGCTGACGGGTACACACTAACACCTGGGTCCCAGAGAGCTGGGAGAAACACCCAGCAGGGCAGGCAGTTGGCCACCTGCGCCTCCTGCCTCCACCCTCCCCGGCGACACTGCAGGCAGCCACGACACTGCTGAGGGCCTGGCCCACACTCTTTGGACCCTGGGAGCCACCACATCCCAGTGGAAACTGGGCCTGGGCCGCGCCGGGGGAACCTGGCATGCTGGGTACATGGCCACGGTCAGTGGCTTCTGGCTTTTGTGGAAACGCTGGGCAACATGTCAGGACAGAGGCCTGTGGAGCACACTGGGTGCTCTGCCCAAGTTCTTATTTCAAATGTGCCTGAGGGAGCAGGGGGAGAGGCGATGGGGGGTGGCAACACCAGGGTACCGGCCAGCCTGGGTCCTATCCACCCTCATCAGAGCAGAGCCTGGCAGAGGGCTGGGGGAGAGAGGACACACAGATACATCATGACAGGGGACAGGTCATTTGGTGACCAGCTGCAAAGTAAGGGGCAGGTGCTAGACTCAGCTGGGAGTAACTGAGGGTGATGGTTTCAGTGACAGCTGGTATTTACTGAGCACCTGTTAAGGGCAGGCACTTAGCACATTTTCTCTGCCTCCCGCAGAATGGCCTATCCAGGCCTCGGCTTGTCCCTCTTTACAGGTAAAGGCCTGCGGCTTTAGGACAGTCAGTGACCTGCCCAAGGCCAGGCAGCTCCTGGGGAGCCCTGAACTGTGTACCTGCTGCTCCCCACCTGCCCCCCACCTGCTCAGAGCACGGGACACATCCCAAGGCCTGTGCCCGTGGCCCTGCCCCGGAGCCAGGTGGCACGGTCACTGCTCTCTGAACGGGCACCAGTAGAAAGACCTTCCCTGGAGCACCACAAGGTAAGGCCAGGACGCCCGGAAAGGCAGCCCTGCATTACAAGGCCCATGCAAATGTCTCGACAGTGCGAAAGTGCAAAATGCCACCGGTCTGTGAGTCACTGGGTCACATGCTAAGACACTGTGGGCCCCTGCAGAACGGGGCAGGACCGGGGCCTCAGACAGGCGCCACGAGCTGGGTGCCCCCGACCTTGGACTCCCAGCTGTGAGATGAGGGTGAGTGTGAATTCTATGTGGGGTCTGACACAGCACACAGAGGAGTGTCTTCTTAGCCCGAGGAGACACCGTTTAGTCTGCCTTCTGCTGAAGCCCCTCTGTCTCCAGGAAAACCCAAGCACCCCAAGACGTGGTAGGTTAGGGCCCTGCCGTCCGCTCCCCAGGGCGTGAGAAGATGGCCCAGTGGCTTTGAGCAATGCTCTTGCTCTGAAAGAATCACAGGCCCCATATAAGGGAGGGGGCGGACCTGCCAGGCCACAGGGCCAGACAGCTGGGGCGGCGGGGAGCCCCAGAATTCTACATGCAGGTTGCAAAGCCTGTGCATCCATGCCTTCCACATCCTTCTCCCTAAATCAGAATCAAAATGGACTGACACAGAGATTTGAAACAAGAAGAACGGAAGCCAACAATGAATTGCACACAATTCTTCTCATTTAAACTGCGATGCTGGCCAAGGGGCTGTCGCCATTGTGAGGAGGGCCCTCCCTCAGGCCCCACGTTGGGACCGTCCTGCGTGACCCACATGGGTGTGAAGAGCAGCGTAGCCCCTGCCTGCAGTCAGGGGCAGCCCGGTGTCACCATTGCATCAGCAGCAGAAATCGCAAATGACAACAGGCACACTGAACGCGGCAGTCAGCACAGAGCTGGCTGGGCACAAGCACCGAGCACAGGAGACCCGGCCCCGCTGCCCTCACTTCTCCCGGCCTCCCGGGGCTCCCCCCACAGCAGGCACACGCCTGCCTGCCCCCGGGCCTTTGCACGGCCATCTCCAGCACTGTCTTGGTTACTTCTCCACGTCCTCGGCGTGGGCGTCCCTGAGGCTCCTTTCCTTGGCACCTCCATTCAGACCCTGCAGGCTTACCCAACATCCCCCCATGAGGACAGGCTCTGGGAGGGCAAGGGTGTTCGCTGCCTGTGTTCCCCCCACACTAGGGAGCAGTCCCTGGCATCGAGTGACACTCCGTAGCTGAGACACTGAGTGTTCTAGTTTGCTGTCACACAACAAAACCTGGGGAGCTGTTCTGGAAAGGCGGTGAGCAGCCTTAAGCAGACAAAAAACAATCAACCAAAAACAAACACAAAAGGCAAGGGTCTGAAAGCAGAAGTGCCGGCAGCCCTCGGCCACCTGCAGCCCCGGGGCCCCCACGCCCCGGCAGGCAGCAGGCCCCCCCCTCAGCCTGCCCTTCCACAGCCAAGCTGGTCCTCCAATGCCAAAGGACAAAACCGGAGATGTGCTGGAAGTCACAGGGTCTAAGCGTCCAAAATGTCACAGAAACAAATGCTGTAAACCTGACAGTGAGCCCAAGGGCCCATGGGGCTAGCAGAGAGGACAGAGGCCCAGGGGACGTCTGCACATGCTGTCCAGACACACGGGGACGCTGGAGCTTGGGGGAGGGGGAGGAGCAAGGCAGAGGCCTGGCGTGCAGTGGGCCTGTCTCCTCTATCCTGCCGCCACCTGCGAGGGAGACGCCCCTCGCTCACGTGCACACAGCAGGGGCAGCCAGGGGCAGCCTGCAAGAGCTCTTCCTGCCTCTGAGGTACAGCAGGAAGAAAAGGGCGACCTAACGTACCTGGGTTGGCGTTTTGTTTGCTGGGACCCCGTGTGAGGTCTGTAGGTGGCAGCCATAAGGGGACCACTGCTACGATGGAAACCGAGGGGGCTGGGGGCCGCTGCCTGCCTGGGCTTGGGGGCTAGGGTTTCCAGGCGAGAATTCCCGACCGTTCTCAGAAATCCTTTTCGCTTTCCCATTCCTGAATCCCGAGAAAAGTTGGTCGGGAAATTGGGAAAATTGGCTTCTTGAACCCAGTTGGTTGGTAGTATTGGCCGTCACTTTGTGGAAACGATTCATCGTGGAGAACAGGAAACAGTTTATATCTTGGGATTCGGGAATGGGAAAGCGAAAAAAAAAAAATTCCTGAGAACGGGTGGGAATTCCCGCTTGGAAACTACTGGGGGCCGCTGGCTGCCAGACTCTCCAGGGAACAGGAAACACGAGCCCCCTGGCTGTGCAAGGCCCCCAGCTTTGGTGATCCTTAGGGACTCCTGGATCTAACGGGTGGCAGTGTGCCCCTAGGACACGGTCTGGGTTGTGAAAGCTGAGGCCCAGTCATTGCATAGACCTGACGTAGCATCTGCCTCCCCAGGTCTGTGGTCGCTGGGTGGCCGTGGCTGGGGTCCCAGGGGCAGGGAGAGGGAGGCTGGTGGGTGAAGGAGGCTGAGGGCCGCCAAGCTCCGCTCCCCTCCCCTGCGGGGTGGGTGTGGGGCGGGGACAAGAGTTCTCGAAGGTGGAGTCATGGCTTTATCTGCCCTGGTGTCTATTGTATATTTAAAAGACACATTTTAGCTGGTGCTTCCAGCTCAAAGGAAGACTGGGGTACTTTGAATGGATCTTTCTTGTGCAAAGACCCTGGTCCGCAGGCAGGAAGTGACCTTCCCAGGAGCCTTTGCATCCCAGCCCACGACACTGCCTCTGGCATTCCCTCTGCGTCCGCTTTACCTGCCCGCTGCCCCCACTGACCAGAACCGAGATCACTACTAGAGGGTCCTCGCTTGTCTGGTAATGGCTGCCCTGCGGCCAGCGCCTAGTCCACAATCACACCCAGGCACGGGCTCTGGTCACTCCCCGAGTGCACACCAGCGAGGAGGAATACACAGAGCACGTTCTTGCCTCCTTAACGGGCAGTGACCAGTGACGGCCCCATCCTCGCCATGACCACCCCCTGCCCGCCCACCCGACTTCCGAAAGGGCCTTTCTCACAAGGGCAGGAGGCGCTCAGAAAACATTTCCTAAGCAATCTAAGAAAAGGGGCAGACCGAAAAGAAAAAGGATGAAAACACTCCTTCCCATCATAGCTGAACACAGGATTAACCAACGTCACCTGTGCTCTCAGGTGTGAGCACAGTGTGTGCTCGGCTGTGTTAAAGATTCGCAAAGGGGGGGCTCCTTCCCAGGGCCAACCACTGGGCCACAGAAAACGTGTACAATTGGCTGTAATACCTTCAGCTGTCCCCTGGGCCTGCTTCCAACCACAACAAAACGATCCAATACAAAGGACGGACAAGCCCGGGGTGTATCAAGCTCCCCGGATTCTTTCTTTCTTCTATGTACTGACCCTGTAAATCCTACGTTCTACTTTTGTGACAGGTTTGCTTAAAAAGCAACTTTTCATTTTGAAAGAGGCACAGTGCCCTCCTTGCAAGTCTTCCAGGAGGAAAACAGTCCCCCGGGCTTACTCAGCACCTGCCAGGGACAGCCCAGCCTGGGGACAGGGACAGCAGAAAAGGTGAAGGGGAGGCGGGTGCATTTCCCTGGCATCGCGCAGACGGCTCAGAGGCAGAGAGAGAGCCGGATATTAGAAGAGGTGGGTCCAGAGGCCGCTGCCCTCAGGAGAGAGGGTTCCCGAGACGCCTGTCCTGCCATCAGGTTGACGGTCCAGACCCAGGCTGCTCCAGCACTGCCATGTGCCAGGACGCTGACCCCAGGGACCCCACGGCAAGGCTGTGCAGCAGGAATCGGAAAGGCCACTTCACAGGTGAGAAAACAGGTGCGAGCTTGTGCAGCTCTTTAGGGTGTAAACGCTGACTGAATGCGTCACCTGGGACCCAGGTCCTGCCTCCCACCACACCCACCGCTTCCTGTCCCTTTAAAAGGGTGGAATTCCAAACCCAACCCACTCCTCTGTGAAATGAGCAATTTAACTTGAGAAAGGAATTTGCCTGAATGTTTTCTCTGCAACTCACACTCTCTCTCTCTCTCTCTCTCTCTCTCTCTCTCACACACAAACCCTGATACACACACACTGATACACACTTGAGTGCACACTCACTCATACTCACACACATAATCATGTCATTGAAACTACTGAAGCATTTTCTGTTTTCCCCCCTAACTCCTGAAGTGGTCCCTTGCCCCAGGCAGAATCCTGCGTTTGGTGGCTTTGGATGGGGACACTTTTCCATCTGTCCTGGGCTGAAGCAGACGCCATCACTGCGTTTCTATCCTTGTACTTAGAGGATCCGTGACTGCTCCGTGCATGTCCCCACATCCCTGGACGTCACGGGCCCCATGCAGGAAGGCTCTCATCTGGCCTGACCCACCACGGGACGGACCACTTCTCTGGACACTGACGGTCACCGCTGCGTCCTGCATGCACGTTCTCCAGCTCTCCCTCCAGACGACTCACTGGGCCACCCAGCTAAATTAATCAATCCACCACCTCGACGTGTGCCCATGAGTGGAGGCAGTGGGCAGTACCAGTCCCAAGTCCCCACGGACACAGAGGGTTCCTACAACCACTGCCCTCCCAGAAGTGTGGAGGACGGACAAACTGATTATCTGCCTCTGTGTCCCACGCAGAGCACAGGCCCCGATCCCCAGCCTGGCACTGGGGAGGGGTCAGGAGACGAGCAGGCTGCCAAGGGGCAGCGGGGTGACGGCTCACGAGAAGAAAGCACTCTGTGTCTTGGTTCTGCTGGGTTTCAGGACAGAACCAAAGGCTAGGACTGCACAGTAAATGAGGTGGGTTTTACTTGTGTACGTTACACCCCCACTGACGTGCTCAGGCAATCGGCACAGAAATGAAGCTCCCACTGGAAGGAGCCCGCCCTGCATGGCTCGGTCCCCTCCCTGCCTGCCTGCCTCTTCCCTCCCTTCTAGGACCTTCCTTCCCTTTCCCAGACTCCATGACAAGTGACAACTCGCTTCTCTTTGGGATGGCTATCTTGGTCCCTTGTGGCACAAAGCCTGTTGGACTTTTCTACTGCAGTGACTTACCTGTATGACTTCACTCCCCTTCTACATGTTCTGGCATAATCCATCAGGGCTGAAATCATGGCTTGATCACAGCTGTGTGACCTTGGGTGAGTTACTCGACTTCTCTGTGCTATGCTTTCCTTATCTGCAGAGAAGTCACCTGGCCAGGGTTGCCGTGGCATTAGTGTCAACTTAGGGACCCAGAGCCTGGGGAACAAGATGTCCCCTTGTGTGTGATTAATGAGTACACACAACTCAGCTCAACTGACCTCATTCTTAGGAAATCATGTTGAAGAATGACTTTTAAAAGAAATTATCCGAAGTTCAATAAGTCTTCACGGGGCTCCGACGGCCCAAGCCCACGTCTCACAAGCAGTGTCCTTTTCCACGCACGTTTATGACTATAGCGGCTAGAACCTGCTACTGTAAGATGTTTGCTTTTACTTTCCTGCAGTACGACCCCCTCTGTGCTGACTCGATAGGCCCTGCGTCTGTACCGTTTGTGCTGAGTTACCTCCCACCTCAAAATCAAGGGCGTGTGCTGGGCATTGGAGACTATTACCTTAACCGACAAAAGCAGACACTGGCTGACTGTGACATTATAGGGCTGCAAGAAATGCGCACTGTTCCTTTTTTTTTTAAAGGACAAGCAATAGATGGTGACAAACACTAAGTCCCCGAGGGCGTGCACCTCTGGACGAGATCAAGTCCGCGGGCGGAGTTCCAGAAGTGCCTCTGTGCTTGCAGGCAGCTTGTCTCCCTGCGCCAGCGCCCCTGAGAGCACTCACCTGCCAAGCCCCCAAACTCAGAGCTGCCCCCTGACCTGCAAGGCGCCTGAAGCAAGAGAAGACCTGGCAGTGACACTGGGACACCACGCCTGCCATGGGGGCTGCTGAAAAGCACTTGCTTTGGAGCCAAGTTGAGCTCCCTGCAAATGTTTTCTAGAACCAAGGAGGCAGGCTGCAAATTCTTACAGAAACACACGTTAGGAAAAAAAGTTGCGAGAGGAGCAGTGAGGCATTCCAACCAGAAGCCAACGCCTCCCTGCCCGGGAAGGGACCCAGCGTCGGGAGGCTCCAGCCGTTCCTGGCGGCCCCTGGGCGTGGCCCCGGAATGCTGCGATAAAACCACGGGCTTCAGAGTGGGGCTGTGGCCGGCGTGTCCTGGACCTGGCGACGGCCCCGACGGCCCACACAAATGTGACTGTGGCCAGGACTGCTGCCATCCGACACCCCACCCTGCCTGTCCCGTCCAGGGCACTGGTCCTGGCAGCCTCTGACTAGGCCGCCAAGGTCCTGTTCGGATATCCCTAGCTGTAACACACCTGAGCCCCAGAGAAGAAGCAGTGACATCGCCCTGAGCTGTGGACAGTGTCCTGAGGCCCGGCCGCATGGCACTCCTTGCCAGGTAGAAACGCGGTTCCGCGTGTTACACAACTCTCAACGCCGCCAGCACCACCTCCTGCCCTCCGCCTTCTGTCTGCTGAGCGGCTCTCTGAGGCCCGCTGTGTTTAGTCCTTGTGGCTTTGCAGAAGCCACACAGGCACACACACGCGCTTAAGCTCCCACTTACCTTCCTCCCACACGGCCCAGCAGATGGTTAGCGCACAGCTGTGGGACAGGCTCCTTGGGCAGAAAGCCGTCTGCCCGACAGCGTCCTGGGCTGGGCCACCTCCCACAGGGCCCGGCCCCTCCGGCGAGCAGAGGTGGAGGCCTTGTTGGCAGAGCACGGGACTTTGATTCTGGCAAAGAGGCCAGTGCAGTGTAAACACGAGGGTGGGGTCTGCCGCAGCCGGGCTCCGTGAGACCTGCACTCTGGAGGCGGGGAGACGAGCCAGCCAGCGCCAGGCCTGCCCCTGCTCACTCAGCCCTGCAGGGCGCCATCCACAGAGCAGCTCCCGTGTCCACATTCTGCAGAACAGCAGCCCGAAAACACGTCCCCGCTCCCCTCCCGGGCGCGTGTGCTGAGTGGCCGTCAGGATGCACTGCACAGAGCGTTTCCTGCACGCGCCTCCCACCTCCCTCTCTCCTTGACTGGAGGCACCTTTCCCCCCGAGGGGCCTTGGGTCTTCTGCGCTCTGCAGCCCCTTCCAAGGGAGGGTGGGCGTGATAAAGCCACATCTCTGGGACCTGGAAGGCCCCAGACTCTCATCAGGCCGGACGAGCGGGGGTGAGGGTGCGTGGGGATCGGGGGTCAAGCGTGTGCACCAGCCCTTCTTTCCCAGGCTTCTGGCTCCATTTATCAGTCAGAACTCGGTCCCATGCTGGTGACGTGACCACAGGCCTGGGCCCAACCTGGCAAAGGCACACCTCCAGGCTTCACAGGTGCAGGGACGGCCGCAGCCCTGCCTTTCCCCAGACAGACAGAACACGGTTTCCATGGATGAGACCACCTGACCCCACAAGGCTTGACCTGAGCTCCGTTCATGAGGCCAGGGTCCCTACTAGGAGACCATGAAAGGGGCCAAGGGCCTGCTGAGGGCACTACAGGGACTTCCAGGGACAGACGGGCTCAAGGCAGCTGGGTTTCATTTACGGGTGGGGTAGGGACAGGCAGAGCTGGAGGGGAGTGGAGGCTGCTGTGACACCTCCCGTCCTGTCCTGCCGTCCCTGGGAACCCGGCGCCTGAGGCTGCCGCCCCTCACGCCCCATGGCGCTCCGGCCTGGCAAGGTGGCTGGGACCCCGCCTGCTTCCTGCCCGCCTCCCTGCCAGGGTGGCCTCCTAGGGACTGGGGGCCCAGCTGTGTCCTCGTCCAGGGAGCCAAGTCAGAGACCGCTGGCTCCGGGCAGCAGCAGAGGGCACCGGGAAGGGCCTGGCAGATGGGCCTCACGGCAACGAGGGCTGGGAGGCGGGAATGCGGGAAGGAGAAGTCTTCCATCGAGCGTCTGCGGGGGTGAGAACGCAGAAACCCACACGAGCTCTGCACAAGGTCGCAAGCCTTTGGGGGACCCTCTGATGGAACAGTGTGGTGGACGAACCAGGCATTCGAGACACAAGCCGGTGCTTACACAGGGGTTACATGGGCTTACACGGGAAGGTCGGGCCAGGAGACAACGCAGGGCTGGCCCCACTGTGTGACACAATACGGAGAAACCATACCCAGGGCGCCCAGAGGAGGGCGTCATCGCTACCCAGCAGGACCGTCTGCACGCTCAACACTGCTGCCAGAAGCCCAGGAGGGACAAGGGGCCATGTGCCACCCAGAGGGCACAGTCGATGACCCCAGCGTGCACCGAGGATGTCCCCTGGCAGCCCTGTAAGCTCACGACTCACGGAGATGGACGTGGTGCCGCTGTCTCCACAACACGGGCTTCTGGCTACTTTACATCTGGACACAACTCAGTGGACAGAACCTATTTGGATTGCCTCTCCCAAATCAGGTCTGCTTCTCCGCCAGGGGCTGAAAACCATGCAATGCCTGCATTCTCACGCACCCAGGAAGTCTCCATCCCACCCTGACACAAGCCTCCAGTGGCTTCTTCCAGTAAACCCAGCAGACACTACCCTTCCCTCCGTCCCTCCTTCGTGACACTACAGTGACCCCAATTACATGTCCCATGAAAAGGGACTCAGAAACAGAGGTTATGATGCAGCCATAAAAGCAGGACAGCAGAGTGACAAGCAGACAGAAATGAAGCCCAAAGCCTGCTGCCCGGGACTTGGCCCCGAGCAGATGTCTGGCACCCCACACACAGCTGGAAGGGACAGAAGTAAGCGGGACGGTCCCGGCAACATGCACTGTGCAACGTCGGGCACGGAAGCCCTGGGGGTGACCTCACCGCCCGGCCAGCACCCGTCACAGCTGTCAAAGCCCAATTCCCAGGCCGGGTCCCCCGAGCACCCCCAACCCCACAGGGCGTGGGTGCTGCACCTCCAAGACACAGCAGGCTGTGCAGCCTCCCAGCAGCCTCCGGGGGCTCCTCTGACCCAAACGTGGAGCTGACAAGACAAGCACACGCACCTTCACCATCCGCACTGAGGTTCTCGTAGGAGTCCCAGCGGATCAGCGGGTCTGCCGTGTTGAAGTCCACACTCACGCTGGGGTCGTTGCACAGATGTTCACACCCTGTGAGGGGGGCGGGGAGGTACACAGGCATCAGTGCGGCCGAGCCAGCCCCTCAGGCACGTGCCCGGAGGTGAGGCCCCCAGAGTCTGGGGGCCGGTGCCTGGTGCAGCCCTGCACCCACAGCCTGGCGTTAAGCGGCCGGGCACGCACGGGCTCGGGCACAGCAAGCAGCAGTCAGAACTGCGTGGGGAAGGAGGGCGAGCCCGGACCCTCGGCCTGGGTGCAGCTCCTGCACCTCAGGGTCACCCACACCTTTTCCCACTCAGGACCGGCTCAGGGCGGACGCGCGCAGACGCAGGTGTGGGCCCGGCCTGGCTCACGCTGTGAAAATGTCCGAGCCTGGGCCGCGGCCGGACACCGTTCAGGGCCCCAGACACGCCGGTCACCCACCCACACCAGCACGCTGCCCTCTCTCGACCCACCTTGCATCCCCTCAGGGGTGGCCGAGAACACTAACTCAACCTTCCCATGCGCAGGAAAACGGTCATCTGAAACAGAAATTGTCCTTCAGCAAACGTGGCGACCAGGAGCCAACAAAGCGGGAATGGACTGTCGTCACACTCCAAGCAGGAGAGCACCGGTCCCAAGCCACCACGGCTCACTGATGGCACAGGAATGCCAGGGGTGTCCTGGTTTCTCCAGTATTTTCTTTGCTGGATCAACTGTCAGCCTTTCCTGAGATTGGTCATAATTTTGTCAACCGGCTAATTAGTGGGAGGAGGCAGGGAGAATAGAGAGTGAAACACACAACCAGGCGGCAGGTGGCCCAACCCCCTGCACCAGCGGGGTGCCCGCGAGGCCTCACCTTTGCTGGCGCTGTCCAAATCCTCCTTTGCAAATACAAGCCCGTAGCCCTGGACGGCCCCCGTGTGAAACTGCAGGCGGAAAATGACGTCACGGGTGGCCGAGCGGTACTTCTTGTGGTAGCATTTCACCTGTGCCAAGAAACACAAGACAGCTGCAGGGGACAGTCCGCTCCTCAGGGGTGACACGTGGGGTGTGCACCAGCGGGTCCCCCAGCAGGACCTGGCCCTGGTGACGGGTGGCACGTCCCTGCTGCCTGGCCCTTCCCCAGGACGCCTGCGCTGCCCCGCGGGACCAGGGCCCAACATGCCACAGTCCTCAGTTCTCAGCCGGCCACACCCGCCCTCAGACCCACCAACATGCTCTCCTCCTTCGGGAAACATCGGAAATGAGATTCCACGGCCTCTTTTTATGAAATTCTAACGATCGTGAGGAAGTTTTTCTTTCATCTCAACGCCCCATGTTTCCACTTGACGCCTTTCTGTTTTCACCAAGGCAGCAGGACGTCCTTACCACCTGTAATATGCTAAACGCTTACGTGTGCAGTGAGACCAGGAGAGACAGAGACGGGGCGGGGGAGACAGAGACAAAGGCCTGGCCGGACACCCCGCAGCGGTCACTAGAGACCTGATGTGAACACAGGCTCCTCCCAGGGCCCGAGCGTCCCCAGGGTCCTCAGGGTCCCCAGGGTCTCGGGCCAGGAGAGGCAGAACTCGGCTCAGACAGACGGAGTGAAGGGGAGGTGGGTACGCCCTCCCGTTCACATGCCCGGTGGGGAGGGGAGGCGGGGGCCCCAAGGGACAGCTGTGTTCCTGAAAGAGGCTTTTCCTGGAAAAAGATGTGTTTGGAATACTCCGCTTCACAAACGTGGGTGACAAGTACCCACACTGCACTGTCCAGAGCAGCAAGGCTCCATGTCACCAACTGCAGCTGTCACCCAAAAGGAGCAGTACAGCCTGGGAGGCGACCGAGGTTGTTTACCTCTGAGCCATCGGCCAGGACAGTCTGACAAATGTAAGTACGCCATTCGGGGGTGTTTCATGTTGACACACTCGTGCTGAGTGGTCCCCACCAGATCCAGGCCCTGGCCAGCCCCCATCTGGGGCGTCTGCAGCCAGCGAACAAGAATTCTGGAGAACGTGACAACTCCCGTCGGCTTGCCTCCCGCCTGTGTGTGGGGTCTGACGCCACAGCAGGACCAACCAAAGGGCCGGCCGTCCTCCGGAACCTTCTGGAACGTGCTACATGCCCCTCACATGGCACTGCCCACGCCTCCTGCAGCCAGACCCCACCCCACACTGCAGAGGACACTCCGCAGAGCAGTCCCCACCTGCCCCCGTCTCCATGGGACAAAGGGACCCAGCCTCCCTGTCTGCCCCTCCCCAGAGAGGCATCTTGGACGTGGAGAAAGGGGAGGTCCAGACTCATACCATCCCTCAAAGCTTTATAATACTGACAAAAACAAGCTTCAAAAACACAACCAATCTCCAGAAGCTGACAGCCTGAGGGGGAGGTGGCTCCAGGGTGGCCCTCATGATTGACAGCAGACAGCAGGGACCTTGGTGTGGCTCTGCGGCACAGACGGCCCCAGCACTCCCGTCTCTGGGGAGCCCTGCTCCTGCTCTGGGTTTTTCCTGCTGCCAGCCCCCCACGTGGAGCCCCAAGGCCTCCCCCACCTCCCGTGCTCACTGGCTCCCTTCTCTGCCCCTCCCAGGGCTCAGCAGAGCTGCACACACAGCCTGACTCACGACAGGGTCCCCTGTGCACCAGGCATGGCAGACGCAGAGGTCAACACACACAGCAGGGTGGAGACAGGAGAAGGGGTGGCCGTCCCCCGGCTGAGAGCAAGTTGAAGACACCCAGCTTTTCACAGGACAACGGCTCAGAGAGTCCAGGCCCCCTTCTCCTGGGGGCACCATGCGGCTCTGACAAGCCGTGCTGGTGGGGACCGGAAGCCCTGCCCACACCGCCTCTCGTCGTTTCAGCTCAACTTCTGTCCCCACTAGACAGGCGGCCGCCACCCCTCCAGTCTCCTGACAACCTCAGGAGTGACCACTGCTGTATCCTGCAGGCAAGGAAACCACAGGTGCCTCCATCACATGCGGTCCCGTTCACGGCCAGGACAGAAGGCGACACCCACCCACCAGCAGGAGCCCTGCCGTCAGGACACCCCGAGCAGCCGTGCTCATCACGCTCACAGGTGTCATCGTGGTGACAAGAGAGCCAGGTCCTGCTCCTGACACTTGGGAGGAAGAGCCAGGTGCCCCTTTCGGGTTAAAGTAAGGATCACATTTCAGGGCGGTCAGAGGGACTCCCCTCATCCATAGGTGTGGGTGGTGTTTGCTCAGGTTTTGGAACATCTGCGTTTGAAACAATTCGAAGGCTTGCAGTGTCCACTTTGCAGTACTGAAACGAAGTAGGACACAGCGACAGCTGCATCGGGTGACGTCATCCGTCAAAGGCTGTCGCCACAGCCCACCCAAGGGCACCTGGTGCGTGGGCCACGTCACAACTCTCTGGGAACGTTCAGGTGTCAGGGAAGATCCTCACCTGGACGCAGCTTTCCTGACCATGCCGTGGACGTGACAACACCGGCCTCATGACGTGTCACAAGGATTAGGTCGGCAGTGTACGGACAGTAACCCTGTGTGTGAGCACACGCTTTCTGCTGCATTCGGACCAGCTCCGAGCCTCCTGAAAGACGGCCGTGCGCGGTGAGGCGCGCTGCGTGGTTGATGCAGCATCTGGCACAGCCTGGCCCCGCCTCGCCTTCCAACGGCCGCATAAAACCGGGGTCCCCCAGATCGGACTCTGAGCTGTCCGTGACTGTGACCCAGCAGCACCTGAGCCTCAGTTTCCCCAGAGTGAACATCACACACACGCACACGCGCCAGGCGCTGTCCTTGGTGATGAATCCTGACTCCGAGGACAAACTGCCTGGTGTCAGGCAGCTGGTAAACTAACAGCCCTCGTGCTCCCAGGCCCTGTGGGGTCTGCTTGCTTCAAATCTCCACCAAGAGAGAAAAGCACCTGGATGAAGGGGTCAAGGTTCAGGGCCAGTCCCAGAGCACCAGCCCAGGTCAAGGTCAAGGTCGGCCTCGAGTGTCCCCAGTTCCTGCTCCCGCCTCAGCCTTGTCCAAAGCAGCTCCTACTCAGACCGACCTTCCCCTAAATCCTCTAAGCTTCTGTGGGGAACATAGTTCACAAGAAATGCAGGACCCTCTACACACACCCAACTGGAAAAGGGAGTCACCCATTTCACCCGACGTTGCTAGTGGCCCAGTGGCTGTCTAGATGGCCCTCTTCAGAGAAAGCGCCCCCCCACACACACACACACACATACACACTTGAAGGTCTAGAGAGTGGCTAGCCCCGGTCGTCAGGGTGCCGCCTCACGCAAGCCAGCAGTAGCCATGATGTCACCAGAGCTGGAAATGACTCCAGAGGGTGTCGGTACTGAAATTCATTTCCAAACCCACTGAAGACTCACTCGCCACTGGCGGTCCATGACAACACATGAAGTCCCCTGTGCTAAGGCCACAGGACAGAGACCCAGCCATGTTGGGGAGACTCACGGGACAGTAAGGGGTTGGGTTCTGACGCATACAGAGAAGGGCAGCAAATACCTGGGCGAGGGTGGGGGACCCAGGAAGGTCCCAGTACAGCAGAGCGAGGAGGGCACCGTGAGCCCGCTGCCTCCCCTGACCTTGCACAAACACCGGGCAAGAACTGACTACAGGGCTCTCTATGCAAAGGCTCCTTGAGGATGCAGCCCCTCTGTTCAGAAGTCGGGCTGAGCCCTGAACCACAGACACAAATCGCAGTGGCCACAGGGTCTGCAGAGCAGAGGCAGCAAGACCAGGCACGTGGACGGGCGTGTCCGTGAGGCCCTGGACCCCTGCCAGGCTCCCGCCCACATGCATTCCTGGCCGGGTTACATAACGATAACAGCAGCATTCACCAGCACCTTCCTGGGTGGGACTCGGGACTCTGACCTCCAGCCTGAGCACGCCCAGAGCCGGGCGGGCCCCTGTAGTGGGGGCGCGTGGGGAGGGCTGTTCAAACAGTGGCCACTGTCAGCTTTGCCTCACCAGTAACAGTGCCACCACCAGCTCGCAAGTCAAAGCAGTGACAATAGCAGTCCACTCTCCCAAGTAGTTTTCCCAACCCCGTCAAGTAGACAGCCTGACTCCCTGTACGAGGTCGGACAGTTAAGTTCTCGAACTCACCCTACAAAAAGTGCTACATGCCTCATTGCAGAATATCACTAATGTCACCTTCAAAGCACTCCCCTTGGGAAGCTATGCACCGACGCCAGCGCCTAGTCCACCCTTGAGAGCAATTTTGGAACTCTTTTTCTGGAATAGCCATCAGAGCTGTCATCATATTACCCTTGATGTCCTGAATGTCATCACAATGTCTTCCTTTCAATATTTCCTTTATCTTTGGGTAAAGAAAGAAGTCATTGGGGGCCAGATTAGGTGAGTAGGGAGAGTGTTCCAATACAGTTATTTGTTTACTGACTAAAAACCCCCTCACAGACAGTGCCGTGTGAGCTGGTGCATTGTCCTGATGCAAGAGCCATGAATTGTTGGCAAAAAGCTCAGGTCGTCTAACTTGTTCACACAGCCTTTTCAGCACTTCCAAATAGTAAACTTGGTTAACTGTTTGTGCAGTTGGTACAAATTCATAATGAATAATTCCTCTGATATAAAAAAAGGTTAGCAACATTGTTGCAACAAGTTCACGAACTTAATTGTCAGACCTAAACTGGACCCACGGAATCCCTCATGAGGAAACAGGCAAATTTATCTGCACGCAAGACTGACACCAAAACCACACAGAGGAAAAATCAAGGAGGACGAGATGCCGTCTCACGGGAGGGCGACCAAGGATGAACGGCAGCCTGGCAGCGACCTTCTATCTCCCCGAGCACAGAGGTGGCTGGGCAGAGAGGCCGTGAGACGGCAGCTGTCGGGAGCGAAGCTGTAAGTGTCCTGTGCACTCAGGGTCCCTTCTGAGTCCCGACTGTTGCCAGACTCTCAGTGTGGAACAAAGTGCTGACTATGTGACCCTTCACAGAAAAGGCCCCAAACCTCACGCCCCACCTGCCACTTTCCCAACTTGAGAAACGCCCAGTGGTTTGCAGAGGTACACCGAGCAGTGCCCCCCACAACATGGGGCCCGGCCAGCACGGCCGTGCACGTGTGTCCTGCAGGTCGGGGGGGACAGGCTGGAGACGAGGGACTGTGCACCTGTCCTGCCTCTGAGCCAGCAAACAGGCCGAGCAGCACAGTGGGGGAGGGCATGGCCGCCTTGTCCAGGGACGCTGTGCCAACATGGAGGGACACGCTGGTCTTTGTCCTGCCGTGTTGTCCCCTGAAGTCATGCTCAGGAGCCGCAGCCTGGGACTTCGAGCTGCAGCACTCTGTGGACCCCATCGGTCACGACCGGCGTCAGCGTCACCCTGGCGGTGCCTAGGCTCCGCGGACCCTGGGACGGGCCTGTCTCGCCAGCCTGTGCACCTGCAGCTCCCTCCTGAGTGCGTGCAGACCCCACGTCCCCGGGCCCCACAGTCTCCCACCTGCTCTAGTCATACAACCCCCCGCTCAGAACCCCTGGCAGCTGGGTCTGCGTGTGATTTACCTTCACGGCCACTGCCCTGCCTGGCGCAGCAGCCGCTGTGTGGACGGATCAATGAGTGAGGGAATGAGTGAGGGAATGAATGAGGGAATGAATGAATGAGGGAATGAATGAATGAGGGAATGAATGAATGAGGGAATGAATGAATGAGGGAATGAATGAATGAATGCTGGAGACAAATCACGGCCACTGGTACTGGGTGACCAGTGGCACCTGATTTCACTAATCTTGCTAGATGGGCTTCATTTGATGAACACAGGGGTTATGGGCTGAACTGTGTCCCCAAAAGTTCCTATGTAGGGGTGCTAACCCTACTATCTCAGGACGTGACTGTACTTAGAGGTGGGGTCTTAAAAAAGGTGAGGAAGGGGACATGAGGTCCTAGGGGCAGCCCTGATCCAACGTGACTGGTGTCCTTGACAGAAGGACATGAGGACACAGACGTGCACAGAGGGACGACCACATGAGAACACGGGGAGCAGATGCCATCTCACACCCCGGAGCGGCCTCGGGAGGGACCAGCCTGCGACGCCCCCATCTCGGATGACCCGCTTCCAGCACCGGGAGAGATGAATGTCTGCTGGTTAAGGCCCAGCCTGTGGTACTTTGTGCTACAACAGCCATGGGACAAGAGGTTGCAACTATTTTTAGGATTCTTAGAGACGAGTAAGTGAACTAAACCTCTTAGTAACTCTTTTCTGTGATGGAAAAATTCCCCTTCTCAGCTGTAACTCACGTCCCCTCCTCCCACCTGATAACATTGCAGGAAGTCAGTGGAGAACACAAAAATGCGTTGTCAACACAGGAAGTACAAACCTGGAGGCGATACAGCCCTAAGACCACTGTCGGCAATGCACGCGGGCAGGAGAGCTGTTTGGTCACAGTGACAGCTCCCATGGAAGGGTCTGGGCATCCTATTTGCTGGCATTTCTAATGGGAACCAAAACTCAGACAGGAGCTCCATGACATGAAATGTTCACCCCAAATTTCCCCCCAGCTACAGCCACAGAGGCCTGAATGCCGGAAGGTTCCCTCAGCTGCAGCAGTCTTCACACACCTTCGCTATCCCTGCAATGTGACAGGCCTGGAATACACATGGCTGTGCGTGGCCCTCGGCTCCCCCACTGGGCTGTCACCACTCACCCAGCAGCAGGCTCGCGGGCCGCTGTCAGTGGAGACCCTGCTCGGCCAGCACTGGTGTGTGGCCCTGCCCAGGGACTGTCACCTCAGCCACAGGGCCTGAAGTGTAAGTTGGGGACAATGCTGACACACTGGGCACCGTGCCTGCCTCATCAGCTCGTGGCAAGGTGCTGACAAGCAGGTGACCGCTCTGCAGAGGCTACAAGTACATGGCCGTGCTGCAGGCTGGCAGGCCGCTGAGACGACACATCGCCGACATGCATGAGGGAGGGAGTGGCCAGTCATGGCAGCACAGACACCCCTGGTGACTTCGGGCCATGTTCAGAATATGACAGATAACAGTGTCCCCACGGTAAATGACTGAGGGGAGGGAAGGAGGGGGTCGTATGTGACATAAGGGAGCTTGGATTTCCTCCCTCCCCCGGGGGAGGACACAGGCTGAACGGATGGGAGCCTGTGTCACACGGCGTGGAGCACGGCTAGGAACACACAGCAGCAGCCCTGGGAGGAGGGAAGGCTCGCGTGTCTGTCACCGGGTTCAGATGCAGAATTCATGAGATAATGAAGACTTAGCTCACATTTGGAGTCTGGGGTGTGGGGTGGGGTCTAGAAACCAGCACGATGGATGCCAGTGGGCTGGGGACACCAAGCTGTGAGCCTGGGGCCCGAGGGCTGGTGGCAGAAGCGAGCAGAGGCAGGGGACCAAGAGCCCAGGGCACAGCAGCTCAGGACGGCCCCCGGGTGGCGAGGCTTGGGGACGACTAGGAGAGCAGGGGCTTCGAGCCGGCAGCTGGGGCCCAGGAAGCAGCAGAGGGAGTGACGGCCATGCCACGGACACGGCTGAAATGCCACGGTCTGGGCCGTGCAGGGATGAGGGATGGGGGGGGGCGGCAGGGAAGCAGGAGAACACACTGCTTTGCCCAAGGATGGGAGCCCCCGCGCTGAGCCCCACTCTGAAAGCCCCACGCCTGCCCATCTTGTCAGCCTCCTCCTGGGGCTGCTGCACCCCACCTGCCTGTTCCCCCCTGACTGTGGGGTCTCCTCTCCCTGGACGTCCCTTCGGCCGGCCATGCTACACAGAGACGCAAGGCCTATGGCCCGGCCAGGACACCGTGAGCTGCCCAGTGCTGCCAGAGGTCCCGACGGCCCGAGACATTCAGCCCCCAGGCCCGTCTGGAGGGCGACGGCAGGCGCACCCCGAACGCCTCCGTCTGCGGCTCATGCTTCTGGACGTCTTGCTCAACACTAAGCAGGCTGGCGAGTGTCAGCTAGAAATGACATTTTCTGGGAGGAGCCAAGTGACCACCCGTTCGGACTTCCTGCCGCAGCAAAGCGGGTGCAGGGGCGTCTGATGCCACAGCCAGTCCCTGTGTGGCCTCTGGATCAAATGCTCTCGTGCAAACAGCTTTCTAGTGGCTCAGGCTACTGAAGTGGTCATCTGTCATCTGCGGACAATGCAGGCAGCAGCGCCCATCCCTACGGGACCCTGCCTCCCGCTGGAGTAGCAAACGGCCTCACTGAGCTCCCGCGTGCCCAGGGCTGGCTGGTGGCACTGCCACACAGGAACCAAGTCCAAGCACGTCAGTCAGGCAGCACCTCCTCCGCCTGCCCCACCCCATTCCAGGACCTGCCTCCCAGCTATTCAGCCAAACCTCGACCCCTACCTACCCAGTCTCCTCCCAGTGACCCCAGGCCACCTGCTTAGACCACATTCCAGCTGAGCAGCACCTGTGACGTTTACTCAGCCCCCATTCTCAGGCTGCCTACAGGTGGGACAACTGAGAGGTGGGGGGTGGGGCCTGCCCAGTCTTCTTCCAGAGCTGGAGGCGGTGGCCAGGGAGTGAGTGTGCCCAGGGGTAAGTATGCTCACGGTGTGAATGTGTTCAAGGTGTGAGTGTGCCCAAGATGTGTGTCCAGGGAGTGAGTGTGCCCAGGGAGTGAGTGTGCCCAGGGGTGTGTCCAGGGTACGGGTGTGCCCAGAGGTGAGTGTGCCCAGGGTGTGTGTCCAGGATATGGGTGTGCCCAGGGGTGTGTGTCTTCCTGAACCCCACCAACCTGATTTGAAAAGATCCGGGTGGGGCCAGGTGGGAGTTCACCAACCACTAAGGAAGAGTTTTAAACCCAAATTTTTAGGGAAAGCTAACAAGAACCTTCAAAAACCCTGAATGAACCATTTATAATAAAACAAAAAGCCAACTCTTGAACCATGTTCCTTTCTTGTCACAGCGTATCGTCCTAGGCCACGCGGAGACCCCATGGAGGCTATGCTACACAGAAGTGTCCCCGAGAATTACTTTAAATGTATGAAATGTGCTGTATTCAAGGCACATAAAAGGCAGACCTGGAACAGCTCGTGCCACTCGGGAACCAGCACACCACAAGTGAAACGCACCGCCAGCTGTGCTGTTGCCCGCAAATAAACACCTTATTACACCCACCCTTCCCTGGAGGTTCCAACACGTCTGGGTCAGACATGGCCGGCAGGGAACGTGACCCCTCGGAAGCACTGTGGCTGAGTCAGGACTTTGACTGCAGGTGCATGTCAAGGGCTCCAAGGATTTGTTCTGTCCCTTTCATTAAAACACTCACAGGATTAATTAATCAACTGCCTAAGGTAAAAGCTGTTTTTCACCCTTCGTGCAGGTGTGGGGGCAGGAGGGCTCGATTGTTTGAAGACAACAGTCTTCCCCTTTAGGGTGATGATGGGCGAGCAGGGCCACGGGGCCAAGGGAGCACTCACCATGACGTCCCCTTTCAGGAGCTGGGCAGGCGCGATGGCGATGGCGATCTGGCTGGGGTTCTCTGGGCCCACGTTGCTTTGGAACAAACGAGAAGGGAGTCACTGTGCCGCCTCATGATTTAACGGGAAGAACACTTTGAGAAAACAAAGCCCACAGCTGACAACTCAGAAATCACACAAAATATCCCATGCGGCCAGGAATCTAAGTCCTGAGAATGAGTCCAAAAGGGGCAGAAAGCTGCCAGGCCAGGGACATGGGGTCGGGGACCCCACGTTCACCCCAGGGCATGTGCCTGGGGCCATGTGGCATGGGGTGCACACAACTGCCAAAGCATCGCCCCTGTGTGGGTCCCCCGTGAGTCCAGAAACACGAAAGCAGCTTGTTTTGCCTGATGACACAGTGGTGAGAACATTTTTCACCTTTACCCATTTTCCATTAATGTTCATAAAATGCTTATCCCAACACACAAAAAGCCCAGCAATTTGTACAAATTCTGAGGATGTGTGCCTGCCCTTTGTCTGAAATGCAAAGGGGAAGAAAGGCTCACAGTAATGGCCCAGTCACAGGACTCTGATTCACTTGCAGGACAGCATGCTTTGTGGAGCGGGTGCCCCTCGCCCGTGCTGAGTGGGGGAGGGGCACCAGCCACCAGAGGAGCCCCGCCCACCTCTCTGCTTTGCCCCGCCCACCTCTCTGCTTTGCCCCGCCCCTGCAGGGCGCCAGCGGGCCCATTTCCCGCACGCAGCACACTTACTAGATCCCCGACGTGTACACGGGCCGCATGGCCTGGTAGACCTTCAGGAAGGGCCGGCACACTGAAAGGGAGGCGGGACCCTCGGTGAGCGGAAGGGCAGCGTTTGGCAAACAGGGACAAAGGTGCCCTGAGGCGACGAGCCCACGGGCCGCCTGCCACGTTGGGGAAGCAGGGCTGGAGTGGAGGGCAGTGTGAGGAGCACCGGGGCTCCTGGGGACAGGCCCTGCTCCCCTCACTGGCCGCCTGTCCTTCCCTGACAAGCCAGTTGGCCCTGCCACACACGGATGGCTTTGTCCAGTCAGTGACCAGGAGGGCACAGATCTCAGGACGGACGGGAGCCCTGCTTGTGCAGGGGCAGGACCAGCCGGCAAGTCCAGACCCCTCCGTGCGGGCGGCACTCACCTCCGCCCGTGTCGAAGTTGGGGGTGCCGTGCAGGATGACGAAATGCAGGAACAGGGGCGAGGCGTTCATCTTCACCGTCCCCGACAGGAGCCCGCTGAGAAACTGGACGTACCTGCAAAGCAAGGCCGGCTTAGCGTCCCCAGGATGCGCCGCCAGTGGTCCCGGAGCCCAAGTGGGGCCCGAGGGAGGCAGGGACACCCGCTGCTTCTCCTGGGGTCTCCACACCCAAGTCTCGAGCCCACGTCCCCGAGAGCCACTGTCGCGGTGCGACCCCAAAGACATCCGGCGAGCCCCTCTGAGCGCCGCCAGCCCCGTGTGCTGTGCGGCCCCACGTCTGACTGGCCGCGCGCGTCTGTGTCGCCTGCGCAGAGCCAGGGACGGGCAGTCACCGAGCCTCCCGGCTGCCATGGCACCAGGCCCTCCACGCCAGCGGGGCTGCCCAGTCTACCACCCAGGGGCAGCGGTCCCCTCTCCGCCCCGCCCGCCAGGACCGCGCGGCCCAGCAGGCTCGGCCTCGCGTAGGTTTCATGCCTGCAGTTCACACACTCTGGTCCATCACTGCCGCTGAACGTGCACACACAACACGGACATGTCCGGTAAATGCTAAACACAAAGTTTAAAACCCTGTGATAGTCGGTGCTCCTTGGAAAATGTTAGAGATAAACATCTGCTTCAGCTTAGGTTCCTTTCACAGTGTCTCCACTGTCCTGGTGACAGAAAAGGACCCAGAGCGGCGGAGGCCACAGCCAGGGCCTGGCCACCAGAGGGCGCCGCACACCCCGTTTAATTCTGGTGTGTGGGTGTGGGTGTGTGAGTGAGTGTGTGTGTGTGTGTGTGTGTGTGTGTGTGAGAGAGAGAGAGAGAGAGAGAGTGTGTGTGTGTGTGTGTGTGTGTGTGTGTGTGTGTGTGGCAGGACACCCGGTGACCTGTCCAAGCACTTGATCAGCTAAGTGAGGCACACTGCAGGTTTCTGGGTTCTCAGCTCTGTGGCTCCCAGAAAGGAGGAGTGAAGGATATTAGGGGGCCCCCGAGTTATCCCCTGCTCTGGACAGCAGCTCCTTCCCCTCCAGTGTGGGAGGCCCTGGTCGCCTCAGCTGGCTGTCCGGCTTGTGTAGCCTGTGGGCACCTGGCCGTTTGTTCAGGCGTGTGCAGCAGCCACTGAGCAAGGGGCCCTTTGCTCTCAACGTCGTGGGCCCAGTAAGCACACGGACCAGTTTCCGTCTCACATTTTCATGCACATGGAGAGTCCTGCCACCCCTGGTTGAGAGCAGCATGAGGAGGCTGATGGCAGCCAAGCCCTCATCACACAGCTTGGGCAGTGCGTGGTGACCACAGATACGCCTGGCTGCAATGTCACTGGTCACCGCAGGGGGCTCCCCACTCTCCACACGTGGGGGCTCCTAGCACATCTCCTGTTCCTGGCTGGCCAGGGGCCTCTTGTGTCTGTACATTTCTAAATGTGAGCTGTCATGCGCCTTTCCACGGCGGCCCGGGACGTACGTACCGTTTCTGGGAAGGCTGCATTAAAGCTGACACTTTGTCATCATAATACTTCTTCATTGCGAATCTGTCGAGGGCCTGGTCAGCGCTGGGGAAGCAGAGAGAGCTTGTTAACACCGTGGACGCCGAGTGTGGCTGGTGGCAGGGGACAAGTGCAGGGGCTACTCTGGGCCACCGGCGCCCATTCGGACGGAGCTCAACACGCTGCACTGCACACCCACCTACGTCTTCTTAACCCCAGTCCCTGCAGACATATGCTCAGCCCAAAGTGGCAGCCAGGTCACAGGGCCTACGTCCTGTTGGAAACAGCAGCCCCAGTCCCAGGTGGTGGCACTGAGCTGTGCCACACACACAGCGCCCAGGACAGTCACTGCCAGCCCCACCCCCTAAACGTCCCATGGCACACGGCTCCAATCAAGGGAGGTGGCTTTCAGTGGGCTCTATACAAGACCAGAGGGCAGACCCAAGCGTCGGTGTCACAGGGTACCAGGCACCCCACCAAGCATTTGGGACCCACAGGGGACAGCCTGAGTGCTGCCTCAGGGAGTCACATCTATGCACAGGTTCAAGAGGCATCACTGCGGCTGGTGGGGAGGAGAGCTGACGGAGGCCACGGCTGCATAACTATGTTTCTGAAGTGACTACCACCGGCTTTCCACCCTGTCTGACACTGAACTCTGGCTGCACAAGCCCACAGGTGTTCCATGTCCACCTTTCATGTTTAGCATTCCTGTGTCTGGAATTCACCGGTTCTGTTAAATGCTATAATGCATTTGGCCGACGCTTATGCCCAGTATCTGACGTCACGAGGATGAGAGGCATTACCACTGCTCTACCTTCCCGAATGCTTATCTTTACGATGCTGGCCTGGGAATATTCTTCCTACTTCACGCCTTGAGATTTCTGTTCGGATCTGGAGCACAGTTTGCAACAAAGGCCTGAAAACTGTCTGCCCTGTGATTACCTCTGGGAATGACACCTGAGGAACAGTAGCAGAAATGATCACAGGTGTACACGAGTCTGTGATCAGAGCTGCTTTCGCAGATAGAATCAGCACAAGAAACTAAAATTCTCAAGCCAAACTGGAGGCAACCTGGATAGCCAACATCACCAAATGCTGAAATATGTCATCTATTCATCGACCGAGCGAGAGCTGTGCAGCCACTTAAACAACATCACGGAAGACGTTCAGGAAAGAGTCCTAATTCAGAAAAGCAGGTCACAAAAGCACTGTGGTGTCTGTCACCTCACGTCCCTAAAAAGTACCCACTCCTATTGCTCCTATGGCAGGAGCAGCATCAACAGCAGCTGATACTCGAGTACTGGGGCTAAGTGCCTTCCGTGCAATGACACAGGGAAGTGTCACAAGAGCTCGTGAGGCATACCTGTCACCCCGCTTCACAAGGAAGGACCGTGAGGCTCAGAGGTGCATGTAAACTGCCTGACATACAGAGGAAATATGGACTGACTACTAGGGAAAGCAGCTTTTAGAAGCGGCTCAGTGATGGGCCTTCCATGAATAAAGCTCTCAGTCTGTTTCTAGCTGCCGGGACACCCACAGTGCACAGGACGCTGGTCTAGACAGAGCTGCGTTGTTGCGGGCAGGGACGCAGAAATGTGAGGGGCCCTGTCGAGAATCGCCAGGGAAGCCTGGTCTCCGCCCAGACGCCTTTGCTGCACTGAGGGACTCATGTGAGCACGGTCTGCACAGACACAAATGCTCATTATCACCAAGAAGGGGTCTGATTTTCACCGGGGGGTTGGGTTTCCTCCCTGGCAGGCCCAAGCTCCCCAATTTGTTTGCAGAGAAAACATTCGGAAAGTCAAATTTCATCCCTGCTGCTAGAAAGGAACGGTTTATCGGCCAGTATGAACAGGCTTGTGTTTCCTCAGTGGGGCAGCTCGCTGCACAAAGTGGCCATTGAAACATGAGGGCGATGGTAGACGCCAGAGGACGTTCTGACAACCAGGCTGGTCCAGGCTTCCTGCCCACGGGCACACTGTCAATACCACCCAGCCTCAGTTTCCTTCTGCAAAGCGGGAGCCACGACAGCTGCCTCCTCATGACTGCAAAGGCCTGAGGGACAAAAGGAAACCAAGCGGAGCGCTTCTCTCCGCCCAGAGCAGCACAGACACCTCCTCCTACCTGGCCGAGACGTTGGTGAAGTGCATATAGGATGATACGACCACGCCGATGCGTCCCTTTCCGCCCTGTGGAAGACAAAGGAGGACTTAGTTTTCTCTCGAGCCCATGGCAGAGATGGAGTTACAACAGGAACAGTTACTTGTCACAGGATGACAAAGAGCTCACTTGGAGGGAGACAGCATTCCCCTCTCTGGTCGCTGTTTTGGGGACAGCAGCACCCAGGGCAACAGGGTGCCCACAGCAGGAGCGGGTGCTGTCGGGGTGTCTGTGCCAACCCCCAGAGCAAATCTGCACAGGGGCAGCCAGCCACTTCAGCAATTCCCAGTGAGGCCGGAAAAACTGGGCCGGGACAAAGGCAAGTAGCACGACTCCATGACCCAGGCGACAGGGACCTGGAAGCTCCCTGCACAGGATGAGGGTTTTGAGGCTGCACACACAGCTTGGACAAGTCCAGATCGGTAGGACAGCACATTCCAGTGAGCTGGCCACACCACAATGTCACTGGCACAGCCTCCCCAGCCATGCCTGGTCACATACACAGGAGACCACTGTCGAAAACTGCATGGCTCAATCCATAACCACACGCCTGTATATTCCAGACTTGGCGGCCTGGCTGGAACCACCGGCCAACATACCAACAGGAAGAGACGTCTGGAAGTACCACAGCTACGTGTCAGGCCACCCTCACCCAGAACCATGGACTGCCACCCTCTACAACATGCCGCCATGACCCAGGACAGCAGTAGGCAAGCCACTTGTGCCCACAACCTGGGTCCTCACAACCTGTGAGCTAAGAGTTGTTTTGTTTTTAAACAATTGAAGAAAAATCAAAAGAATAATATCTCATGACACACGAGAACTATATGAACTGGAAATGTCAGTATCCATAAATAAAGTGTGACTGGAACACGACCACACCCGTGTAGGTACATCAATGGCTATTTCCACACAGCAACAGCAAGTTGTAGTAGTTACAGCTAATCAGTGAGAAACCATTAGCCCAAAGTAATGTTAGACCAAACAGAGTTCAGATATTTATAGAACATTCCATCCAAAAGCAACAGAAAACACATTCCTCAAGGGTACATGGAACATTTTTTCAAGATAGATCACATGTTAAGCCACAAGACAAGTCTTAATAAATTTAAGATTGAAATCATATCAACCATCTTTTCTGACCACAACATGACACTAGAAATTAATTACAAGAAAACTGTAAAATTCACAATTATGTGGAAATTAAACAACATGCTACTGAATAGCCAATGGGTCAAAGAAAAACTAAAAAGAGAAACCAAAAAAAAATACCTTGAGACAAATGAAAATGGAAATATACCAGAATTTGTGGGATGCAACAAAAATAGTTCTAAGAGGAATGTTCAGAGCGATAAATGCTTACCTCCAGAAACAAACAAAATCCCAAATAAACAATCTAACTTTATGCCTCAAGGAACTAGAAAAAGAAGAACAAACAAAGTCCAAAGTTAGTAGAGGAAGGAAATGACAAATATTTAAAGAAGAAATAAATGTAATACAAACTTAAAAGACAATAGAGAAGGTCAAAGAAACTACGATCTGGTTCTCTGAAAAGATGAACTTGACAAACCCTTAGCTAGACTCAACAAGAAAAAAGACAGAGAACTCAAATAAATAAAATCAGAAATGAAAGAGGAGGTGTTACAACTGATGTCCCAGAAATACACTGGATTATAAGTGAGTACGATGAACAATTATACACCAACAAATTGGACAACCTAGGATAAATGGATAAATTCCTAGAAACATACAACCTACCAAGAATCTGATGAAACAGAAAATCTGAGCCGACCACTTACTAGTAAGGAGATCGAGTCAGTAATCAAAAATCTCACAACAATGAAAAGCCCAGGACCAGACTGCTTCACTGGTGAATTCCACCAAACATGCAAAGAAAAATCCTCCAACTTGTCCAAAAATTAGAAGAAGAGGGAACACTTCCAAACTCATTATACGAGGTTAGCATTACCTTGATAACAAAACGAGACAAGCTTGCCACAAAAAAAAAAAAAAAAGAAAAAGAAAAGAAAAAGAAATTACAGGCCAATATCCTTGAAGCGCATAGTTGTAAAAATCCTCAACAAAATACAAAAAAAACAAAAACAAAAAACAACAACAAATTCCACGAAACATTAAAAGGGTAACATACCAGGATCAAGTAGGACTTACTCCAGTGATGCAAGGATGGTTCAACATCCACAAGTCAATCAACGTGATACACCACATGAGCAAAATGAAGGGTAAAAATCATACGGTCATATCAACAGATGCAGAAAAAGCATTTGACAAAATTCAGCATCCATTTATGATAAAAGCTCTCAGCACAGTGGGTACAAAAGGAATGCACCTCAACATAATAAAGGCCATATTTGACAAACCCTCAGCTAAAATCACCCTCAATGGGGAAAAGCTGAAAGCCTTTCCTCTCAGATCAGGAACAAGGTAAGGACGCCCACTCTCACCACTTTTATTAAACACAGCACTGGAGTCCTCGCCAAAGAAATGAAGCAAGAAAAGAAATAACAGGCATCCAAATCGGAAAGGAAGAAGTAAAACTGTGTCTATTTGCAGAGGACATGATATTATGTAGAAAAACCCTAAAGACTCCATCAAAAAAACTGTTAGAACTAATAAATGAATTCAGTAAAAGTTGCATTAAATCATATAATCAATACAGAAAAATCTCTTGTATTTTCTACACTAAGGCCAACTATTAGAAAGAGAAATTAAGAAAAAAATCCCATTTACAATGTATCAAAAAAATCTAGGAATAAATTTAACCAGAGGAGATGAAAGATCTACATATTAAAAACTATAAGACAATAAAGAAATAAGTTGAAGAAGACACAAATAAATGGAAAGATAGTCCATGATCACAGATTGCAAGAATTAGTATTATTAAAATGTCCCGTACTACCCAAAGCAATCTACAGATTCAGTGCAATCCCTATCAAAATTCCAGTGGCATTTTTTAAAGAAAAATAATTATAAAATTTGCATGGAATCACAAAAAAACCCTGAATAGCCAAAGTGATCTTCAGAAAGAATAAAGTTGAAGGCAATATGCTCCCGATTTTAAACTATATTACAGAGCTACAGTCATTAAGACAACATGGCACTGGCATAAAAACAGACACATAGATCAATGGAAGAAAATAGAGAGTCCAGAATTAAACCCACACATATATGGTCAATTAATTTATGACATAGGAGCCAAGAACACATAATGGAGAAAGAACAGGTTTTTCAATAAATGGTGTTGGGAAAATTGGATAGATACACATTAAAGAATAAAAGCAGACACCATCTTACACCATGCAAACAAATTAACCCAAAATGGACCAAAGGCTTGAATGTAAGACCTGAAACCATAAAACTCCTAGAAGAAAACATAGGGGAATGGTGGGAATGTGGGTGGGATTGAGAGCCCGGGTAGGGAACGCTGCTCAGAAAGGCTATGACAGAACCTCAGGCAACGACGACCATCAGTATTATCTGCACGATGTCAAAACCGTCCGTCCAAGCCTCATGGAAAATATGAATTTGTTTTAATTGAGAATATTTTTTTTAAAAGAGCCTCTCTGTCTGTTTTTCTAAGTTTGCACCAAAAAAAAAATTTGGAGAGAAGCTCCTAATGTCACTGAAAAGGCCCCGGTTAGCGGAAACAATCTGGTAAGAGAAAGGAGTGCCTGGCTGTCGGCGGGAGAACGTATTCAAGTCAGGTGTGGGCAAAGGTGAGAAACAGAGAAGTTAACGTCATCTGAGCGCCCCGTGGGTTTGTCCTCGGGGGCGAGTGGTCACCACATGGCCTGAGTTGGCCGCCTGAACCATGGGCAGCCAACTCTTACATCCGCTGTGTGGGAACAGACCCCAGCGCCCTGGGAAGTGCCCGCAGTCACTGACCACTCGGGCGGCACGAAGCCCGACGCCACGTACCCTAACAGTGCCCTTCTCTTGAAAGGGGGCTTTCCTTGAGAAACAGAAATGCACACAGTGAAATGTTTCACTCCCACGGTGGCCTTCATGAGTTTCAAAATGCCCAGCAGCACGTCAGGAGCCTCTGTCCTGAAAACTCTGAAGGCCATCTCGTGCAGCAGGGGGAATGGCTCTGCCCAGGACAAGTACGGAGCCCTGACCCCCACCCCGCAAGCCGCTGGGCCCTGGCAGTGCCGGGAAGGACGCTCACCCTGCAGTGGATGACGACCACGTGCTGGGGGTCGCTGTGCAGCCAGGACTCCTGCGCCTTGCAGATGGTGCACACCTTGTCCAGGGGTGGCGCGTGCAGCTCGGGCCAGCCCACGTCCAGAATCTGCAACGACAGAGCAGCCTCAGCTCCCGCCTCTGGGCCCTTGGAGGCCACGTCCATGCTGTTTGTTTTACCAGCATTTTCCACTCAAGGGCACAGAACCAGCCATGTGCTGCTTTTCAAACCCTCAGTGGGAACTGCGACCAGGAAAGAAAAAGCAAGGGATTAAGTTGCCCCATGAGACATCGGTTCCTGGGTCTTATCTGCTCTTCCAAGCTGGAATGATGATTCTAGAAAGGGCTCCCAGGAGCCGCTAATGGTGCAAAGCTGGGGGGGAGGGGGACCGGCAGGATCTGAGATGGGAGTTCTTGGCTGAGCCGCTGCTCAGATTCCTCCGCTCCGAATACAATCGAGCTTGGGAGACTGCAGTGAGCCAGTCCCAGGACCCCGGGGATAACATCTCAGACGGAAGCCCAAGGCACCTGCTGGGGACACAGGTACTCCCCAAGAGGGGACAAATGTGCCCCAAGGCAGGAAAGGCCTCTGCAGCACTCTGGCACCAGAGCCACCGCCTTGGGAACCTGCAGCTGGGCCCTGGGTCCCTCCTTTCCTGTTCCTTCCTTCAGTGGGGGAGGGGAGGCAGAGCTCTGCCTTATCATGGAAGCAATAGAAATAGTGCAAACTGATGGAAAAATCCAGAAAACGGCCAGGAAGCAGGAAGCCACACAACTGCTCAGAAGTGACAGCTCTGACATTTCGGGGAATCCCTTAGACCTCTACACAAATGTGACAGAGTGGAGATGGTGAGGCATAAGCCCCATGCTCCGCCTTTGTCACCTCGCACCCAGCCTGCCAATTCACCATCTCCCTATCTTTGTTATTCTAATGGCCGCAAAATATCCCAACATATGAAACACATATATCATATATACCATAACTGACACTTCATCTTAAAAGTTTCCCCTTAAATCTTTGCTGTTAAAAGAAGTGTGGATGGAGCGGGGGTGGGGGAGTGTGACTGCACAGAGGTGGCAGAAGGGACACCCTTGCGGTAGCAACGTCCTGTGTGAATGGCAGGGGGATGACACAGGTCTGCACAGGATGAGACAGCAGAGAAACACACACTCACACGTGCACAACATACGCCTGCACACACTCACGTGGGCACACTCATACATGCACACACGTGCACACCCACGCACACACCCACGTGCACACTCGTGCACGCACACACTCACACGTGCTCTCACACACACATACTCCTATGTGCACACTCACATGTGCACACACGTGCACATGCATGCACAAGCACATGCACACTCATGAACACACACGTGTACACACATGCCCACACATGTGCACACACACGTGCACACACTCATGTGTGCACACACAACCACACGTGCACACACACATGCTGCCTGTAAACCCAGTGGGGGCTGAACGCAGTCTGTGGATTGTACCAACGTCAAAGCACTGGCTTTCACATTCTACGGGCACTGATGTATCGTGCTGCTGGTGGTGGCGACAGGACCAGAGCCACATGGGATCTCTCCGTGTTGTTTCTGTAATTTCTTCTGTGTGTATAATTATCTCAAATTTTAAAAAATTTTAATTGAAAAAAGTAGCCCATGGATACAAACGGTTCCTAATAATCCTTATCAAGTCAAGTCCCACAAACACTTGAAACAATTTTGCACAGCAGGGTAAGCCTCACTGACATTTTACACACTCAGGATACAAAGGACAAAGGGCCATACCTTTGGGTTCAGCTTTGTGAGGTCGTATCTCTTTTCTGAAAGGTTTAATACCTACGAAGAAAAGATAAGAAGCTATTGGACAAATCACTGTCTTGGGGAATCCAAGGAAAAAACACAATTTCACTTTTACATGCAGTTTACCTTCGACAATTATAAAAGATTGAAATGTACACATATGTCATTGTCACAGAACACAAAAGAAACAAAATAAAGCCAGTGTACTACAAGGATAGCCCGCAGAATCCCATGGGACTGGCCTCGGGAGGAAGAGGACACAGCCTGAGGAGGGCGGCCCTGCTGCGGCATGAGGCCAGGCCTGCGAGGAGCGGACGCCAGCATTCGGGACCAGCGGGAACCGGGCGTGCCCTCACGGAGAGGCAGGGCTGTTGGGGGAAGCTGACCACGTGTCCAGCAGAGGACAATGTTGGAACAACACGGGGCCTGGGAAATGCGTTTCCGTCTGTGTCACTTCTGAGAGTGGACATCCAGAATGTCCAGGAGAGCCGAGAGGAGGGCTGGTCCTGGAAGCGGGGGGCCTGTCTGCTGGGTGGGGGCTGCCTTAGGCACGGCCTGGACGCTCGCTGTTTGCTCCGTGGAACAGACTGCCTCCCGGACCCTGGGACATGGGCCCCATTAGAATGACACGGCCTGACAAAGCGTGTCCCACTGGACGGCCTGGGCCATGGTCTGCGGGTCCCAGAGCTGTTCTGTGTCCACGTCCAGCTGTCAGGACACCACCGGGACGTATGTGGGGAGAGATGGGCTCACCGGGCTCTCAACTTGGCTCTTACAGGCACCCACAGTGTCTTCCCTCAGAGTTCTCAAAGAGGTCCTGGTCCCCACAAAGGCAGGGACCCCACCCCAGCCATTTGGCAGGGGTGCTCTGACCCAGCGAGGCCCCACCCGAGGTGAAGGGAGGGACTCCCAGATCCCATCCCTGTCGCCCAGGCCATGGGCCTTCCTGAGGCGGAGGGGGCGTCCTGCCCTCCATCTGGGCATGTGCCAGGAGGAGGCCTACGGTCTCCGAGAGGAAGGAAAACATCCCGGAGAGGCTGAGGCGGGCGTGACGGTCCCAGGGACCTGCACTCGGCTCTCCCTGCCTGGAGCCAGGCGGTGCTGAGGACGGGCATCGGGAGACAGCAGCAGGTCTTTGGGGACCAGGAGCCAGGGGAGCACTAACTGTTCCGAGTCAGAGGGTCCACTCCCGGCTGCCCTCCCTCTGGGGCCCTGTCCCAGCTACTCTGTGATCTGAGGGGCCTCAGGGATGACAATCACGGCAGATAAAAAGGCCTCCCGGGTGGGGCAGAGGCTGTGGGTAGATTTCACTCAGGAGTAATGGCACCTGGGACAGAGCAGCAGGGCCACGCTATGTGGTGGGCGGGGGAGGCACGTCGAGACAGAACCGGGAGACACTGGGGACCCTCCCCCTCTAACCTGGGCTCCAGGTGCACGTGTGGCTCCAACCACATGTCCTGGCTTCCAGACACCCGCCCTCGTCCTCCTGGTCACTTCAGGAGGAAGGACTGCCCCACTGAGCCTGTGCTGGGTGCTGGGACAGCCATCCCTCCCCCTGGTGTCCCCTCAGTGCACACGGGGCAGCGGCTGGCAGCTGGGGACTGTGGACATGGGACCCTCCACAGCACTGAGGGGACGGCAGGAGGGACAAACACTCCCCCAGCAGCTGCTCCTCAGAACCAGGAACCGACCTCCGCCCCCCCCCCCCCGCAGCTCACGGGTCCCCAAGATGCTGGCGCACCCTTCCCGTCTCAGCAACTCAGCGTCCACCCTGCCCCCAGCCGTTTGCTCACCAGGTAGTTGTCCCCATGCTTGGATCTCAGCATGCGTGTCACTTCCTGCAGGCTGTGCAGGTAGGAGTCCTCCGAGCAGCCTGCGGGGAACGACACGGCGATGATCCGCTCGGTGATGTAGGTGAGCTCCAGCTCGCGGCCGTCCTCCATGCTGGGGCCGCGCAGCGCCGGCCTAGGAGAGAGCGGCGTGTCTGCAGGGCGGCCACACACGGGCCTCAGGAACCTGGGGATGCGTACTGGGTTTTTACCGTCCCCTCATCCTAAGTGTGCTGTCACCACAGGATGGCACCATCTAAACGCCCTTAACGGTCACAACTGGGGACTACAAGCCACGAGCAACGAATAACCAGGAGACAGGTGTGTGGCCCGAGGACCTGCAGAGGGAGCAGGGCTCGGACACCAGGGCCTTGCTCTGGTGTCAGGTCAGCTCTGGGCAGCTGAGAAGTGCCCGGGGCGGGGTGGTGGGAGCAGAAGCTAAGGCTGGGAGGGGCCTGCAAGGCCGTCTCAGGCAGCATCGGGGGCAGTGGGGGCCCGCATCCCAGGGAGGAGGCCGCTGAACCTGCAGAGGGGAGGACCTGAGACAGACCCCAGCGGCTGCAAACTGAAGGGCACTTCCCCTTGGGGGAGGGCCGGCTGGTGACTGGGAGACACACTGTGTGCGGGCTCTGCCCAGACTGCACCTGGGGTAGCCCAGGGCGTGCGGCACAAGGCACAGGTGTCAGGTACTTTTTCCTCCACCTCACGCACCAGACATGGATGCGTAAGAGTGGTGATTCCTTTTAAAAATCAAGTCAAAATTCTGTGAATACTGATCTAAAAATACACAATGTGCCTCTAGAGCAATCACGGACCATCCACGTGCCGTGGGCTGTGCCGTTCCTCGGAGGCACAGACAGAGCTCGTTCCCCCGAGAGGCTCCAGCGTGGGACCTCCCCAAGCCACACCCCCCACGACCAGGCCCCGGCTCTGTAATTATTTACTGAGAGCCAATCGCACGTTTCCGGATGGAGCTTCTCATGCCAGGACGTCTCACCCAGAAACAGAGAGGTAACACGATGTGCATGCAGCGCCTTTGGACATTTATTTTTTAAATCAGAAAAGAAATGAAGATTACGGCAGAATAAACTGCACCACGCCCAAGCCTCCTCTGAGGTCTGACCCAAGGCCGGGGACACTCACCTGGATGATCTGTCACAGCAGAGAGAAGCGGACGCTGAGGCGCCTCCCGGAGCCTGCAAATGACAAGACACGTGTCACTCTGCAGTCACCCGCCCTGCCAGTCCCCACGTCACAAACTCCAGAGGATGGAGACCGACAGCTGTTCCGTGGTTTGATCATAAATGGACAGTCACACCCTATAGCTGTTAGCTCATCTTATCACCGGGAGGGTGCCCAGCCCTCGGACTGCGGAGTCCAGGTGGCACAATCCCATGAACCAAGAGTGGACAGGCTCCATGTGGGGCAGGGAGACAACCCCCAGGCTTGTGCCTCATGCAGCAGGTGCTCTACCAACACGGGCAGCTGTTGCCATCGGTACTGTTAGATCTACTTGAAAAACCAATTACAACGCTGAGAGAGGTCTATTATCTACTCCTGTTTCCAAAGCCAACCCAACAGGAAGAAAAGCTGCAGGTTCTCATTCCGTCAGAGTTTGCATAGCCTTCTGTGTGTGCACACGTGTGTGCGTGTGATACACTAAGGCTGTATATACGTTATTTCAGGAGATGCCCCCAGCATCCCAGGTGGGAAATATGTCCGTGGGGAAACTGAGGCTCAGAGAGGTTCAGGGAGCTATCAGGACGGCAGGGGCAGGGGGACGGGATGGCCCCACAGCTCCCCCAAACGCCCTTCCTCCCCAGACCCTGCTGTGTGGACCAGCGCGGGCCAGCACACACCCCCAGGCGGGTGACACTGGGTGACGTGTGCATCAGGACACCCTGAGCCTGCCTCGGTGGACAGAGCCCCCTTCTCAGACTGGACCTGACACCTGACTGCACCTGGTGACCCCCTCGGGCTCCGGGCTCACCTTGGCTCCCACAGAAGGGACAGCAAATGACGACCAGGACTATTTGGGGATTAGCAAGACAGACGTTTCCCTGAAATCTCAGCACCACGATGCCTCAGCCAACTCCAAGTCACAGGGTCGTGGCCTCACCCTCAAACAAGGCAGGACCTGGACCACACGTTCCTCCCCGGAGACCGTGTCGGGCGCTCACCCTGGGGCGTCACACTGGCCGAGACACTTGTCTCTAGCTTGTCTTGTCCTCTCACAGGTGTGTGGGCACTGACTGAGATGGCGCCATCAGCGGTCAGAGCCCTGCTCAGCCAGCATAGGATGGGCTTGCAGACTGGGCAGACCTGGGCCAGGGGCAGCCGTGCAGCCCAGGGCTCCCACGTCCGAGACTAGCCTCCCTGCAGCCACAGGCCGGGGGCTCACAGACTCGGTGGCTCTTTCCAAAGCCTTAACGGCTCAGGCTGGACGAACGCCGAGCCGTGAGATGGTTGTTTGCCTGTTAGAACGGCAAAGACTGAAACGTACAAAAGAGCTTTTTTAAAGTATTGGTGAAATGTAGACTGATTCAACATTGTAGCGGTCAGCTCATCAGTTTGTAGGAAAAGCAGTAACGGAAGTGACGCACATGACGTAGCAACATAAGGATGTGTCCTCGGAACGACCAGAAGGTGCCAAACCTGTACGTGCAAGACAGCGGCCCAAGGGCTCAGCCACGTGCAGGTGAGGTGTCCACAGGAAGCTGAGTGGCTGTGCACATGGAGACGGACTTGTGGGCAGGAGACACGCGTGACGTGGGACAGCAGACACCCCCCAGGTCCCGACGACCACGGTGCTGCTCCACCTCACGTGATGCGTGTATGACACACATACGCACATAGCAGGTTAACGGTCTGGCCAGACTGCAGGCTGATCGGACCATTCTTTGTTTCTGGAATGTTCTATTCCATTTTGTTTCTTCTGTGTGATTTTTCCCTTTCCACTTAGAACATAGTTTATCCTGTAACTGGAGGGAGAGGGCGTCCTGCCTCCTGGGTCAGCTCAGATGGACTCTCAGCTCCCGGGGTGGCAGCCAGGCCTCCCCCCCACCCTGCAGAAGGGCCCTTCCTGCCACCGAACTCAGTGGCCCTCCTGGACGGCAGGCAGCGAGGGAGCCACCAAGGGTGGACACTGAGCACTGGGGACAGGAATGTTTCTGGCCCCTACAAGCGCTGACCAGTCACCATGCAGGGCCTGAGAGTGGCCCACAGCCTCGCCGTGGCCACGTCCCTGCCACTGGGGCCACCTGACCACCATGTCGGTGAGGCCACCCAGTCCGCCCTCCCTCCTAGTGGCCACATCTCCCTTAGGACTCGATAACCGGTCACAACACATCCTCAAAACCTTGCCGTGAAGGCTGGCCCTGCGGCTTTTCAGCTGACCGGGTGAGCCCAGCCACCACTGTGCTTGAGAACCACGGCCCGTGGGGGGGGGGGGGGGGGGCGCTGTCTACTGCCTTTCAGTTCCCCCCCTTCACAATTTCATGCCTGTATCATACAAGAACGCACACACTGTGTTAGCAACTACATACATAATTCATGAGGTATTAAAGCTCACGACATAATTTATAAAGAACGTGACACTGTGTTCCATCACACTACACTTACAACTGAACACAAGTAGGTCTGAGCCACAAGAGACGTGTGATCAAAGCTGTCTGCAGATCAGCGCCCTCAACGACGACCCAGCACAGACGGAGCTGGTTCCGGTCTCATGTCTGTGCATTTCTACCGACAGGCGGCATACTCCGCTCCCCTAGGTGTGTAAACGCTCGGTGGTGAAAGAGCAGGGCAGCACATGCCGACGCCAAGGCAGGGAAGCGTTGGGGGTCCTGCAGCCAAGCCCTCCTGCTGATGTCCACGCACTGTTGTGACCAGGCCAAGCTGCCTGCGACGGGCACCCCAGGAATGTGCACTGTGGCCCACAGGGGGGTCCCCATCGCCTCTCTGGATGTGACACACAGAGGCTGAGTTTCGAGGAGCCAGCAGGGCCTCTTCCAAAAGCCTCATCTTTCCACACCCTCTGCTCTCCTGGCTTCCAGGTCCACAGGGACTGTTTTACATTTGCTCTGTAATTTCCCCCCAGAATTAGCACAGGGGCACGTGACACTTCCTGATCCAGAGGGCACAGCCCTGGGCAGCTTCTGGGCCCTGGGCAAGGCTGGCCTCCAGGAGGGTAGAGAGGCTGCACCGAAAGGGACAGCCCTCCCCCTGTAGCAGCTTCACCGAGGGGCCTAACCAACTCTCACCCCAAAAGGTCCTGGGCTCCATCACTCTTTGCACGGATGGATGTAAGAGAGACACAGAGATGATAGATAGATAGATAGACAGACAGAGAGATACATAGACATGGAAATAGACAGACGATAGATACATAGTTACATAGACAGGTACACAGATACGTGGATAGATGACATAAAGAGTCATAGGTATGTACGTAGATAAATATAGATAATTAAACAAACGCATACACACACAAAGCTATAATGAGCAGGCCCGGCCTCTGCCTGCCCTCCCATCATTTCTCCATTTCACCTGCAGGGTCAGACTGAAGTGCTGTGCACTGATTTGGAACAATCAGACACGATCCATTCCTGTAAGTTTGTCAATAAAGAGCGAGCTCCTTGAAGCAGATCCTGTATGCATTCCAGCCCTGCCTTCCACCCCCATTACCTAACCAGTGCTGGGGCTGGAACCGCCACACACCGCCTGCCCGCCCCACTGAGGGCAGGGAGGTGGGCTGAGGCCCTGGGAGAGGCATTACGTGCACGTGGATGGAGCCTGCCTCGGGGGAGCTCAGAGGTGCCGAGGCCTGGGACGGGCCATCTGCAGCTGGGGAAACATGGAGGGGACCAGTGTGGCCAGAACACATGAGAGAAGGGGAAGAGACAGGAGGGAGGGTCCTCAGGATGAATAAGGGAGGCCCTCCCCCCAGTCCAAGGGCCCCCAAGAGGCTGCAGAGAAAGCCCTGGCCGCCGACCTTCGCCCTCCTGCCACTCACCCCTACAGGCCGCAGGGGGGCTGGGCCTGGGTCCATCTGATCACGCACGCTGCAGGGCTCAGGACGGAAGGCACCCTCTGTGTGCCTTTACTCGGGGTACAGAATACGCCTACGTTTGGGGTCCAAAAGCCAGAGCCCTCCTTATACATCACAGCACGTTCCATGACTCAAGAATGATGGAGAAACCATCGTAGTTTATGGAAGACGCTCCCTAACTCACGAGACTGCATCCCGAGCTGGTACAAGAAGTTTAAGAAAATCTCTGATTCTGGGCCCTGGGACCCTAGATGTGTGCTGCAAAGCCCTTTTCTCCCACCTCCTCGGAAGGCCTCGTGCTGTGGGCTCAGGACAACAGCTGTCCTGAAGGACGGACACCGGCGTCCCAGGAGACAGCAGTGCCGGTGTCCTGTGTCCTGTCCTGGTGTCTGGAACCATGCAACCCCGTCTCTCTGCCCGGCCCAGCCTCCTTCCCCTCAGCACTTTGCACGCTCTTATCACCACCTGCAACTTCTAAAGGCGCTAAAAAAAGAAGCGAAAGGGACGCTGCCCAGGCACTGTGCTGATGGTTAACCTGGGCAGGTGAACACAGACCCACACAGCGCAGGCCACACTTCTGCTGAGCAGTCCAGCTGCCCGGCCCAGGGCTGATCTGGCTGCTCCAGGCCGTCCTGGCTCCCGATGGGACCCAGTCAGCAGAGGCCTTCGAACAGAATGACAGCTGTGGCTCCAGCGCTTAGAAGGCGGCTGGTCCTGGAGTCCACGTGTCCCCAGGTCAGAAGCAGAGGGTGTGTTCACTCCCCTAGATAAAGAACCAGGTGAGCTGCCCAGAAGTGCTTGTGACTCAATGTATGCTTGAAATTATTTCTTTAGTTAATGGGTTATTTTTTTATTTGCAACAGACACAGCAACAGCAATTTTGGAGCCATGGGATGTAAGCCCAGGTGGCCATCTTTCCAGCGAGGACAGTGAGCCCCTGAGGTTTACCTGCTGACACAACATGCTTTTATTAACAGTGACAGAACCCCTAGTGCTGCCCATGGGGTGGGGGTGGGGGAGGCTGGCTGGATGGCATGGGGCCAAGCCATCGTTTAGGGAGGAGAAACTGGCCCAGATTTTGACAAAGAGCCTGGCGCCTCTTTAGATTGTCTGGTCCACACTCAGGCTCGGCCACTCCACACCCTGTGGGCCTCGTCTTTCCAGGCCAGGACCACAGACCCTGTGTCACCTGGGGTTACAGACCACACAGGGCAGGCAGGGAGGGCCAGCTGTTCATGCGGAGATTCTGCAGCGTCCTGTCGGGTAGGCAGCATGTCACCCCACACAGCACGCCCTGTCCCACAGCATCCTGTCGGGTAGGCAGCATGGCACCCCACACAGCACGCCCTGTCCCACAGCGTCCCGTGATGCAGCTCGTCACCTTACAGGGACCCGTCCTACCACGGGCCAGCCCACAGCACCCTGTCCCACAGGCACCATTTGCCAAGACCACTGGGCAGCTCGAGAGCACTTGGGACACTGGGCCCAGCATCTCTGAAGGAAATACTTTCCCAACATCGACTACGCCGTTTCAGAGAGGCAGGCGCTCTGCCGAGTTGGGGACCGAATGACATGCAGCCAGGATGCTCTCCCGGCAGCACCAGCCCCACCCCTTCAGAGGACGGCCTCTCTGTAAGTCTGACTAGTGAGAACTCTGCGCATGCCAGCTGTGGGGCCTCAGCTCCTCGTCCATGAAATGGGCTAGGAAGGTGGCAGCCTTCTCTGCGAGGTCATCGGGTCAGAGCAGGGAGGCCTGTCAGGGAACAGGACTCACACGTGAAAAATGCCTCGTGTCGACAGCGACACTCTCAGGGAGCTCCGGGAGCAGGAGGTGGGCCACGGGAAGTGAGGACGGAGGAGGGAGTGCCTCACGAGGTCACTCAGTGGGCAGTGTCACGTCCGCAGGGGACAGAGGGCTGCTTCATCCAGAAGACACAACAGCAACGAGCCCCCACCCCTGACACACACACACAGTGGGCCTGGCACAGCTGTGCGTCCTGCAGGCAGAAGGCAGTCGGGCAGGGGGCTGGCCGGGCCCATGCGGCCCTGGGAGAGCCGGCCCCTGCCCCACAGCGCACCTTCACTCTCCAGCCCTGCCTCTCAGCCCTCCTTTCAGTTCCCCCAACACAGTCCACTCCCTCCTGCCCCGGGGCCTTTGCACAGGCCACACAGGGCCCCCCACTTGTGCAAGCCTCACCTGTTGGCTCTTACTGACCCTAGACCTCCCAGTTCAGACAGCAGCTCCGCACAAAGGGCCCTGATCTCCCTCCCCGCTTGCATATTCCGTCTACCTCCACGACGCAGAAATCATTAGCTCTGGGAATTCCTGTCTGAGCTCTGCGTCCCCCCATGAGGACACCTGCCTGCCCCCAGCAGCTCAGCACCTGAGCATCGTCCTGCACAGAACTCAGGTCTGCAGGATGAAGGAATAAACCACCTGCGGATGCCCAGGAGTCGCTCAGAGGGACGGGGTGGCCTGTTTAAGAGGCACGGGATACGGCGTATATGTTTCAGTAACAAACACCTAGTGAGCTTTATTTTTAGGGTAACAGCAATAAGTGTACCCAAGAGGCTTAAACAGAATTGTCATCTAACAGGAGAATGAAACGCAGTAAGTCTGGCCTTGGCCAGGTTGCTGTAACACATGGAATCAGTGAGGAGTGGGGGGCTTACTCAGGAAGAACAGATCACTGGGTGGCCATGTGGTGAAGCGCCAACATCAGACACGTCGGTAAGCGCCACACGTGGGCTCAGCCGCACCCCGGGGACTGCCGACTGGGTGGGACTCGGCTACAGTACCACGTGCCCTCCCTAATGCTTTCTCCTGGAACCCCCACCACCACCAAAGACGGGGGGCTGAAGCCGGGCAGGAGTGCTATGCCCGGGCACACCACTGACCTCCACCAGGGGGCTCGTGGCAACTGTCACCAGGCCACCCCTTGCTCCTGCTCACCGGGGGAAGGGCAGCAGCAGGATGCCTGAGCTGGAGAGATGGAAGCCTGGCCCTGCTGTCCCCTTCCTCTTGCCTGCTCCGGCTTTCAGGTGAGGAGCAAAGAGAGGAAGACCTTCCGTGGGTGCCGTGCCAGGAACCTCGGCAAGGTCTGGCAGCGCAGTGAGGACACCAGCTTTGCCGGAGTCACCGGGGCTGCGTGGGGCTCCCAGCCGGCTGGCCACCCTGATCCGCCTCTGAACAGTTCCGTAAAAAGGAACAAAAGAGACATTGCGCAACGGGAGCCAGATTCACAAGGAAGCAAGGCTGCATGTGGCCTGGTGGCAGGTGCACAGTGCACGGCAGGGCTGGACTCAGGGAGAGACCGGCTGATACACCTCTGCACGTTTTTAGTTTCCCCAGGCAAGTGGAGAGAAAACAGATGGAAAACCTTTTTCAAAGGCAACAACCAGCCACACTCAGTTGACACACCTGAAGGCATTTATTCGTTCATTCACTCACTCACTCACCACCGGGCAGGTGGGGTGTCACACACACGCACCGTGGAATCCTAAGACCTGGGGCTGAAGCTGTCTCCACCGCTTTCCGTGACGTGTGACTCTGGGAATTCACTCGACCTCCCTGTGACTCAGTTTCCTCACCGGGAAGTGGGGTGTTGCAGGATTAGAGAAGGAAACACGAGTGCGAGGCTAAGAACAGCACCTGGCCAGGAATTTGTGCTAAACAAATATCAGCTATGAATTCAGTCATTGTATGTGGGTACCAGGCAGGGACGGGCCCGAGCTGCAAGTGCCCCACAAGCCTCCCTAAACACAGGAAGCAGCTGAAGCTGCAGCACCACCGTTCTGCGGCCAGAGAATAGAGACTTGGAGTAGGGAAGTGCTGCTCCAAAGTCAGATTCCAACGAGACGTCTTTCCCTCCAGATGAGAACCCAGGAGCAAACTCACGACCACGACTGCACAACCCCCTGAACTGTCTTCTTGGCCCTCAACGTGAGCGTAATTCCCATGAACGGCCAGAAAAACACACCCGGCTAAAGTTAGGAAACGGAAATAACACCATTTTGCCCCCAAGCTCAACTGGAAGCTAGGTTTGCTCAGACTGTGGCTATTTGTTACCCAAGCCTCCGAACCCTGAGCTGTGTCGGCTGGTCTGAACCATATGGGATGAGGGGCTGATGAAGGCAAAGAGGAAGGAGGTGTCCCCACAGCTTTCACATCAAGTCTGATGCCCCCAGAGAGGCTGGCGGGCAGTGGCCGCCCCCGGGACGCAGCAGGCGGGGCCAGCTCCCTTGCGGCGCTCAGGGGAACTTTTACTGCGGGTTTGCTGCAGAGCACGACGTGAGCAAACAGAGCAGGGGCGGCAGGACAGACCCAGGGCCAAGCGCACGTGTCACCCACAGCCGCTGCTGATCCCTCGGGGGCTGGAACTTACTGCGCTGGGCGGGGGCCGTGGCCAGGGCGGCTCCTTCCAGAAGCGGATCCCTCCGACCGCCTTGCTCCTTCCCTGCCTTTAGTCCAGCACCCTTTCCCTGTCACTGGCCTGACGTGGCCACAGGAGCCGTCCAGCAGGTGGGACAGCCCGCCCCAAGTGGGGAGGTCCCCAGGCAGTGGCACGCCCGGCTCACAGCGCAGTACGCATGCCTGTACATAGGGCAGGAGCCTGCAGACCAGGAAGGGTTGCACAGAGCAGGGGCCGAGCCCCGCCTCTCTGGGGCACAGAAATGGGGTACAGCGGCGGTCTCCTGTCCCCCAAAGCCCCCCAGGAGAGAAATCTGCTATGGGTTCCTGGGGGCAGGTGCTCAGCCTGTGCCCCAGAGCCTGACAGGTGCCTGGTGACCATCTGCCTGCTTTCCTCCTCTGTCCTTTTTAATTAACAGCACACCAGGAAACAAACACAAAAGCAAGGTCAGCATGAGGAGCCCGACAAGGGAGAAGAGGGGCAGGGGGCCCAGGGGAGGGGACGCAGAGGGCTGCTCTCTCCTGAAACCACGTGCTCCCTGGGCTCCCAGGTTCAAGGAGACAGTGGCTGTACATGCATCAAGTCCTGGGGACAACGGTGACTTCACAGGTCTCCTGACCTGTGTGAGACTGATGTAATTCAGTTACTTGACACCCAGAGGTGAAGCGAAGAGGGAAAGGACAGCAGAACCAGAGCCCTGTCCCCACCAGACCAGAAGCTGCGAAGGGGACCTGGGCTGACGACAGCTGGGTGCTATGCCTTAGGGGTCTTGGCTCCCGAGGGATGGTAGGGGCTTCCTGCAGGGGACATGGGGACAAGGGTCGCATCAGCAGCCTGGGAGCCCGAGCAGGACTTTTCACCCTCCGAGCATCAGTCACGGCTGTGCAGCAGGTTGATAATGGAGCCTCACGGACTCACGAGGACGGGAGGGACTGGGAGCTCGGAGCCAGCACCTGTGACTGTCACCAGCCCCTCAGGGAAAGAGGGCACCTGCGCAGCTGCTGAATTTTACAAGTGCAGTGTGGCTGACTGCAGACTAGCGGCCTGACCCTGAGTGGGTCTGCCGGTCAGTCCGGGCCCTCGGCCAGGTGCTTGAGCGAGCGCACCCTCCCAGAGCAAGTCCACGCCGGCCTGCTGGCCGGAGACAGAGGCTGCGGGATGGGGGACAGCTGCGGAAATCGGCAAATGCTACCGGTCGGGGCTTTTCTCCCTGCAGACCTCTGTTAAACACTGACCACACGCCTGCCTGTGTGACCTCCGGAAGCTTCCGTTTCCCCAGGGGCACGATGGGGTGACGACTGCACACAACCCAGAGCACGGAGGTAAGGCACACGGAGCATGGCACGCAGCACGGCCTGGTGACGCTTGTTCTGCTCTGACTTCCGAGGCCATCGACACAGCAAGGAGGGCAGGCGAGACCTGGCAATGAAGGACGGAGACAGCCAGAGCTGGTCCCGATGATGAGGACATAAGTGGTCCTGAGACAGAAATGGGGTCCACAAACCAGCACTATGGGCGCAAGTGGGCAAGCATGTCACAAAATGACCCAGAGGACACGGCCGGCGGCCGTCCTGCTCCCCTCCGACCCCTCCCCAGGTCTGGAGCCCACGAGCGAGCAGCTTCCTGGCAGTTCCGGTCAGAGCGCCTCCAGGACTGTCATCTGTCCTCGGGTGACAGACCGTCCACAAACCTACGCAGCCTTCCCAGGGCCTCCGCCATGTTGGGCAATTTAATACAGTAACTTCCTCTCTCTTCCCCTGCCCTTTCTTCTAAGGAAACGACAGTCACATCTCCCTGTGAGTATATCCTTCAAAACAGGCCGTCTCCAAGGGCCATTCTGATGGTATGCTGTCAATGTTTAACAAGAGGCTCTCCAGGAAAGAAACAGAAAAAAAAGGAAAAGAAACCTGACTTGTAGCATTTGGCCATTCCTGTGGCATAAATCCCCCCCCAGCACCACGGTCCCTCCAGGTTTCCTGCATCACTGAACAGGGACGGCCCCCCAAGGACAGGCTCCCGTCACCCCGACCAAGCTCCACAGCCCTGCCACCCCCCCCTTTCCCCCTATTTTCCCGCCTACAGTAACTCCTTCAGTGCCGCCCAAACCACGCTTTCAAGAAACGCCTCTCACCACCACGCTTTTGTGCCGCCAGGACCGGAAAACACGCCTGATGTGACGGAACTTCAAATTCACCCAGTGACCAGGGTTTACTGCTCCCCCAAGCACCACCCAGAGCAGCACCTCCTGACACTTCTGTCACCGTCCTGACGGCCATTTCAGAGAGGGGACAAGCGGGGCTCAAGTCCCGTCTGTGTTCCACAGACAGGACGCTCCTGCTCAAGCAGGCAAACCTGTCACTCACGTCCTTGCCCACGAAACGGGGAATGACATCCACCCGGGGTGTTGTGAGTGGCGCCCCCACGTGCTGCAGGCAGCCAACAAACAGAGAAGCCTGTCCCCGAAAGATCCTGCTGGTTTTCCAGCTAATACCCGCGTCTGTACCAAGGAAAATTTCATCTCCGAGACATCCTGCCAGGTTAGAGCCAATCCAACGACTCTGAGATGTCACAGGCCTGGGCACAAAGAAGCCTGATAAACACCCACAAATGAGTCTTCTCGGACCCACCCCATCCCACACGAGTCCCGTCCCAAAATGATGTCCATCTACTGCGTCTGGGACGTGACAGGCTGCACCGGAATCATGCACGATCCTCACTGACACGTGCTTCTGTCTTCACAGGTGATGAGAGAAAGTCCCCGGGTACGTAACCTCCGTGTCCAAGGTCACCTGTCTACTCAGTGCAAGCCACAGCCACCCCAGGTCGGTGTCCCGGGCCCACGGCCCGGCTGTCCCTCCCCACAGGCCCCACAGCTGTGTAGACAGACAGGACAGTCACCCAGGTCTCTTTCAAGTAACCGGCTCACGGCACAGCACGGCCTCCCACTTCACCCAAACAGTGGTGACAGCATCAAGCTTTCAGAGGCCTCCTCCACCCTCTGGGGCTTCATCCGGGGCTGCCTCATGGGCTTAGAACAGCAATGCCTCTCGGATGCACAAACCTCCCCCCATGGCCCACCCCCACTCAGGGCGGTCAGGTGTCCAGTACAAATTGGATCTGGAAATAATAAAACAAAATAAAATAAAGGTTTGGAAAATAGAGTGAAGTCAAATCAGTCTGCAGGGAGATAGATGGTAGCCAGCGGGAGGCTGGCGAAGAAGCCGCCCTCTGCAGCAGGAGCGACTGGTCTGCCTGCCCCCCTTCGGGCACACGGGCTGGGGTCAGACCCTCACGGGGCACAGCAGCCTTCCAGCCGCTCACAGCTGCAGACCAGGGTCCCACCTCCTCGTGGGAGGTCAGCTCCGGAAACCTGCGGGGGCTTTTCACAAATAAAAAGTACTCGCTTTCTTTCTTACTATAAAAGCAAGTTATTTTATTGTAGAAAATTTAGAACATGTAGACACACAAAAAGAAGATGGACTCATCTTCCCACAACTGCCTTCTCTCACCCCAAGACAAGCACAGGTAGCCACACAGGAAAGCACCTCCCTGACCCTCTCACACACCGTGTTTCACACAGAACAGCCCCGTGTGTCCACACCACCCACTGCCCAGCACGGCCGTGGCTTCCCCTCGACCTGAATGCTGTTTGGGCCCCAGTCCTCAGTGCCGCTGAGGACAAACACCTACACGTGCAGTCTGCTTCAGGGCTCCTGTCGCAAGCACCTCACGGGGCCCGTCCCTGGAAAGCGGAGCCTGGATTCCCAGGACCGTGCACCAGACTGGAGCAAAGGTCCCAAGATAAGGAGCTCACTCGAGCCTCTGCGTTCGAGAATATTTGATCCCCTTTCTCAAGAAGGAATTGCCTTAGCAGAGTTAAAGAGGGATTTGAGGTGTGGGGGTGGGCATGAAACCAGTGTCCCAAAGACCAGGGGCAGGGAGGACAGGATGGGCCTCAGAGCATCTCTGCGCGCACCCCCCCCCCCCCGGGTCAGTGCTGGACCAATGATGGGCTGTGTTCCTAGGATGTGAAGCCCATAACAGGAGAAACCACACCCCTCCCGGCCCCCAGAACCTGCGCTCCAGAGGCCTCAGGGGATAGGTGTTTGTCGTCAGAGGTGCTCGCCCACCACCCCACCAGCCCCACCAGTTGCCCTGCTCGCTCTCTCTCCAGGAAGTAAGGGCTGACTGTGTGCGGCTCGGACACAGTGTGGGGGAGGGGGCACACACAGGTGTGGAGTGAAAAAGGCCCGGCTCAGAGCGGCACCAGGAGCCCCATATGAGAAGTTGTTTAACAAAAAGTCCGGGGAGAACCACCCTGAGGTGGAAATGGGTGACATAATCAGAAAGATCTGATGGAAACTACGACACGTCAGAGGGGGAGGAGAAGCAGCCGCTAGCCGGCCTCTGTGCAGCTCCTCATCAGGCTGGGTCCAGCTCCACTGCAGCTGATCCAGCATCGGCTGAACAGGAGGCCTTCGGTACAAACCTGAATATCGGGTAATCCACAGATTACACCCGACACTACAGGTGCGTCCGCGGGAAAGCTGATTTATTGCATGATTAAAGTTAGCAGTTGTTTTTCCCAGCACTTACTGTGTATGCAGACCCACTGTGGGTGTCGGAAGCAAAAGAACGAACAGCAGATTCCCCACATTTGGGAAACTTGCAATGAGAGAGGCGGGAAGGAGAGGACCGTGAGTGTGGAACTAATGCAATGCTGCCTGGCAAGGGATGGCATTCAAGAAAAGACAGACACATGCAGAACGGACGGAGGACAGTGCCTGTTGTGGGAGCGGCTGCGACGGCCACAGTGAGGCCCAGCCCTGGCCGCCTGCTGACGGGCTCAGCTCCATCTTGCCTTGCTTCTCACCAAACAAACGTGGTCTCTGTGACGCTGCCCGGTCACCGATCAGCTGGCCATTTCCACCCGTTCTGGGAGACAGGCCCACGGCCGAGCCCCACTCACTGGAGGCCGGGGCCGGCGGCCACGCTCCACAATCCTCTGCCGCCTCCTCCATGAACCTGGGGGCCCCCAAGACCCCAAACCTGTCTACACCAGATGCACTGGCTACTGTCAGAGTTAAACGAAATTCTGTGCAAACCAACGACGTGCAAGCTAAAAACAAAGAGCTCTGTCGTTGCCGTGGACAGAGACACCCACCCACTTGAGAGCTGCAGGAGGGCTTGGTCGCCAGAGCTCTGGACAGGAGTGTCAGACGTGGGCAAATCAGGGCTGATGCAGTCGGATTGTCCCACAAGCCGCCGGCAGCTTTCCTAACAGTTCGAGGAAGCCCAGACAGAGAATTTTGGAGGACTCATCATGTGTACATTGTGCAAAATGGCACGGGGAACCCCTGCCCCCGGACTGAACTCAAAGGCAGGGCTGATCGGAGCTCATAGGTAGACAGTGACTGCTGTCTGTTTTCAGACACAATTAAATGCTCAAGTTTAACGTTACAAGAACATGTCAGGATTCCACAAGTTAACTGATGTCCCAGCTCACCAACCCCCTACTGACTCTGATCATTTTAAGGGACAGGCTTGACTGAATGGGAAAGCAAATAAATGGCAAGTGACACGCAAGCCACAGTCCTTATCAGTGTTGTCACCACAGGGAGAACAGTGATGCTTAGAGCAACATGCTCCTGTCACTTCAGCCCTGAGCAGCGCTCAGTGTCCCTGAACCCTCTTGGGATTCTTACAGCCGCACCACCAGCTGGGACCCTAACCATCCCCACTTTGCCAAAAGGGAGCTGAGGACCAGGCCTGGCAAAGTGAGGTGACACCGCAAAGCCACACGGCCGGTGAGCGGCAGGCCTGGGACTCAGGGTCCGAGCTCCTACTCCAGCAGGGTGAACCTCCACGTCAATGTCCCGACTTCCCTCGGGGCCAAAAGCCAGGACGTCCGTCCGTCCGTCCGTCCATCCGTCCGTCAGCGCTCCAGCACAACCCCTCCAGGCCTGGCCTCTCCTGCTCCCCACTTCTAGGGTCTAAATCTGAGTCGCCACCAGAGTCACAGGGAGGCAACGGGAAAGTGGGCTGGGGTCTGTCCTCTCCGACAGGCAGGTCAGGGAAAAAGTTCTTGGGTGGTCAACTGACCCTAATCAACAGCCAACCAATCCCTAATCAATTCCTAATCAACAGCCAACCAACCCGACTGTTATCCAGTCAACACCTAGTCACTGGCCATGGATTCACCACCACAGTCACGCCGTCACCGTGCTCTAAAACGTCACCGTGAACACAGGACAGCCTTGTCACACTTACGAGCACCACACAGCACCTCAGCTCTATAGCTGGGGCCATTTTCACCCACGAGATCACCAGGAAAAAGCACAAAAATGCAGAAAATGCAGCACTAAATAACTTGAACAGTGGACACTTGTTCACTGTCAGGCCTGAAACAAGAAGGCACAGTCGCCTGCTTGACCTCATCTGGTGGCCTGAGTGGCGAGCAGCGCACGTTTTCCACCGTCCTGCGCAGTCTGTGACTGACCGGGAAAGCACAGTGAGTGCCGGTGTGGGGATTAAACACATCACAGCAAGTCAGCGAATCTGCAAATGCAAAGCCCACAAACTGTGGCTCGGCTGTGACGTAACCTATATAATCCTGAGGATCATTCCATCTTTGACTCACTGAAGAAAACATCCCATTTCTAACGTCCCCCACAAATCTGTCCCGATAACATGAAGCGTTCGAGGCTGTGGTTAGGTTCTTCATGCCCGGACAGGAGCTGAGCCTTGGCAGACTGAGGCCCGGGCCACAAACGACACTTCCTTCTAAGGACATGCACCCTCCCCAGAGCTCCACTTCCTCCTGAGAGTCCCCCGATTTGCCCACGCCCTGCACGGAGAAGCATGGAGGGTTTCCGAGACAAAGACAGAAGGACTAGCTCACATTCTAGAGCGTGGACAAGAGGAGCACACGGTTGTCTGTGCAGGAGGCAGACGAGAGAAGCACCAGGAAATGAGGATGGGCCCAGAGGCCGGGGTCTGAGGGAGGCACCCCAAACCCGGGCGGCTGCAGCATCCTCAGTCGTCCCTACGCCCCCAGGACAGGGCCCCACCCAGGAAGACAACTGCTACAACAGGTGTGCACACTTCAGCCTGCATCACAGGCACCTACAAGGCTATGGGAAGGGAGACCTGGGGCGCCCGGGATTTCTGAGTCAACAGTCTGGGATGAGGCCAGGGAATCTGTGTCCGAGTTCTCAGGTTTACACGGACACCGCTGGTCCCAGACCACATTGAGAACCACTGACCTCAACTATTTGTCCACTGCTTGGTTTGTGCTAAAAACTGTGCCACGATGCACGACGCTAGTCTCGTTAAAACATCCCTCACTGTCACTTTCACTCGGTCCCCCATCTCCCAGCCACCTTCAGAAAAGACCACTGCCGTGACACTGTCAGCCTCTACTTGAATCGCCCCAAGGACAGGCAGCTCAGTACCTCATTTATGTCCAATCTTTTTCAGCTCCTAGTTCTTCGAAGCTCTTTGTTACACTGACTCAGAATGTGTGTATGCGACTTGGCCCAATTTCTACCCACGAGCAATCAGTCAAATTAATCCGTCTGGGGAGGGGGGTGATTTCCCCAAGGAAGAGTAAGAATGCGCTTGGCCAGTGTGAAACAGCCCTCTAAGCAGAAGGACTTTGAAAACGGGCTCCATGGAGCAAATGTTGCTGTTTTAGAAAACAAGGTATCAGCGCTGTCATGTGCTGATGAACTCAGCAGGTTTCCAGCGAAACACTTCATCAGGCAGACACGTCTTTCCAGATGTCAGTGTCTGGAACGCCCACTCACAGGCCAGCCCCGAGCCACTGAGTAATGGAAGACAACTGCAGACGTGCGCCTGTCTGTTCTGGCTGGTGTGGTGCTTTTACAGTCCACTTATCTGCATCAGAATCCAAGTAAAGGCGGACATGTCTCCAGTGCCTGAACCGTGCAGGCTTTTCCTGCTCCTCTTGCAGTTTATTTTCAAACGACCAGCGTTCTTTTTTCAAATGACCAGTAGAATTTCCACATTCTGGGATGTGCTGACCCTCGAAATTATTTGAGCTCACTCAGGGCCTGCACTTCCTGTAAGCGGTGGCTGGGTCTGGTCTTGGTGTCATTCTGGTCGATTTCTGCAACGGGCTCGGCCGGCGGGTGGCCTGTGCTTCCGGGGAGGCCCCATGACCCCCCCATGGAGGTTACAGAGGGTCACAGCCTCGAGCCAGCCCTTTCGTTATCAGCCATCTGAAACACGGCATATCCTAACTATCACTTTCTCAACATCTGTCAGCTGGAACTCCCCATTACATAAAACGGAGGTACTATAGTACAAGAAAAGAAGGTGAAACGCCTCATTGCTTCTCCTTCTTCACCAGTTTTCAGGATGAGCACTTTCCCCAGCATCTCCCAAAGGTAACTAAGGAAGCTCTGCATTTACTTTTAACATCTATTGTATAGATCAGAAAACAATGTCTCAGCCCAAAGTCACAAAGGGGACACTGCTGCACCTGCATGCAGGCCACGTCTGCACTCGGAGGGTCACCCTGGCTCCCACCTACTCCTGAGACCCAGGGGGACAGGCCACCACGCTCCCCACACTCCTGGGCACCCAGGAGGGGCCGGTGGGGAATGTTCTTGATCCCATTTCAAGGAAACAAAGCGTGAGCTGGTGGAAAAGCCTGTCCACAGAAATGGGCGAGGCCCAGGCAACCACACACAGTTTTTCGTTCTTTCTGTACAGATGAGTCTCCAAATGGGACAAAACTTGCTTTTTTTACAGCAGTGTTCCCTCATCCTCTAGGGAAAGTAAATATTGCAGACAAACCTGCTGTAAATGCACTAGCAGAATAAATAACGGTGGGGCAGCAGCCGTGTGGCCCTGAGCTGCTGGGGTGCCTGGTTTTCAGAAGGGAGGTACCCTGTGGCCTGGCATCCACCAGAGAGGAAGGGGAGACCTCCCGAAAAGCTCACAGGCACTTTTGATGACCTGACAAATGAAACTGCAACAGGCCCCTGGTTTTCTGACAGAAACTTTTCCATCAGGGCTAGGAGACTGCAGACCTCACACCAGCTGAGAAAGGAGAAGGCTGGAGACCTAGGCCATGTGGAACCCGGGAGGGACCTGGCTCCAGAACCCTGGGCCCCAAACTCAGAGCCGGGGCCACTCCGGCCACCGTGGCTCCCAGCAGAGACTTCTTCTGTGGGGGTGGTGCTGCTGTGTGGGTCTCTTAATGAGGGGCCCTCTTGCAGGTAAAATGCACTCAGGTAATTTCAGTGCTGTGCCGATCTGATGCCTGACCTCTGTCTGGACTGTTATGCCTCCTCGTCATGGGATGGCTTTGTCTAGGTGACGGGTATTAAAAAATAAGCACTCGATTTTCCCCTCCAGTAGTTACTGCTATTTCCAGTACGGTGGCACGTAACCACTGCCTTCCAGGGCCTCATGTCACACGTGGGAGGCTGCAGACTCGGTGCCATGGAAGAAAACCCTCAACCCCTTTCTCAGCCCCTGCAGACTTCCTTCCTGGGGACAGTCAATCACTGCAAAACACCTCCGAAAGCCTTTCCCTGGGACAAGCGGGCTGCAGTCACCTCAGAGGGCCTGGGCGTGGTGGCCCGAGGACAAGGGCTGGCCCCAAGCCCACAGAAGGTGGGGGAGCTCTAGCCAGGTGCACCACACACCTGGCCATGGGGGGGGGGGGGCAGGGGACTGACGTCTGACCCAAGGACGGGGACAGAGCAGGCAGGTCAGCGTGTGCCGCCTGCAGCAGTGAGGGCTCCCCATCAGCCAGGCTCCCAGCTCCCCTGCCGCAGCTGGCACGGTTCCCTCGGTGCTCCCCTCACAGGCCCTCTGCCTGGGGCAGATGGAGTCCAGGCCACAAAGAGCGGCTGGCTGGGGGGGAGGGGTTCACCAGAGTGGGTTTTCTCCTCGATTTGTGGAGGGTTTCCCGTCTTCCTCAGCAGGTCAGTGAACTCAGACGTAAGGAAAGGTGACCAGGAGTTCCTGAGAAGGAGATACCAATGCTGCCAGGGCCTCTTAACACGCAGCCTCTCCCAGAAACCCGGGCCACCTTCCCGCGACGCTGACAAAAGCCAAAGGCCGGATGTTATTTCAGGCGTGGGAGGAGATGGTGAAACCAAAGCAGAGTGTGGACCAAAGTTTGGCCTCTGGTTAGAAAGGGAAAGGGCAGGTGCCCAATTTCCTGGGAAACCTGGGCCCAGGGCAGGCGCACGGGGACCTCGGGCAGCAGCTGCAAGCAGAGGCTGGGGGCAGAGGTCAGGGCCCCCCCTGTAACCTGGGGACCAGGAGCCACCTCCAAGAACTGGCCGGGGCCCTACCCTGCCCATTCCGGGGAGGCCAGAGGGGCTCACTGACTTAACACCAGCCCAGGGCCCATCTGTCGGCACTGAGCACTTTGCAGGCCTGTCCCTGGGGAGCTCAGGGATGCTGGTGACCTCCCGAGCCCAGCCACATGCCAGAGGCTTCTCTTCCACACACTCCACGAACACCCTCCCGTCGCCTGCACGCTCACAAGCCCCTCACACCCGTCGTCTGTGAGCTCGGCCACCGTGCCCGTCCTGCTGGCACATCCTCTGGAGTGGTCAGGACGGGGCTCCGGAATTGTCCATATCCAAGCTCCTTTCCACTGTGCATCTTTCTCTCACGAAAGCCAGTTGTGCATTTGTGAAAGCGGTCAGGGCCTGCCCTCCTCCAAACGTATTCTGCTCCACTCAAGAGACAGTCACGAGTACAGGGAGACTTAGAACAGGAATGTTCAGAGGGGCGAAATGCAGAGCTACAGAAAGGCACAGCTGAGCTAGCTCAGGACTGTGGCTTTACGTTCCTCCCCACTGGGGCCCATATAACTTTACGGGGATCCCCAACCTCACGGAGGACTCTGAAAAGGAACAAAAATATAAGTGAGCAGCTGAGAAATGGAGCTAAGTAATGAACTGCGTCAGCCCAGCCAGGGGCGCGGCCAGCTCTGAGCTGTGCCTGAGGGGCTGGTGTGCTCTGGGTCACAGGTGCGAGAGAACCTTGGGGACAGGGGCCTGGTCCACCTCTCCACTCATCTTAAGCTTTTCCCAAACGCCTCCATGCTTCCCCCAAGTTGTAAAGCGCGGACGTTCCTGTCAGTGTGTGTGCCATGCAGACGCACACCAGCCAGTGTGGGTGCTCCTCCCCCCGCAAACAGGGACCTGCCAGTGTCACACGGGGCTGGAAGGGCAGGCTGTCCAGCAGAGACGACTCCACAGCTCTGTCCCCTTTCTAGTTGTGCGACCTGGGCGTGTCTCTGCCCTGCCCTCCGTCCTAACCGAGCCTCTCGGCGTCCCGGCTCCATCCTCTCCATGAGCCCCCCTACACAGAGGTCCTCCATGGGACCCTGGGCATGCACACGCCTGCACCAACACCAGGCCTGTGCACAGAGACAAAGGTGCAGCTAACAGATCTCAGTTTGGAAACTCCAGCCTCGGACTCTGTAACCTGACGCCTACTGTCACCTTCCACAGAAACCACCACTGTCTTCACTCTAAGTAAACAGACGTGAAGCCATAGGGAGTTCAGGAAACGCCGACTCAAATTTCAGAGACGGGTGTTAGACAACCTCTCCTCCAGCACGAAACCACAGCAGCCCAGCAAAGAGTCACATGTGCGGCCGCCAGTGAGGCTTGCCCCTGTGTCCTAGGCTGAGTGGCGCAGCCCTGCCCCCCGGAAGACAGGGACTCTTTCAAGGACAGAAGCCACTTTGAAAAAAGCCGACTTCTGAGACAGTGCTCCAGCCAGGCCGGCCGCTCCCAGGCCCTGGGCCGAGGCTGTGTGGGTGGTTCATACCAGTGGACTCCATGGAGTCCCAGCCAAAGCCACACCTGCCCCCAGGCAGGAATTTCCTCTGGCTGATAGGAGCCAGCTCCCCTGGAAAGTGCATGGGAGTTAAAGACGGGAAACAACCATGCGGCTGCCTCGCACGTCCACACAGCAGCCGGCCTCCCGCAGACCTGTGTGTCCTGAAAGACCCTGTCGTCAGCCCGGCGACCGCCCAGCAACCACGGTCTGTCCATCGGCTTCTGACACCCGCCATGCCTCCCGACAAGGGGTGAGGAGAACCGAGGTCCCCTAAGTGGCTGTTACGGGGCCGTGTCCTGGCGCAGCAGATGGCGTCCTCCAGAACCGACCGGACTGGTTCCCTCACAGCAGCTGGTGAGACAACAGTGATGAAGAAACCAGGAGAGGCCCCGACTGCCCTCCTGGGCTCACGGCACAATGCAGGCTCTTCCCGCTCGTGGGTTTTCTGTGCTGTAACCAGAACCAGGCACGTTCAAGGCTGCTTCATTCGGTCCTTACAGAGACCCGCAAGGAGCCCAGAAGTGAGAGGACTCGGGGCCAGGCCCCACGGCTCAACTAGCGTCATGGTCAGGTCCACCCTCAGCTAAGTGAACACGGATAAAGGGCGCTCGGCCTCCCAGGCCTTTGTCTCGGCCCCTCTGCCTGCCCTTTCTTTAGTCTGTGTACTAATCGAACCTCACACCTCTTCTTAAGTCATCACAACAAACAGAAGCATCTGCCACCAGAAACTCATAGGCAAAGGGCACCACAGGCGAACAGCGAGGGCTGAGGCACGGCCACTGAGTACGGCTTTCCTCCCTGGTGTGTCCCAGCCACCCAGGTGTCACCAAGGCGCCCTGCCCGGCAGACAAGGACCCTCACAGAGCATAGCACCATCGAGGCACAGGGAGGGCCCTGCAGTCAGTCAGGGACGTCCACGGGTCCTGCTGGTACCACCATTAGCCACCTGTCCTCTCCAGCTGGGACCAGGGTTTAAGGACACTTGGGGCCCACATGCTGCCATGGGATTTAGGGAGACCGGGAGCTCAGTCAGAGCGAGCCGACAGGACACTGTTCTGGAAGCTGTCGGAAGGGCTCAGGCCACTCGGGTGACATCTGCAGAGCAGGTGACTGGCACACGGAGGAGGGTCCTTGGCACAGGATGTGGACGAACGGCAGTGGGTCACAGAGCAGGACACAGCAGCGCCGAAGGGGCGTCACACCCCAAGCCCATCACCAAGTGCAGCCTCAGTGGGCAAGGACGCAGGCCACCTGCTCCCAAACCTGGACAACGGCCACCGATGACACAAAAGGACAGAATGAGAGGACGGGAGCAGGAGCCAGGTATGGACCGTGTGTTGGCTCAGGCAGCGCTGGGGCTAGGCTGAGTGGCCTGGCCAAGGCCCCCGGTCGTTTCCTCCATCAGGGACAATGCCTCCTTGGGGAAGGGGCCCCTGCTCGGACCCCTGACGCCCACCTCACCGAGATGTTCTGAGAATGAACGAGGCACCGAGGCCCAGCAATACCGAGCAGGGTCTGAAACACGGGGCACTAAGTGCCCCAATTTGCTGCCATGCTCCACTGGCAGGAGGGTTTTCCTGCACAAGTCACTCCCAACTTAGAAACACGGCAGATGAAAAATTGAGGAGCAGCACCAACAAAGCCGTCTTACCACGAACACCAGCGCGTGCAGGGCCGTGGACACCCAGCGCGGCCACGGCGGCTTGTGTCGAGTGACCTGGCAAGTCACCTCACTTTCTCAGCCCCAGGCTCTTCACGTTCAGCTAAGGTGACCTTCTGGGCAAATGTCCCCCCGAGCGTCTGACACACAGCAGACACTCCATGAAGGGAACAGAGGCAGAAATGGGATCCCAGGTGTCCTGGCCAGGACCCACGCAGGTTGGTGAGTCCCAAGGTCACATCTGGAGTGTGGGTGTCACGTGGAGCTCCGGCCAAACCATCCAAAGTGCCAGGCCCAGGGTGCTGGAAGGTTCTTGGCCGACGGAGGGCCAGGGGAGAAAAAGGCTTCTGTGCTTTCCACCCTGAGAAGTGATGGCGTGTAGGGGGAGGCCTTCCCCCGAAAGCTCCACTGGGCACAGGCAGGTCCATTTATACCAGGCTGTCCAGTCTGCGGGGGGGCTGGGGGGCACGAGCCGGCTGGCCGCCACATCTGTCCTACTCCTCTCCTCCAGCAGCCAGAGGGAGGCGACACCCCCCAGTGTAGGGAGAAAGCCATGCACAGGACAGCCTCCATGCAGCCACCGTGGGAAAAGCGGCCCTGGGTCAGGGGGCTACCAGGCTCAGGCAATAGACACACGGGGACCAGGGAGGCAGGCAAAATGCCCCCCCAAAGCCTGGATCCTGCGTCCACGAAACCAGGGCCACGAGCTGGTTGATGCTCCAGTGTGGGGAGGGTTTAGAACACAACTGAGGACACCTTGAAGGAGGCAGTGGGCACACCTGTTTGCTGCCCACAGGGGTGGGGCCAGGGACGGCACCCCCCCACACACACACACACAGCGAGTCACTTCCCATTGCTACGGGAGAAAACGGCAGTCAGTGTCCTGTTGTCCAGGAAGTACATGCAGCCAGAGGGTGTCCTGCCAGCCACTAAGTCACTAAAACGAGGCTTATCCCGTCATCTCCAGTGGGGGTGGCAAAGCAAATACCCAGAGGGACCATGACATTCAAGTGACATTTTCATTTAAAAAGCAGCCGGCAATTTATATTTACCTAATAGCAAGCCAAAGAGAAAGTGCTATCACTACGTTTACCTTCAGTCCATAGGAAGACGGCATTTGCCCAGCTTCCTGTTCCAAAGCCACCACTTCCTGCTCCCGCACGGACACCCTGGACAGCTACCTGCCCCACAGTTTTATGTCTGAGAAAACGGACATGTGGTATCTGCACTTTACAGAGAAGGGAGCTCAGGCTCAGGGAACGGATTCCCTCATAGGAACTGACCCAAACAGCAATTCTTACACACTCGTGCGTGACTGTCCTCTGAAGGGACGCATGTGGGTGGCCTGTAAGCACTGTGCGAGAAAAAGCTGTGGCTCCAGCAGGGAGAGGACCCAAGGACCCCGGAGGACCCCAAAGCGGGCACAGCATAAAGACCTCGCCCTCTGTGACGAAGGTCCGTGGCCCCAAGGAGATGCCGGGGACTTACCTGTTCCAGGTGGCCTTGTGCACAGAGGGGTAGCGCCACCTATAGGAGAAGAAACATGGTGAGCAGGTGGGCTCTTAAACCCAAGCGTCCCTGACCACGTTCTCGGTCACCAAGTTCAGTCTCTCAAGAGATGACCTAGAGTAACAGAGTTCACGTTCTTTGCCGTTTTGTAAAGTCCCAGTCTTTGCAGACAATGTAATGACACCACGGAGACCCAAGAGAAACGCCCACTGTTCATATGTGTGGAACTTGATCTCCAGTTTCCAGGAACCAGGGGGCTCCCAGGCCTGAAAGCCTGAGCCAGTGCAAGCCCTCCCAGCACCGCGGGGGCCACGGCCAGAAGGGCGCTCTGCCCAGGCTCTTCAGGGCTGGGGTCCTCTGTAAGATGGACCACTGCTTCTAGATGTTTCCACAGCAGACGCGAATGGCAAGTCTAACTGTGGCCAGGCGTGCAGTCGTCTTGTCCCAGACGTGGCTCTGCGCAGGACTCCACCATGGTCCTCTGAGGAACTAAGGGCAACCCAAGAAAGCCTGCGCCAAGGTCACGAGGCCACCAAGGTCACAAGGCCACCACCATCACTGAGCCACAGGAGACACAGTTACAGGCCCCATTGAGGGACCCAACAATGACCCAGGCCCCAGCTTGGGAGTGTGTCTCAGGTGGGACCTCAGCACGGGGCCGTAGCTTTAATCCTTCTGGGCCCCGCTTTCCTCGTCTGAGAACTAGGGGTCACGAGGGCTCGTGGTACTCAGAACAGAGGCTGGCACAGGGCGGGCTCTCCACATCTGGGACACCGGCTGTCCCCGAGCAGAAAGGGCTACCAGCGGGTGAGGGACACAACTTGCTCTGTGTGGTCCTGGCGCCTGCAAGTGGGACACACCTCCCCGTGAGCTGCCTCCCGGCTGTCCCCCGCCCAGGACCCTGTACCCCATCCTTAGAGTTCTTGGAAATGTACATAAGACGGGGAAACCCCAGGGACCTGAGCAGCTGTCCTTGTGGGTTGGAGAGGCTGGCAGCATGACCTTGGTTCTTGCCAGGGTGACTATTTATAACTCTCTTGCTTATCTTACTAAGCTCCTAAGGCACATGACAGGCGGTCTGAGAAGTGTTATTACTGCACCGGGTTCTGACTCACGATCTCGTCTGGGGCAGGGGCCCTCTCTCCCGGCACCCTATCCCCCCCACACACACACAGAGCAGCCCCTCTGGCTGCCAGCACTGCTGACCTCCTACTGGCTCCCCCCACAGTAGACTTCCTGGAAAGCAGGACACCTCTTTTTCATCTGTGTATCCTCAGATCCACATATGTATTAAAGTTTGATGAACAGATGAGGGAAGTGAACAAATAAATGTAAAACAGAAAACAAGACAAAACAAATGGCTTTGAAAATACAGGGAGCCACAGACATAGGCTAACTGGCTGGTGGCTGCCAGACGCGGACGCCATGGTGGATGGAGCACCGCAATGAACTCCGTCTCTTGTACAGTCTCTACTCGGCCCATTCGTCCTGGTGCTTCACGAAACATTTGACACACTGGCAAGAAACGTGCAAGGAATCAGAGCCCCTGCCTTTAACAATCGTTGTCTGTATTCCACGCAGCGGAGTATTATTCAGCCACAAAAAGAAATGAGCTATCGAGCCATGAAAAGACAGAGGAACCTTAGCTGCATATTACTAGGTGACAGAAGCCACTCTGACAAGGCTACACACTGTGTGATTCCAACTCTGTGACATTCTGGAAAAGGCCAAACTACAGCGACAGTAAAAGGGTCAGTGTTTCCAGGGGTTGGGGGAGGGATGAACGGGAGCCCAGGACGTTCAGGGCAGTGAACACACTTGGTAGGATACCGCAGTGATGATACCTCATCTGTGCAAACCCAGACGGTACAGGGGCAGGAGCTAAGGCTGATGTAAACCACGGGCTCGGGTTAGTAACAATGTATCAACGCTGGCTCATGGGGTTAGTAACAATGTATCAATGCTGGCTCACGGGGCAGAAGGGAACAAATGCGCGGCACTAACACAAGATGTTTCTAATGGGAGTGGGAGGCATGTGGGCATCCCGGACTAGGGTTTCCGGGCCGGAATTCCCGCCCGTTCTCAGGAATTATTTTCGCTTTTCCATTCCCGAATCCCGAACAGTTGGTCGGGAAATCGGGAAAATCGGCTCCTTGAACCCAGGTGGATGGTAGTATCGGCCATCACTTTGTGGAAACGATTCATTGTGGAGAACAGAAAACAGTTTATATCTCGGGATTCGGGAACGGGAAAGCGAAAAACATTCCTGAGAACGGGCGGGAATTCCCGCCTGGAAACCCTATCCAGGACTGTACTATCTGTTCAATTTTTCTGTAAATCTAAAACTGCCCTAAAAATAAAGTCTATCAGTTATTGTTCAAGTTCGCTGTCTGGCAGCACACGTTTGTTGAGTCTGTGGAAAAGCTCCACGCAGTATCAGAACTTGAGTTTTCAAAGGTCAACCAGGCGCACGCAGTGTAGGAACCAGTGCTCTTCCCACGTCCCCCTGCACCTGGGGGGCCTGGCCCCAGCGTGTGCCCCAGAGACCGAGCGCGCTCATGGGGGCCCGTGAATCACACCACGCCCAGTCGTCACACAGGTCCCGACCGACCGGGAGCGACATCTCTGGAGAGCTCTGCCATCTGCACGCCGACCTTGCCCGACCCCCGCCTTGCTCACACGCTGGCAGGGAGCACCTTCTCGGGCCAGCCACCTGTTCCTCACGGCACCCAGTAACCAACCAACAAGTCCTTCAGGAGGGGACCTGCATGGGCACAAACTGCAGGGACCGCGGTTCATCAGACAGTGAGCAGGGCCTGGGGGGGACGCGGGGTCCCCCGCTCAGCGACTGCCCCTCCACGTCCGTCCGCACTCCTGCAGAAAGAGCCCTGTCCAGGGACCCATTACAACCCCCGTCTGTCTGCACACACCCTGTGACAGTGCAGACAGATGCCTGAGGACAGGCTTCCAGTGAGAACACACGACAATGCACAAGAACAGCCACTTAGAGAAAAGGGGACAGTCTGGGGGACAAGCCACCTGTGTGTCAGCCAGGAGGAAACTAAGTTACATCAGGAACCCCTGACTTATAAAGACCAGGAACTGCACATGCCAGGTGTGGATTCCTGCTGTGTGGGTCACCAGGTCCCAGGACAGGAACTCCGTGAAAAGGGACCGGATTTTCATGTCCCATTTCCAGCCTTCGAAGAATAAAGAAGGAGGCGACTGGCCACAGTCTGACAGAAGCATGGGGGGAGGGTCAGGACACACCCATGACCTCACAGGCCACCCCGCTGGGCATTAGGAACTCAGGTGGCCATGCACCTGCCCCCGGGGGCAACGAGTCCTTAGGATGGAGGCCAGGCAGGTCCCAGGGCAGAGCGAGCTCACCTGCTGCGCCCTCTACAGCCGACCTCTGATCACAGGCTCAGTGCCGTGGGCTCTTCCTCTGCTTTCACTGGACAAGAGGAAAGGCTGTGGCCCTCAACAACTCCGGCCGGCCTTTGTCCCGGGTGTGAAGGATGGGGCTTCTGCAGCAGGCAGGTCCTACAGGCGAGTCCTGGCTCCCGGGACCCTAGGACCACTGAGCAGGCAGCCACCATGTGCTTGGGACTGCTTCCCTTGCCACCGTGCTACTCACACTGCTGCCCAGGAACCCACGTGCATGGCCAGTGTGTTAGAGGGGGCGGCCACCCCCTGGCCAAGCCCCTCCCCTGCTCTGTAAGCAGGAGAACAGAAGACAGGCCCTGCTGCCAGTGGGCCACCCCTGGGTGCTCACGTCACAGCAGGGCCATCCCCAGTGTTCACGTCACAGCAGGACCAAGTGCTGGGGCTACAGGTCTTCCCTGGCCCTCACCTCAACCCCAAAGTCACCCCGAGCTTGGGGCGCTGAGTCCCACAGAGGCCCACCACGCCCATGATCCAGGAAGGAGAGAAGACGCCGCTGGGTCCAAACTCCAGGTGGCTCACCTGATAGGAACAGCTCCCTCTCAGCAAAAAAAGCCCCTGGGAGAGGGGGTGAGGAGAGGTGACAATGGGGATGAGGCAGGGACGCACAGCCAGTGCCCACTAGTGACTGGTAAAGCCCCCGAGCCCCAAAGGGCCAGGTCCACATCACTTTATGGCTTTGTCACGGCTCCACGTGGGGCCCCATCATGGTTACCAAGGACAACCAAACAAACAAGCTGCGCCTGCCTACGTGGCACCTGCAGCCACTGCTATCAGTAACCTGTCCCCAAACCAGCAAGCGACAGGTTACCAGGACGGAGGGGGCCTCACACCCTGGAGTGACTGTGCCCCGGGAATGTGTGTGTGTGTGCGCGTGTGTGTGTGCCAGACTGTGTGTCCATGTGACTGAAAGTGTGAGTTTATGAGTCTGAGGTAGGGGTGTGCATGTGAGGCTGGGAGTGTGTTTCTATGTGGCTGAGGGAGTGTGCCCTGCCCTGCCCTGCACTTCACCCCCTGGGGACAGCCCAGGGCTGAGCCCAGTTCTGACTGAGGCTCTCTGTCCAGCAGAGAGGTCTCCCACAGCCTGACGGGGTCCCCTGCTTACTTCTGAGATGGAAGTGCTGGGAGAGAGGCCACAGCTCCATTCTCCACACGCGTTAGACACGGCTTCCTTTTTCTCAGTACAGGCAGGCAACCCCCCCATATGCGCAGGGACATGTTCCAGGACCCCCAGTGGCCACCTGACACCACAGACAGTACTGAACCCTGTATATACTATGCTTTTCCAATATGTACACACCTTGTCACTTACAGGAAGCACCTTAGGGCTTCTCGTTGGCGGCTCTGACCCGCCAGCATCACGGCTCTTGCACTTTGGGGCCATTATTCAGTAAAGCCGTGAACACAAGCACCGTGACAGTCGATCTGATCACCGAGACGGCTGCCAAGTGACTGCTGGGCAGGGAGCGTGCAGTGTGGAGATGCTGGACAAAGGGACGATTCACAGACAGGAGGGACGGGGAAGGACGGCTCGAGATTTCATCATGCTGCTGAGAATGGCGCACGATTTAAAAATTATAAATCATTTCTTTCTGAAATTTTCCATTTAATATTTTGGACCACAGTTGACCACGGGCAACTGAAACCTCGGAAAGCAAAATCACAGATAAGGGGGGGACAACTGCACCACCAAACAAGAAACTCAGCTTTTGTGATCGGCCTTTTTTATTCAATGTCACTTTGGACAAAGCTGTGCAAAGGGTCCCACTTCCCAAGCAAGTTCTCTGGAAGCGTGTGTGTGTAACTAACGCCCTGCACACCACGTAGGATCGCGTGAAGCAGCGCCACAGAGCCCCACAGACGCGCGTAGTGACAGCGACGCTCAAGGTCACACTTGTGCACGTGTGCACATGAGCAGTGGCTGCAACCAAAGCCGGCAGCTTGGTCTGTCCCACGCATGGTGCCCATAGGTTTTCCAGGCAACGCTGCCCACAGGCCCGCCCTCCCCAGCCTGGCGGCCGGCTGCAGGAGCAGGTCTCATTCACGCCAGGGTCCTGGGAGGACAGTCACCTCAATGGCAGCAGCCAACAGCTCCTAAGGTGCGTTAGAGGACTGCACACATGTCCCAAATCAACCCCGACCCCCCAGGGGGCCAAACCAGCACAGACGGGGACAGAAGCAGGCTGAGCTCGACTCACCTTGCCCAGGGCTCTGAAGGCAATTCAACACCAAGCCGAGCACAGAGGCAGCGCCTGCCGCAGGCGGTGCCCCTTCCTAACGCCACAGCAGTGCTCAGCGGGAACCGACAGAGGAAATAAAATTTGTCGTTCGCCACCTTGGCTCTGTCTTCACAGAGGGGACCCTTTATGAAGGAAAGTCAGTGAAATCGAGACTGCAGCAGCTTCTGTCCCAAACTGCGCCACCCGCACAAGCCACCTTCTCTCACGCTCTGCACCACGCACTGCAGAGAACGCAGATGTGACGTCCACAGGGTACAGGGGCTTCACAGCACAGTGGGGGTGACGCTTCCCTCACCCCTACACAGCGGCTGTGGGTTGGGAAGGAGGGCAGGGACTTTCCTGAAGGAGCAGAACCTTTAGTGTCACCTCGATTTTATTATTTTACGGCCTTTGCTTCCTGTGTGGTACGTTACCAATCGACTGGCATGTTTGTACACGGCCATTCCACAAGATGGAAGAAAGATGCAGGCTCAGTCATCTTCACCACCATTATTACCACTTATTATCAACGGGGTGCAGAACAATGAGAGGAGGAAAGTCCCCTCGCCGGCACTGACATTCTGAGAGAGGAGCAGACGGCCGAGATTCCAACTGTCTCATCAGCTTGGCCGTCGTAACAGGCAGCACAGATGGACCTTAAACAGACTCTCACATCCTGGAGGCCGGACGTCCAAGATCCACGTGTGGACAGGCGGGTCCCACCCGAGGTCTGTCGCCTGGGTGTGCAGACGCCTTCTTCTCCCCGTGTCCTCACATGAATGTCCCTCTGGATGTCTGTGTCCTCCTCTCTTCTTATAGGGACACCAGTCATACTGGATTAGGACCCACCAGCCTAATGGCCTCATTTTACTTCCATCACCTCTGTAAAGGCCTAGTCTCCAAATAGTCACAGGTGCCAGCGGGTAGGACTTCACATGGACTTGGGGGGGACACACTCAGACACAGCACCCCCATCAGAGGTCTGACAGGGCCAGCAGAGAACCCAGTCAACACAGGACGTTGTCACCAGGCCAGCGGGAGCAGGTCCTGCAGACAGAGCACGGGAGGGCTGCTCACGGCCAGGTGGCGTGGCTCCTCTTTCTAGGCTGTCGCCGCTGCTCCTGGGGTGCGGGGTGGCCACACACTGTGCTGGGCTTTGGGACCTCACTACCTCATCTGCGTCCTTCACGAGCTTCCTGCTGACCGTACTCTGAGCCCCTCTGTCAGGCGTGGCCCAGAACCCCTGCTGAGGGATCCACTGCCCGTCCTCCCACGGGCGCCATCGCACAGTGTGGCCGCCGAACCCCCATGGGAAGACGCGTGCCCCACAAACGCAGGGCAGCCCTCTGGGTCCTGCCCACCCGCACGGGGCAGCCGCAGAGAGAAGGAGCCACTGGGATCATCTGATCGCACTTTCCTGAAAGCGACCGAGCCACTTGTGAGGATGCCACCCGCCCCGTGCTTCCCGCAGGGAGGACGCGCCGGCCCCAGGTCTCAGCCGCAGCCCTGCTCTCCTCCACGCCGGCTTCTTCCCCGCGGCTGTGCTTCAGGGGTCTTTAGAGATGACAGCACAGTGTGCGCTGTGCAGACGGAGACCTAAGCCTGCCCTGCGCTCCCCTCAGACCCCCTCTTCACACACGTGCTCTGGTTCTGTGACAGCCGGACGAGGCCTCTGTCACCTCACTGAGGTGCGAGGCCCTCCAGGCCAGGGCCATGGCGTCCTCGGGTCACTGATCGCGGTGAGGGTAACAGGATTAAGACAGTACAACACTTTCCTGCACCCACACGTTCACCGGTGTTGGTCACCCAACCGGTGGCCTTAAGCGAGTGAAGGAGCACATTCTGCTTTGGTTCCCTCATGTTTAAAATAAAAGTAAAATCCTGGACTGAGAAGGCGCATGGGGACATCTGGATGGGGACGGCGAGGCCCTGGGCCAGAGCCCCCCACACACACCCAGCCTCTGTGTACCCTGCATGGGGTGCTCCCACCACTGGCCAGCACGCCACGTCTATCACTGCTGCAAGGGACAAGTGCACGGTCGTTCTCGGGGGGCTGCTCCCCCCCTCAGGAAGGTACAGGTCCTGCCCGTCACACAGGTACCCGTGGAGGATGCAGCCCCAGGCCAGGGCGCTTGGTGGCTAGCGGTGGGCAGGCTGGACTTGGCACCTCAGCCTTCCTGGAGCTTGCAGACTACGGCCCAGTGTCGAAGGCTGGCACCACCACTCACGGCTCTCCACCCTCCCCTCCCCTTCCCTGGGGCACCCGGCCGGCAGTGGCCAGGCTCAGCCTCTTCCTGAGCCCTCAGGCTGCCTCCCTGCCCCGAAAGCCCACCTCTCGCACCTGCTCTGCAGTAGCCACACTTCAAGGTCAGACCAGAGGGCTCCTTCCTCAGGGGCACACAGTAAGACATGCTCTCCCCACCCCCAGGCCCCCCCACGCCCTCCCACAAGGACAGCTGTCAGGGGGCATCTCTGCAGAGGAGGAGACGAGGTAAGAATGCCCTCCCTCAGGCCTGAACATTAGGGATGTGTATGCTGTTGTTTTTCTTTAAGAGCTTAAAAACGGAATGACGCCCACACGTGACTGACTTTTTAACAAATCCTTTCTTGTTAGGAAGAGAACGGAAGAAAAGGCACAAACATCACAACAGTTATTTCAGGAAAACTATGGTAAATCCCACAAAGGGGGATACTGGAGGAAATTTCCCCAGAAATGTTGTCAAAAGTGTCTAAGAAAAGTGAACAGTCTGGTTTCCACAACTGTCCTCTGATCCAGGGAGGAGCAGACAAGAAAAGGAGAAAAGGAGAAATTTTAATAGTTCACAACTTATCATGAAATCTTAAAATAAAAAATAATGTAGCGTTAGGCTGCATCTGGCCTGCTCACTGACCCCCCACTAAACCCCGTTAGTTTGTCCTGGACGGAACCAAACGCCCATCCACGTCCACAAATCCTGCCAGTAGCGTCACTGTCCACCCAGAATGCCACCTGAAAGCGCGAGGACGGCTGGCACCCCTGCCCCACCAGGACGAGTCCAGCAGGCAGGCCGGAATCTCCAGGATGAGTCCCTGTCCTGTGTCCCCTCCGTGGGAACAGGCGCTCGGCTCTCATGGGACAGCACTGAGCTGTGCACAGGCCTCCAACAGCCCCGCCAACCTCCCGCAAACGCTTGTAAAGTAAGGAAGTCTCTAGAAGAACCCAAGGTTTTAGGTGAAAAATCAGAAGTCCTGGTTTCGTAGCATGTCTTCAGTCATTCAGATTTCTACCCCCACCCCCACCCCCAGGACAAGCACTGAGTTTATTACTGTGAAGCACGCAGCAGGGCTGGGAGTCCACAGCTAGAGTTTTGTGAAGGAACAGCGGGCGTCTGTGGCTCTGGAGACTTCCGGGGGAATTAGGAGCGAAAAGGCAGAGACACGTGGCGTACGAGAGGGCTGGAGCCACAATTGCCTGGGGCTCACCGAGGGCCTGTAGGGCCGCACCCGGGGAGCAGCGCCCCTGAGTGTGTCTGTGCATGAAGGAGGGCGGGAGGTGGCACTGCCTGAGTCCCCCGCCCCGAGGACACAGCTTCACTGGAGAGAAAACAGTGCACAGGGTCCAACTGGAGTTCAGTCTCACACTGAAATCTGGACGTGGGACTCCCACGTGTGGTTAACTGCTCATCCTGCTGCTACAAATGTAGCCAGAAGCGGAGAAATGGGGCGATGCGTCCTCCAGAAGCCGCCAGCCCAAAACAGAACCAGGAACGTGGTAAGAAATACCCTTCTCCATGAGCGGTGAGCATTTCAGACGGAGGCAGGAAGACGCCCCCACGGACTCCCAGAAACACGCCCAAGGGCATACAGTGCTGACCTCAGGGCTGGCCCTCTGGCCCAAGTGGCGCAGTCCAAAACGCGTGCTCTCGCCCAGATGAGACGGCCGTCCCAAACGTGTGCTCTGGGGGGACTGCCCCAAGGCAGAGGGTGCCTGCAGGTGCGATGCCCCGAGGACGAGCCTGCAAGGTCCCTCCAGCCCACCAGCATGTTCTCACTGGGGGGGCAAGGAGACAGGAAGTCAGCGTGGGGTCTGAGGACCTCTGCCAGCCTGAACACGGGGCCTGGAAGACAGCGGAGGAACGAGCAGAACCTCCTTTCCCGCCAGAGACGGAGCACACCCCCAAGACTACCAGGAAAGTCCCTGTCACGTGGCTCTGCAGAGGTCACACAGTGAGGCACCAGAGCGGGTCACATCAACGCAAAAGGAGGCGTTTGTCTGCCCCAGGAGGATCTGTCTGGTGACCTCAGGAAGAAACACCGTGTGGGTCTAGAGCGCGTGCAAAGACCCCGGACAGGAACCAGGGGCCTTTACTGCTTCTGCAGAGGAAGAGGCCGAGGCCCACGGTCATGTGGCCACTACAGGGCCAGAATTCAGACCCAGGTCTGCTTGCTCCTCTGCGTGGGTCCCTGGCTGCAGGGCTGACCACAAATGGGATTCTGTTTTCTACTCGTGGCCATGCTAAGCACCCTGAGACAGTGTGAGGGGCGGTGCTGACGACGGTGCTGTCCAGTGGACGTGCAGTGGCTGTACTAGTCCAGTGGACGTCCAGTGGCCACCTCCAAGTCCCCAAATGCTCCAAGACCCCGCAGGCAATTCCCCTGTTCAGGACCAAGATTATTTTGGGTGTAAAACATTAATTCCTGTCCAAAGGAAACCACATTGCTTACAGAAAATGGCCCTCTCCTAGGACAAAAGGTTTGCCGGCTCTCAGAGACAGCCCAGGCTCCACGCTGCAGCTTCCACTGTGGGGCCACGGCCCACGCTCGGAGACTCAAACTAACAGTTCCTGATGGGAAAATGGCCACCGCTGTCAGCGTACCTTTAACGAGGTGACATGTGCGAAGTGATTTCTTCTCAGTGGATTGAGTCAGAAGAGATTGCTGAGGACAGTCAACCAGGAAAAGGGTCTTACGGAAAGAGAAACAAAAGTTCCCCTAAGAAGGCAAAACTGAAAAATGCTCCACAGCTCTTCTGACAGCAGTGACGGCAACGTGCAGAAATAAAACACAAGACATGGAAGCCACCAAGACGTCCTTCAGCAGGTGGATGACAAACTGCGTCCATCCAGACAGTGGGACATGATGCAACGCTGAGAAGAAATGAGCGGTGAAGCCACGGGAAGACACGGAGGAACCTTAAATGCATGTTACTAAGTGACAGGAGCCAGTCGGAAAAGGCTGCACACTGCATGGCTCAACTCTGTGACGTTCTGGAAAAGGCAAGACTACGAGATAGTGAAAAGGTCAGTGTCTGGGGGTGGGAGGGTGAGCGGGGGCCGCACAGAGGACTTCAGGGCAGTGACACCGCTGTGTGACGCTGACAGTGCACATGTCATCACTATTTGTCCACCACCAGGAGTGAGCCCGGAGGCAAACGACAGATGTGAGCTATTAAAAGGCTTCCGAGTTGGCTCATCGACTAAGAAACGCATGTGTCGGAGGGAGAAGCCCAATGAGTGTGGAGTCTGTGCCCCTCCCCCCCCATTTTACCGTGAACTTGAAACTGCTCTGAAAAATAACCCCCATTAATTAACAACAAATCACCTGTCAGACATTAAACATGGGCACACACGTGTCTGACACAGGTGGGTAAATGGAACTTCTGGCCAAAATGGACCAGCAGGAAGCAAGTTACAGCTGGGCACCCAGCTCGGTGCCGGCCTAGAGCGAAACCAGGACACACTTGCTGAATTGGCCGGTTTAAAAATTAACCTTGGCCTCCCTTAGTGCAGGGAGTGGGGAGGGGAGAAGGAAGGAAGGAGTAAACATGGAGACCGGTAGGGCCCAGGGTTTACAGATCGGTCTGGGGTGAGACACAGGGCGTGGGGGGGACACAGCACCTGGGGGGGGAGGACACAGGGCCTGGGGCGGGACACAGTGCCTGAGGGGGGGACACAGGGCCTGGGGCAGGACACAGCACCTGGGGGGGGGACACAGGGCCTGGGGCAGGACACAGCACCTGGGGGGGGGACACAGGGCCTGGGGCAGGACACAGCACCTGGGGGGGGGGACACAGGGCCTGGGATGGGACACAGCACCTGGGGGGGGGACACAGCACCTGGGGGGGTGGACGGGACACAGGGCCTGGGGCAGGACACAGCACCTGGGGGGGGGACACAGGGCCTGAGGGGGGGACACAGCACCTGGGGGGGTGGACGGGACACAGGGCCTGGGGCAGGACACAGCACCTGGGGGGGGGACACAGGGCCTGGGGCAGGACACAGCACCTGGGGGGGGGGACACAGGGCCTGGGATGGGACACAGCACCTGGGGGGGGGACACAGGGCCTGGGGCAGGACACAGCACCTGGGGGGGGGACACAGGGCCTGGGATGGGACACAGCACCTGGGGGGGGGACACAGGGCCTGGGGCAGGACACAGCACCTGGGGGGGGGACACAGGGCCTGGGGCAGGACACAGCACCTGGGGGGGGGACACAGGGCCTGAGGGGGGGACACAGAGTCTGGGGGGATGTGCACAGGGCCTGCGGGGGGAACACAGCACCTGGGGGGGGGACACAGGGCCTGAGGGGGGGACACAGAGTCTGGGGGGGACACAGCACCTGGGGGGACAGCACGCAGGTCGTGGCCCTGTCCCCCCGTCCCCTGGGCAGGCAGTACCACTCCTTCAGATCCCAGCTGACACCTGGGACTGGGGCAAGAGCTGCAGTGCATCCTCCAAGGGAGGCCGTGACTTTGAAGGGACAGAAGAGCAAAGACTGAGCAGGAGGCTGATAACCCTCCACAATGGAGCCAGTGGCTGCTTCTCCTGAGCCGGGAACACCAGCCGGCCGCTGGGCCAGATTTCGAGGTGCGATCTTGCGTTACCCCAAACCTCCTGTCGGATTGGGTTGTGCCCCGTGTTTCAGATCTCACTGTCCTCTGCCCAAGGCAACAGGGCGTGTACGTGGGAGTGGGAGCGATGACCCGCCCCTCAGATGCCCTGGGCTCACGGAGCCAGTGGTTTTCTGCAGGAAACTTCTCAGGCCTTCCTTTTTACTGACAAACCCAGGTCATCAGTCCCCAAGAGATCTGGGTCCCACTCATGAGTGCCACCACCGACATCCGTGGAGAGATAAGGGCTCCCGTCCACCCTGAACGCCGAGCGTGCACACATCCATTCTTCACCCCACCTCTGATGGCGCAGAGCAGCAGGAAGGGGGCGGGAAGTGGCAGAGAGAAAGTGTCCCAATGGAAGGTGAGTGGCACCTTGGGGCAAAGCAGGGACCTGAGCGAAGCCATGGGGAGGGGGCATCCTTCAGGGGGAGAAGGGAGCCGCAGTGCAGGGAGGGCACTGCCCAACCCCCGGCCAAGGCCAGCAAAGGTGCCGGGGGCTCTGCGGCACCAGCACAAGTGCACCGGGCGCCCACAGGCCCGTGTCTGCTCATGGCTGACAAGTGAGGCCCAAACCACAGAGGCCACAAAGACAGCAAAACTGAGCTGGAAAACCAACTCCCCTCAAGGCCAGAATCAGAAGCTGTGGGACAGTGGGGAAGTCACCGCACCGTCCCCATGTCTCAGCGTCATCTGCCTTCCTAAAACGGCTTCATTTCTCCTACTTCCTTTTCTCTCTTTGCAATGAGTCAACTAGAGGTCAGGAAAAAACCCAAGTCACAAGGTCCAAGCAGCTAGCATGGGTCCAGTGGACAAGCACAGCCTCCCAGGAGGCCAAGTCTCTGGAACCCCAAACTTTCCAGCTGTCACAAATTATCTGACTTCCCTAAAACTTAAATAATTAACATCCTCGTAATTCACAGCTAAAAGTCAGTCGTTTTTGGTGGGTCACAGAGTGTCATTCACAACTTGGCGCAAAGCAGCTGGGGCTCTGGCTGCTGCACTGGCCCCAGAAGCCCCCGCTGGGGTTAAACCTCGTCTCTGCCTATGTGCCCGGGGCCACAGCCTCGCCTGAGGGGACATACTACCCCATGGCCAGCAAGTGACCTCAGTTCATGCTCCAGCATCCGGCCTATGGCCTGGCTTCCCTGCCTAGCCACCAGCGCTGGCCTGGCCGCGTTGCTGCCGGGTGGCTCTCTCCGTGACTTCTGTGGACAGTGGTCCTGGTGGCAACAGGGCGATGGCAGTGGGGTTCACAGAACACGAACGGGCCCTGGGGTATGTGGGGCACCCTCAGGCACTGTTAGTCCTTCTGAGTCCCCAGCAGGGCTGTGGACCATCACAGGGGGACCCGCAGGACACGTCAGCCCCAAGTCGGAAGCAGCTGGAACGGGTGCAGCGTGCGGCCAAAGCTGTGCTCTTAACTAAACTTTGCAGTCTCCTGACAAGCCTGTGTTTAGGGAGCCCACACACGTGGTCACCAGGGACCCAGCCGCTTGGGCCAGCCTCACCTCAGCTCCCAGAGGACCAGCTGTCCCTGCTTGTCTCCTGAATTTATGGCCAGCCCTGTGTCCCCCCCCAGCCATGGATTCATGGTTTTGGAATAAGAAGGGGCTTTGTTATTGCTGGTGGCATTCTCTCCTGCCCTTCAAAGCTGCGTTATCAAGAAGAAGAAAAAAGAAAAGAAAGAAAAAGAAAATGAATACGGATACATTTCCCCTGCTGTGATCCAGTAAGAGGAAAGGCTTATCTACCGCTCAGCAAACTGCCAATTTCTGCAGCTAGAAATGCCATAATCAGTGATAGTTAAGACTTCTGGAAAATTCTTTGAACCGAAGAATTCAATCTGCTAAGTAGCTGGCTGGGCCCCTTCAAGAAATGGAGCCAAGAGCAGCAGGCTCGGCGCTGCATGTGCAGGTGGCACGGAGGTGGCGGGACCAGCAACACGGTCACAGGCGGTGCACACGCACACAAGCAGGGATGACACAGGACAGGCGGGGCCCCGGGGGTGGCTCCCCCCTGCCCGCCCCCTGGTGATGACACATAAGTGAGGGTGGACAAGGCTCACAACTCAGGACAGGACAGCCTCAGGCTGGGAATGTGTCCAAACCCTCACAAGGGGGTGGGAAATACCCCTCTGAAATCTGAAACATTCCCCAAGGTGGCAGTTACCCCGCCCCACCGCACGCGGAACCTCTGCTCCCACACAGTGTCTGAGACTACAAGTGCAGGGCACACGTGGGTAAAGAGCCCCGGTGTGGGTACAGAGGGATAAACTAAGCCGGGGTCCGACACCAGTCCTGCCTGTGAGTGTGCAAGAGCAGGGACCGCCTGTCCTCGGCCGGAAAGGGCCAGCTGTCCCCACAGCAAGACCGGAAGCGACAGCAGAAATGCCCCAAAGCCCCACCACAGATGCCTGTGTTTGAAAAGGCACAAAACGAAAATCACGTGACATCTTGGAAGAGGAAGGGGTTTAGAGAGGGCAGGAGGGGCTGCTGGCATGGGGGCTGGGTAACAGTATAGCACGGAGGTCTGTACCGTTCTCTCTACTTTGCATGCATCCCAAATTCTCCATAGTGAAAAGTTTAGAAAGAAGTCATTGAATCTCTTTCCTGAACAAAAAAAACTAGGCTGGACTGTAGTTCTTCCAACTTTGTGTGTGAGGGCGGGAGGGGAGGTGTGCATGCACATACATGTACACTGTGTTTGTGCATATGTGTGCATGTCTGAGTGTGTGTGCACGTATGGAGTGTGCATTGTGTGTGCATGTGTGCGTGCACACATGCATACATGTACAGTATGTGCATATGTGTGGATGTCTGTGTGTGCACGTGTGAATTGTGCATGTGTGTGCATGCATGCATGTATGTACTGTGTGTGCATATGTATGCATGTCTGAGTATGTGTGCACATGTGGGTGTGTTGTGTGTGCACGTGTGTGGGTGTGTGTGGCAGGAGGGCGAAGGGAACCAGGACCCGATCTTCATGTGCAGAGCACACACGTGAAGCCTTCCCACAGTACACGCAGCCTCCCCCCAGCCCGAGGTCCAGCTGGAGATTCTCAGGAACAGTGGGTCCACAGCAGCTGCAAATGCCAGGACACTCTAAAGCCCCATTTTCCTGGACCGCCAGCCATGGGAGCAGCCTGAGGGACATCTGACGGCCCCCACAAAGGTGGGGCCAGCCAGTCGGCAGGGCCCCCATGTTCTCTGGCCTCGCAGAGGCTAACACTGTTTCTAGAAAACGTGGGAGGTGCACACACTGTGACCCAGGTACAAAACCTGGGCCCCTCCCCACATGGGAAGGCTGCAGCTTCCCACATGCCATTTTCAGGCCACCCCATTTCCCAACTAATCAAAGTCCTAAACCCAGCCAAGCACACCAGGCCTCCAGCACTTGGTGGGGGCATCCGGCAATTTAACCCCTGCAGGACAACGACCCCCAATTCAGGGTCCCCCAGAGTTCCACGACAGTCTGAAAACCCCAATCTATGAACAACTACCCTAGAAAGAAGCCAGAAAACTCCTCACGGCCAGCGGTGTGCCCTGGGGCCTGCTGCCACCCCCTCTCTGCCCTGAAAGCAGCATGTCGGTGTAATCAGAAAGAAGGGATCGTTTGTTACAGAGAAAGGCCTGTGGCATGATCAGGGCAAAATGATCAAATTCTTATCTGAAACCAGATTCTTAAGCGTTATTTTTCTATAATTCAAAACATGGATTTCATAGCTCTTCAGTTTATTCTTGAGATGAAAAGTATACACCCTATTGGAAAGCACCCAGTAGCCCTTTCTGAAGTTTCACGGCTGTGGCCGAGGTCCAAAGTGGCCCCCGACGTATCAGCTATGGGAGGGGAGGCCGACTGGCGGGGGGGCCCCGGGGGAGCAGCCCCAGCTTACCTGGGCTTCACATTTCCTGGGGTAGGAACGCTTGCAGGCTGGAAGAGAAAGACAAAGCACACGTGAGCTGAGTGGGCTCTCTCTGCACAGGACTTTCTGCACCAAACTCTCTCAATCCTCGAGAAACCCATTTCCAGGGAGGCTTTGCGCGCACAACACGGCGCGTGGTGCTTTGGCAGCGGGCGGGGTGCACGTGTATGAAAGGACCTGCCCCCACGTGCTGACGGCCACAGTTCAGACCCTGTGGGGCTCTCTGGAGCAGTCACAGGCTTTCCCAGGGGTGCATGTGGCCAGTGGAGCCCTGAAGAAGGAGGGGGTGACTGTGTAGCAAAAAGCACTACTGTTTGCCTGGAAATTATAGCTCCCCACTGAAGAAGGGAAACTCAAAAATGCCCCCAAAGAATCAGGACTGGGGCCGTAAGTTAGGGAGAGTCGTACATTTCAGCCGCACACTCCTTCCACTTCCTACGGCCAAGAACTGACCATCAGGCTAAATCCATGTCTCAATTCCTAGGGGGAGCCTTCCACGGAGGCACTGTGTGAACCCCAGAGGGGCGTGACAATACAGATTTCCAGCGGAACCAATGTGATTTCACAGGCCCACCCTCCAGAGGCAGCAGCTGTGCTGACACCTCCCCCCACGTAGTGTGTGGGGGGGGAGGAGACATGCAGACCCTGCCCCCCTCCCCCGATGTTTCCAGGCAGAGAGGGCAGGACAGGGAGAGGCTGAGGGATGGAGCAGCTGCACACATTAAGCCCATCACAGGCTCCCATGTGGACTCCAAGAGGGCACCCCCTTCCTGCACGTGAAGCCTGCAGGCAGGGGCTGGGTGTGGGGGGCACGTGAGCTGGGCTTCCCTCCCTTCTGCCTCTGGGCCACTCTGGTCAAGAAGAGTGAACTCTCCAGGCCTCTGTCCCCTCTCCCATGGTTACTGCGATGCCAAAAGGCATTACCATTCAAGGGACCCTGCTTTGAAAGGACAGAAAGTATGTGGGGTCCTGGAAGGACGAGGCCTCAGCAGTCAGCACCCCCAATCCTGGCTCAGCGCTTCAACACCCAAGCATTTCATCCCACCTTCCGTCCCCTCCGAGGAACTGGGGACAGAAATGCTGACCTCACACAGGCCTGTATAGATTCAATGAGGATACAACAAAGTAATGGAGTCAGTGGCTGGTGATTCCGGAACTCGGTCGAGAGCAGCCACGGTTGTTATCTTTGCAAGATCTATTTTTTAAACTGTCTATGTATGTCTGTGCACCCCTCCGAGGAGAGCCAGGTGCCCCGTGGTGAGGGCCTGGGGAGCCCTGTGGAGGCACTGAGGCCTCCACCAACAGCCCGCAACACCTCGTCCGCCGCGAGGGAGTCAGTCCCCTGGGCAGGTCCTCGGCCTCCGCTGAACCTTCACATGATGCAGCCCCTGACAAGACCCGGAACCAGCACTGCCCAGCCAGTGACGCCCCAAGTCCTGATGCACAGAAGCAGTGAGAAATAACAGGTGCTGCTGTCGAGTGACGGCTCTAACTGTTGCGGTGACCTGTTAGCAGGAGCAGATAACCAACACAACAGGCCAACTCAACCCAAAAGGGCTCTGTCAGTGGAAGCACGGTGACAGTGGTGTGACATTCATGGAGAATGGCCGACTCAGCAACAAGAGAGCCACGGACCACTTAGAGCAAAATCTTTACATTCATAAAAGTGAACCAGTCACAGTGAAATCGCAGACTCCACTCAAGTGCTAAGGCGGAGATCCCAGAGGCAGACCCACAGTTTATGGTGTGTCGGCAGGTGACCCTCATAGTTTCACGGACTTTACACCCCAACGCCAACAGCACGGATGCCATTCAGCTGCCAGGGTGGAGGAGCCGTGTGGGGCCCTTACAAGATGCCGCCCCGAGTGTTAGGGCGTTCGTCCTCATAACCACCCCACAGGGAGGAAGGGAGAGGGTCACCAGGCCAAGCCGTGGCCAGTGCAGGCTGGAATTCCAGCCCGCTGCCACCCCAGGCCACAGCTCTCACCCAGCCGCACGCAGCTTTCAACTGTATGAAAAGTTCTGAATTACTGAGGGTTAAGAAAAAATCATTTTTTTAAAATCCAGCAGTCCCTCTAAGGGGCAGGATCTGCGCAGGTTCTATAACAAAGAGACTATGCTCCAGTCACAGATAAAAACCAGCATGTTAACGTCCCTGCTTCTGGGCCAATCACTACGTAGCTCTTCTCAAGTTGTGCTTCTTCCTCCTAAAACCATTGGCGATGGTTTTAAATTAGTTGGTATAAAATTTATGCATTATATAAATATGTTCGTTGTAATTTCTCCAGCATCTCATTACTTTTACTTCCTTACCTGAAAAGAATCCCACTCATTATAACGGCAAATATGTCCCTTTCATTTAAAAAAAAAAAAATTGCCTCATTACCCCATTCCCTTTGGCTCTTAGGAACTTTGTGCAAATTCTTCCTGCTAAAATCATCAACACATCCTCCGAGCTTAAGCACAGAGGCCACACCAGGGGGCTCAGCTTCCTCATCTGTGAAATGGGTCTTTGAGAGGATGGCATAAAACGCAGCACCTGCACAGTGTGTAGGGCACGTGCTCCGTGGATGCACCTATCGCTACCACTTCCGCTATTATCCAGTCAGTTTCTCAGGATAGCACAGATCAATTCCGCTCTTTCAACTCCTCCTCTTGTGGGTTTGTCTCCATTACAACTTCTGTCATTTCCAGGTGCTGAGCACCCATTAACTCTCAATGCCAGGCTCATGGGTCACTGTCACGGTCTTTCTGTTTCCACAGACCTGTCTCCACGCAACCCTCATGCAACTCTGTGTACACGCACCCTGCTGTCCTCCCACAACTGCCCAAACTACCCCCGGAATGTAGCTTGAGTCACTTCTCGTCTATGTTTCCCACCGCTTCGTGCCTCTTACTTCACCAGCTGGCTCACACACCTCTTGGCACGTCCACACCGCAGCGTGATTACCCAGGAGACAACAGGCGGACGTGGTCTGGCATCTTGAGAAGCAGCAGAGCGGGCCTCGGAAGTACTGCTCTCTGCTGAGCACTGCAGCGCTCTCTGTCCCCTACCTCACAGTCACCTGGCATGTTTCTGCCGTTCTTGGGACCAAATGGGACAAGCACACAGAACTGCCATCTGCTCAGGGAAGCACGGCGGAGTGGGGGGTGGGAACGCACCTGTGCGCGTGGAGTTCACAGCTAAACTAGCCGCTTCCTCAGGAACAGTGTTTACCTGAAAGAACTCCTGACAGACAACAGACAGTTATCAGACTTGAGTGCTCATCGGTCTCAAGTTAACCAAGTACGGCTGTCACAGGAAAACAACTGCTAGCATCTGGTCAATGATGAAATGTGAGCTATCAGGGGGGAATTAGAATTTTGGAAGATGTGTCCATCACCATGAGATCAACCACTCTTAAGACTTTTCAGATAAAATTGGCAGCAACATGAACAAATGTGGTGGTTTTCTTGATGTTGTATAATAAACGTGTCAACATTGGGAAGATCCAGTTAACTGAGTGAACCAGTATTTTCAGACGCCCATGGCGTGATGTCACACGGTCAGGTCACGCAGGGAGCAGATCCACTCAAAGTGCCAGACAGGACAATAGAACAGAGTAGGAAAAGCTCATTATACAGTTCAATACTCCATATTGAAACTAAACTTTAAGAAGCTATCACTTGAGTTTGAGTATAGTATCAAAAAAGAATATCCACAATAATCTGAAAAGGATATAAAAAAAAAATCCCCCCCCAAATACCTATCTGTATGGGGCTGGATTTTCTTCAAATACTTCAACCAAATCAACACGTTTGTGATGACTAATTTTATGTGTCGACTTGACTGGGCCACAAGATGCCCAGATATTTAGTTACTCATTATTCTGGGTGTATCTGGGGTGGGGGTGGGGGTGTTTCTGGAAGAGATTGACACTTGAATCCCTGGACTGAGGAAAGCAAATGGTCCTCCCCAGTGTCGGTTGGCCTCATCCACTCCATTTTGGGCCTGAACAGAATAAAAGGTGGAATAAGAACTCTTTCTCTCTGCTTGACTGTGTTCAAGCTGGGACGTCCGTCATCCATCCATCTTCTCCTGCTATAGACTCGGCTGGAACTATACACATCGGCTCTCCTGGGTATCCAGCGTGCCCACTGCTGTCAGCCTCCATAACCGTGTGAGCAAATTTCTTAGAATAAACCTCTGTCTCCATGTGCATCTTATTGGTTTTGTCTGTCTGGAGAACCCTGCTGAGTACCATGTTGAAACAGACCGAATGCAGAAGCAGACAGGAAGATCCAGCCTCTGTATTGTCATACGTAACAGAAGTGCAAAAAGTATATATACAGCAATGCCACTGCTCTCATTGTATGTAACGAGGAGTAGAACAAAGTGATAACACAGATTCCTTTCTGCCACGAAAAAATCAGTTACCAAAGCAATAAAAAAAGAAAAGAATTGTAGATGCACAAATAAAATATTGGGTAGCTATGGAAAAATCACGTACAAATCCCGTATGTGGCAATGCTTATACTAGGCGAGGAGAAAGATATAAAACTACGTACGGCACAAAACAAACTAAAAACAGGCGTGTGCCATGGGCTCATCCACCCACTTGTGAGACTCAGCACAGGACAGAGATGTCATCACAACTCATGGAAGAAAGGGTGAGCCATACAATAAATAATGCTGGGAAAACCGGCTCACTTATGAAAAATAACAGAAATAACATGAATTCCAAATAAATCAGCCATGAAATTGGACCAGAATGGGTAAAGCAGACATGAATATTAGAATCAAATAGTGTGCAATATCTTTATGACCATGGAGAGGGGAAGATATCCTTAAATAAGAAACGAAAACAGAAACTAAATGAAACAATGGCTAAATTTGAATAAGTTTAAAACTTTTACATGATAAACAGCCCACAAACAGAATTACACAAGGAACTGCCCAGAATGTTGCAATATATAAGATGGGGTAATAAGAAATTAACAATTCTGTAGATCAAATCCATCAAAAATTGGCACAGGTTCTGCCTAATATAACAGATAAAAGTTTAATATTTATAGTATAATGAATTCTTAGAAATGCAGGGGGAAATTCTACTTTTGTAAATAAGCAAAGGATTTGAAAGGCTAATTAACGAAAACATTACAGACATCTTTTCTGTACCTTTTAGATGCTCAGCCTTAATAATAACCAGATGCATGAAAAATACAGTAAAGGGAGATAGTGTTTTTCATCCATCGTTTCGCAGAAATGAAAAGCTGAGAAGCGTCAAACGAGAGCTGGTGGAGTTCCGTGTGCTCAGCTTCCCGAAGCACTGCCGGCCAGCGGCGGCTTCCTGAGCCCCACATGTGAGAGGCTGCATGGGGTGAGCGCGGTCGGCTTCCCACACAGCGGCGTCCTTGTCACACAGGGGTCTCCAGAGTCATTGGTAAGAATTCTGGCTCCCACAGCAGTAGTGAGGCCCACAGCACATGGCTCTGAAACGCTGACATTTTTCCACGTTGTCCTGGAACTGCTATTCTTCATGACGTCTCCAGGAGCCTTGGGAACCCAGGCCACGGTCTCACAGGCTTGTCAGAGCCTTTATTCAACACTCTACACATATTTACCGAGGGAGAGATGAGTCCTGGGCGTCACCTCTGCTTCTCCCACATCACTGTCAAGTTTGCCAGCCTCTCTGTGTCCCCAGTAACTGGCTACCTGCGATGGGAGGGGACCAGACGCCCTCAGAGGAGGGCAGACTGCCCAACACCATAGTCTGCTTACCCACCATGCTCCCTTCATTGCCTCTTTGGTCCTAGCAGCCACCACGTCCTGGGGTCTTAACACAGCACCTGGCACAAAGCTGGCAGTGAATTACATAGACCTATCCATCTGCCAACCTACCTCAGCCTTGAACTACAATCACTCAGTATATTATAGACTGTGACAGCCTCACACACAGGACGCCCCCTCAGACAGTGAGCACCTCACACACAGGACGCCCCCTCAGACAGTGAGCTCCTCACACACAGGACTCTGGCACTCAGCTTTGTGGCTGCTGTGATGACTATTTCAGCTGAAAGCCCACGAGTGAATGTGCCATGGTGCTTCCCACTGGGACACCTGTGTCTGGGCTCGCTGCTGTGCACACGTGTAGACCGTGAACATAGGCCGATGTGGCTTGGCTGTCACTCTCTGAACGAGTTCCACAGACACATGGCTGTTTCCCAATGTTAACAATGGCCCGTATTGCGGCTCCTGTTTGTGGAGTAACTTTACCTTGTCTCTCTGTGTAAACGAAGCTGGGGCTCCCCAGGAGCGATCCCACACACCATTTTAGTGCCTCCATATTTCCGCCCTCACCACCTGAGAGCAGCGCTTCCGTCTCTGCCACAGGAGCCGGGGTGCAGCCCGACAGGCTGGCAATCGCTGTGCCTGGGCACTGGCTCTGCCGCCCACCAGGGCCTCCCGCCTCTTCTCCCACCAGGCACGTGGAGACGCTCGTGGGCGCTCTTGTCCCACAGTTCACAGGCTTGGGGCCATGGAGGGTCCCCAGATGTATCTGCTTTGTGGCATTTTTGGATGCAGTGGTGAGATGGGGGGAGGGCCAAGGGGCCTGTGGCAGCTGTGGGGTAGCATGTGCTTGTACATGCGTGTCCTGGCGTGAGCACACGCACACCCCGTCCTGAGGGTACTGGTGAGAGCTTCGCACTGCTTGGGCACCCCGTGCACTTGGCAGCTGTACGACACCTGTGCTCTCTCATCTTTAGAGAGACAGCGCGAGTGCTTTACTTGAGAAAGAACAGACGACCGTGCTCAAGGTGGACAGGAGGCTCCAATGCTTATCGTGCTGTGTGTCACCCAGTGTCATTAGGGGAGATGCACACCATGCTGTTGAGTGCACACGCGTGCGGTGCCCAGGCAGATGTGGGAGCAGGCCCAGCGTGTAGCCCTCTGGGCCATCAGTGGGCACGGGTGGCTACCAACGTCGGCCTGCCTTCCCTGCCAACTCGAGCGCTCCGACTGGGAGGCGAGCCATCGTCCGCGCCCAGCACGGCCCCCGTGTGTGCTCCGCAGAGGTGAGCAGAGGGGCGGGAGCAGCAGCCTGTGCCGCACAACCTGAGCCTGTTTGCCCGATGCCCCTCTGTGTGCAGAACCCCTCATGGGAGAGACACGGCCCAGTCCCACGCAGGTAACTTTCTGACCCGCCTGCTTTTCCCCTGCAGGAGATCATTCAAGCAACCACCGCACAGAAGCCCTCTCCCTCAGCTGTGTCTCATCCGCTACGTCTCGTCTCTCCCGCAGGGACACATTCCCACCCCGTGCAGGGCGAGCCAGGGCGACACGGTGGTACCGAGTGTGACACCTGTGTGTCGCCCCGGCACGTGGCCGTGATGGTTGGATGGACGGAGGGAACCTTGGAGGTAGGAAGAGATCAGCAGGCAGACTGAAGTCCTGGTTCTGCCGCCCGTGCCCTGCGCACCCGGAACGTGCCAGCCCCTTCACAGGGCTAGTTCAGCGCCTCTGGGGGGACGAGTGGCCCCGTGGGCGCTGACGGAGAGCCCTGGGTGGCATGTGCGTCCCGCAGTGGCCCTTCCCTCACACTCCCCTTGCCAGCACATGTGCACATCAGTGGCTACGCGGACATTCCTCGTCCACTCCTCACCGCTCCTTGCGTCCTCGTCAGGCCATATTCTTCTGCTCTAAGTCTCCCAGCCTGGAGGACACTTATGGACTGTCCCTTCGGGGTACTGGGTCCATTCTTTGTGGCCTGAAGGTCATGGATGCTTTTTGCTAAGAGTGCTTGCTGGCAGAGGCCACGACTGGGGCCAGCTCAGGAAGGCCCACAGGTGACCCCAGGATGCAGGGCAAATTCTAGGAGAAGGGGACCCCCGAGGCTCTGTCACACAGGCTGCTTCCGGGGAGAAAGTGAGAGGGTCCAATGTACTCTGAGAAGCCCGTGAAAGCCCTAAGGAGCATCAATTCCCACCCCCTACCTGGGGGTTCAGGTAGGGAGGGGACTTCTCTTGGGCCCCTAGGAGGCAGCAACTGGGAACAAAGTAGCAGGAATTGATGGCATCAGGACCTTTACTTCTGAAAGAGACCCTGAGACCCCAGGTCACATCCTTACCCCACTGAAACCTGACAGGCCTGCGTCTTCCCCACACGGCCGCCCTACCCCAGAGCAGCCATCACGGTTGTCTGCCAGCGGGTCCACAGGAAGGAAAGGGGAGTCAAGAGGCTCTCCCAACACAAGAGAAGCTCACCAGCAAGACACTGCAAATGTTCTAGGGGGGAAAATCCCAAAGCCCATCATTCTCCAGGACCCGGTTCCCCAGCTCACCTCTGCTCTGTGACACAGACCACGGCCCCCAGCCCCCATTCTAGGGTTCAAGGGAAACAAGAGATGCCATTCTCAGTGTCCATTTACAGGCTTATCAATATGCAAGCACAGTAAGAACAGCAAGTCCCACTGATCACCTGGTGTTTAAGCATCAAATGGTGAGGCTGGTGGCTTTGTTTACTGACGGAAATCATGCCTGACAACAGGCTAAAAGGGCAGTAGCACAGTGAAGCCTGACTCTGAAGAACAGAAACATCTGTAAACTTGATAAGAGATTAGAAAGCAAAAATGAATAACCTGAGTTACTGACACTACAGGACGGACAAACAAATCCTGTTGTCCCCTCTCCCACATGGGTAGCTTTGCTCTTTCTGGGAAAATTTGGTCATGAGCACTTATCTTTATAAATACGGTCGGTCCTGCCCAGTACCAGGGGGGAATCAACAAGCTAAGAAGGGGAATTCCAAGATTTAACTTTTGGAAACTCCCAAAAGATTTTCATTTTGTTTTTTGTTTGTTGCTCACTTTGCTTCGGTTTAATCAGCAACAGAATGAAGAATGTGGACTCACCTCGGCACGAAATCCCTTGGCCGTCAATAATTTGTTTGCAAACCCCACAGACTTTGGCTTTTTTGAAGACTTTGTTCTTAAAACTGTGCAGACTCGCAGTTAATTCTTCTGGCTGAAAAAGGTAAAGGAAGAAATTGTCAGCTCTTCAGTTTATAACTGTTGGCTTTTCCTTTTCCCTTTCAGGGGATAATAAATCTAGCAGCATTTGTAAAGAGCTAACAGAGGAACTTTTACCAGGCAAACAGAACAAGGAGACACCCTGCCAACGCTGGGGTCCCCAGGGGGCTTTGGACACCCTGTCAGCATCCGCGATGGCAGCGTCCCAGACAGAGGTGCATACCCGCCCAGCTGGTCAGTCTCCAGTAGGTAAAGTGTGGCAGGCGTACCACACGCATCACCATGGCTCATGCAATCATGTTTTAGCTGCCAGGCTGGAGGCTTACAACCACCTGCTCCTATGACCAAGTCTCCACATGCACTCCCACGGCCTGCACGCTTTCTTCTGGAAGAAATGATTAACAAACAGCACAACTATGTCCAGAGGAAGCCACCTAACTGACGTTCCTGGCCCCGTGGCCTCTTTGCGTTAATGTGAGCCTCTGTGTACGGCAGGCCGTATTAAGACCAGAGTGATAAAAGATAGGCGGTTCCCCCTTGAGCCTGGGAGGGCCTCAAGTCTGCCACACGCACTGTTACTAGGAGGAAATGGACCACCTGTCAGCCACCAAATCTGTGTTTGTAGACTCAAGGCTCACAGCTGGGTGATGACCTTATGAAAGTTCAGCTGGCCTTGGAAACCCAACCCCAATCCTTGTACCGCTTTGCGGATAAGTGATGGTGTATTCTATCAATCACTAATACCACACAGACTCGCTGAGGCCATTGCTCGCCACCGGAATGGCTAACACTCACTGAGAAGAGGAACTGTGATCGAGAATGTGAAACAAATGGTACAACTATGTTGGAAAACTGTTTGACAATTTCTTATAAATATTTTTAAATCTATACCAATGCTATGACTCAGCAATTCCACTGCTATGGACACTAGAAAGAAACAAATGCAAATGTCCACAAAAAGACAGGCAAAGAATGGTCCTAGCCACCTGATTTAAAAGTGCCCCAAACAAGAAGTAACCCAAACGTCATCAGAAGGAGCCTAGATAAGCCAGCCACAGTGGAGCGAGAGCAAACCACTAACACACGGCGTCAGGGGTGAACATCGAAAGCAGTGTTACGCAGCGTGAAAGAAGCCAGACAAAAGGGCACACAGTGAATGGTTCTATTTATAGGATGTTCACACACAGGCAAACTAATCTATCTAGTTCCTCTGAGACAGAAAAAAAACGAGGTGAGCTCTACGATTGCCCCAGATTCCTGCATCAAGAAAGGCTCCAGGATGCGGAGAAGGAAGGGGAACCAGCAACTCCGTGGGTCGCGGAGGAGGAGCTAAGAGTTCAGGCAGAACAGGACAGGATGCCAGAGAAGAGAGAGCTGCACAGGACTCTCACGGTCTTCCTGAGGTACTCTGAAGCATTCAGCCGAGTACTGAGGAGCACATGCATGTGTGCATGCGTGTGTGTGCGTGCGTGCATGTGTGCACACACATGTATGAGGGAGCTACCCAAGGCTGGGGAAAGACTCACCAGAAAGGATGAGAGGAAACTGTGCTCAGTATTCACACAGAGCTGGGAGTGGTGCCTGTTCCCACAACCAGACCAGAACATGTCAAGATTCACACAGTACTGCACAGAGAGCATAGAAGGATCTGGCCTTAATGGTAGAGAATGATTAACTCTAGACTGGGCACTGCTCCTGTTCTGCCTGCTTCATCTGAAAAGCAGCACCCAAAAGGCTCAAACTATCTCTAAGTAACTTAATCGAATTTCAGATCAAGAATATCTATAGGAGTGAAAAATACCCAGCACCCAATAAGGTAAAATGTGCAATGTCTGCTATCCAATCAAAAATTATCAGGCATGCAAAGCAACAGGAAAACACAGCCCCTGATGACAATAATCAATTAAATGAATATGACCCTGAACTGACAGAATTAGCACAGAAGCTATTAAGAGGCATTATAACTGTATTCCGTATGTTCAAGAAGGTAAGTAGGGACCTTGATGGTATAAAAAGATCCAAATCAAATATCTATGGAAGAAAATGTGAAAATACACTGGATGGGATTAAGGTGAGATTAGATGCTGCAGAAAGCAGAATGGAGAACATGAAGAAATCTTAGTACAAACTTCCCAAATAAGCACAGAAAACACAACCTAAGTAAGTGAATAAATAGATAAACAAACAGAGCATCAGCGGGACAGCGCTTCGGGACCACCTTAAGCAGCTTACCATGCATGTAATTGGAGTCTCTGAAAAGGCAGGGGAGGGGTGGGCATTCAAAGAAATAATGGCTGAAACTTTTCCAAAACATGAGGAAAACTATGAACCCATAGATCCAAGCAAGTCAACAAATCTAAAGTGTAAGTTTGGTGACGGGCAGCACACCAAGACACACGATACTCAAACTGCTCAAACTGCTCAAACCCAGTGACAAAGAAAAATCTTAAAAGCACCCAGATGGGGGAACAATAAACACATTATATACAGGGGACCAACCATTAGCAAAACAGCGGATCTGTCCATTTTTTAAAAAAGCGAGTGAGAAGAGTGTGGAGCAACATGAAGGACCGAAAGAAAAGCTGCCAACCTAGAATTCCATACCCAGCAATAAATGAAAGTGAATTCAAAACTCCTTAAGCTATACCAATGCTTCAGCCATTCCAAGCTCACAGAGCATGCGTTGGACAGCCAGCCATCTTTCCCCTGCTACTCAAGCTCTCTGGAATGCTGGCAACAGTTTTCTCCGGGGACCACTCCAATCCCCACCCCCAGTCCTTAGCAGTCCGGCAGCACTCTGGGCACTTATCTCCTGGTGTTTGGGTTGATCTTGTCGAGATTATCAAATGAGAGAAAGTGTCCTGCACCAAGCAGAAGCTGTGTCACCACTTCTGCCACCCACAGTACAAGCTTTGTGACCCTGGCAAGTCACCACCTTTCTTGAAGAGGAAAGATACCCTCTGCCTCCTGCCTGTTAACAGAGCTACTGTAAATGACCAAGGGCTAACCCAGGTGCCAGCTGTGAGCACTGGAAGCCTATGGTAATTGCTATGGCAGAGTTTTTAAAACAGCTCTCCCTCAGCTTCACCCCAGACTGAGGTGGGGCAAGAATGCGAATTCTTTGAAAGCTCCCCAGAAACTCCACCGTGCAAGTGGGACTGAGAGCCAGCACTACCCATGGACTAGACCCTGAAGATGTGTTTACAGCCCGTAAGGCACTGTTACTCCGTGTGTCTTCATATGTGTGTCTGGGTTTGTAAGAGGTTAAACACTTTCTGAGAACCTTCCTTCCATGGAGGAACGACAGTGCCGCCATCATGAAGTTCATGGCACTGGCAGGACCCTTCTGTGCCATAACCACAGTCGTCACTGTTCCAGCAACAGGGCTGTAGGATGCCAGACGGAGACCACACAGCCAGTGGGTAAGGGACATGGGCTGGGACCGGTGTCCAGCCCAGCCTCATGCTCAGACAGGAGGAAGCATTCACGCATGTGACACACACAGCCCTCCTTCATAAGCCCAGTTTGTCACATCCATTCCTCCCATTGTTTCTATGCCTTTGGTCCTGTGCTTCACTGTCATTTCCCAGACGCAGGACGACGGGCTCTTATCCTTTGTCCTGCGAGCCCTGCATGGCACCTGCAGACACTGAACTGTGGACCCTCCATTAATATTTGTTGACCAAATGAATTGGCCAGTCTGTGGGCCAAGGAGGAAACACTGTGACCTTTTATTCCTTACAAATACCTTTATTCCAACCAGGGAGAAAGAGCCACTGTGTTCCTGAGGTTTTTTCCGTGGCCGCTGGGCCACAGCTGGGAGAGGAAGAAGGAAACAGCAGAGGTGCTGTTGGGAGGCTGGACCCATTTCAGTGGCTGGATGCCTGAGGATTCATTTCAGATAGTGTAATGACATCTGCTGACATGGCATCTGCACAAAACATCTCCACTGTGCAAGGAGCCCAAAGGCGGATTAGACAGCCTTTGTTCTCACCTGAGAGGTGCTTTCATTTCTCCCAAAGAGGTGGGGCCCAGGAGCACAGGGGGAGGGGAGGCCTCAGTACTGCAGTATTGAGCAGGCTCAGTTCAGGAATCTAAATGGCATTCAATTGTTTGGAGCAGGCGGTTGGGAAGGGACAGGGCAAGGCTGGGGGTTCCACCCTGAGGGGTGCACGGTGGTCAGTACTGGTCTTGACTGTGAGTTTTAGAAAGAAAAATCTGTACATTTGGGGAAGGAAGTGCACCCTGTGAGTGCAGAAGGGGAGCCCCCCCCCCCCCGCCCCACTCTGCTTTGTGGTGAGGCAGAGCTTCCCAGACTTCTCTCCCAGGGGTTCCCACACAAAGCTGCACTCGCAAAACCCAAGTTCTGTCTTCCTCTCTGGAACGAGGATCCAGGGTGCACTTGGGGACCTGGGGAAACCTCAGCAGTCCAGGAAGGCAGACAGAGTGACAACACAATTCAGCTGGGCTCCGAAGTTAAACGGCCACGAAACTTCCCACCGGGACAGTGTGTGCCCCAAACTGGGGGGTGACTGACCCTGCCTGGAGATGTGTCCATCCACTGGCAGCCACAGGACCCGGGGCATAGGACTCAGGACCCTCCCCACACCACACCTCGTCCTCAATCTTCCCAGCAACACCCTCTGGCTGGTGAGTTGAAAATGAGGACACTGCACAACTCAGAAGGATGGAAAGGAGCTGACATTTTGACAACCTCTCACTCCTCAGAACATTACCAAAGTTTCCAGGAAACTGAATGCCATCAAGGCCCAATTATTGGACTCAAAGAAAGGGCTGCGGGTCCCGTCGGAGGTTCGCTCTGTTTAAATTAAGCCTCTGGAGGCCCCACCGCGGACCAGGGACTCTGATGCAGCCTCCAGGAACGTGTACTACTGCAACAGGCCAGTACACCCAGCGTCTGCACAGAGCTGAGCGCCCTTCCTTTGCAAGATACACGGGCTGCGCTGGGAGTCTGCGTAATGCCCCATGTCCTACTTCCATTCCCTGAACGGAGTCCAAGGAAGCCTGTTCGAGAGGTGGTTGGATTAGAAAGTTAATCCTGAACTGTCTCCCACTCTGTGGCCTCAGCCGGGCGCCCGCCTCCCACCGGGCAAGGCCCCCTTTCCATCTCTCCTCCTCTCCTGCGCCCACACGCAAGGGTACACAAGCGCACACGCTGGGGCACAGACAAGGACACACGCACACTCGTGGGCATATGAGCACACCTGGGCACGCGCACCAAGGGCACGAGCGTGCACGTGCACACGCAGACAAGGGTGCACGGCACAAGTACAGACTTGCACGAGCGTGCACGGAGGAGAGTATGAGCGCACACAGGACGCGCGCGCTACAGCCCGAAAGCATTCATTTCTGAGCGCCCCGCACCCTGGCGCCCCCTCCTCCCGGAGCCCCGCAACCCCCGCGCCCCCAGCGACCGGGTTCCCCGGCTCCGAGCATCCTGCACCCACTCACTTGGCGCCGGTGCCGGCGCGCCCGGGCCCCGCGCGCGCATCCTCCAGGCGGCCCCCGAGTCAGGGCGCGCAGCCGCATGGCGGCTCCCGGCGCCGGGGAAGAGCCCAGCCGGGCCAAGTGAGGACGTCGGCGGGCGCCAACTCTCCGGGCAGCGGCGGTGCCCCACAGGGGTGCCTTCTGGGCCGCTGCGTCTGGGAGTCCCAGGAAAATTTCGACGCCCGGAGGCCCGAACGGACACGGCCGCCACCTCCACTTCCACTCCGCACTCAGAAGTCAGATGCAGGGAACAAAAGCCAGGCGAGCAAGCGCACGGTCCCCCGGCGCCCCTCCATCTGACACGAATTAGCCCTCCCTCCCCCACCTCAGACCGCAGCTCCAGAAAGGAGGCGAAGGCTTCTCAGCCAAACCCAGGGCGAGTGGAGCAGAAACGCCCCCGGGCAGGCGTGGGGGGCGAGGCTTCTGCCGCCTCCGACTGGATTACCTTCGCCTTCGGCAAGGGTGCCGCCTGACTGGGATTTCAGAGCTCTCCAGTAACGCTGACCACGGTGTAAAAGCAGAACCCGCAGGCTCTTTGGCTTCAGGGCTTTAAGCCTTGAATGCGTCGAGTCACCCAGTGCGTGGGTAATGGCCAGTATCACTAGTAATTCACGCTGCCACCCAAAAGCGGGTTTAGTGGAAAGAAGGACAAGCGTCAGGCAGAAAGAAAGGCTTTCTTTCCGAGTTGCCTCTTCAACTAAGAAAAACAAGGAGCAGCCTTGCTCCAGAGGGATGAGGTGGGGACTCGGGCGCGCTGAAAGCAAGTGATGAGGGGCCTTCCTCTGGGGCAGGGACCCCCAGCCTCCTGCCCCCCCACCATCCCTCGTGCCACCCAGCTCCCCACATCACATCCGGTTTCCAGTCCCAGTTTGCTCGTGGGGGCTGCAGTTTCAGAAGGAAATGTGAAGCCTGGAGTTTGGGAGGTGAAGGTGGGCCGTACAGTGGAGACGGGGTATCTCAGGAAGAAAGCAGACACCTGGAGAGCGGAAAGGCAGCGGGGAAGGGAGGGAGGGCTTCTCCATGGCCTGCCGGACCCCGCAGAATGGACCTCGTGGGCTGCCCACACGAGCAGTGGGGCTTAATTCCACCAGGAGCTCCCGCATCTGTGGATGGAAGAGACGGGAAGGCCACCTTGGCCATGGCCCTGTCCGGCTGGGGCCACCTCCTCCCTCCGGTGGGGCACGGAGGAGGCCCCTGCACGGGAGCAGATGGCGCTGGGAACCCTCTGGCCTCAGGCTGGCCCCCGGTGTACCCCCAGCAGTGGCCCCAGTGACCTGACCTGACCTGCCCGGAGGCCCAGCCGTGTGCGGGTCTAGTGACCTGCGATGCGTCCACAGCTCAGAGCTGTGTTGGTCTAACGCCCGACTTCAGATCCTCACCTCTGCTCGCAACTCCCGATGCCTTAGCTCTGCAGTCGTCTGGGTGGGCTGGACCAGGGCCTTTATGGTTAACACATGTGCGAATTCCAGCCCAGCGAGGACTCCGGCTGCTTAACCTCTCAGGCGCTGGCGCTGGATATCCATCCGCCTTTCTGCGGTGCACAGCAGAGCTGCTCTCCGACCTTCAACCACGAGAAGGCCAGGCGGGTGCCCTTCTGGGTTCCTGGCCCACCAGACACCCAGCCCTACTCGTTGCCCCCGTCGTCATTATTCCCATGTTGAGACTTTCTTTTCTGCAGACACAGCCCTCTCCCCCGTGACTGCAGGAGCCTGCGCACACCCGGCCGCGTTCATGTCTGCTTCTCCAGGACCTAACACAGGCCGGGCACAGACCAGGACACACACTGTAGTGCTGTCCAGGGCGGTGCAAACGCCTGGCCCAGAAGCCACAGGGCGCAGCAGCGCCTCACCCACGGACCAGCAGAGGGACCCTGATCCCAGCAGACAGCAGGTGAACCCTAACATGGTAAAGCTCCCGTGGACCTGGGGACCAGGCTCTCTGGGGGGACCCCGGCCCCTGGAAATGTTTGTGCTGAACGCCAGTGCTCATGGCCAGGCCTGCACGATTGGAAAACAATGGTGGTTCTTCTCCTGGGGACTCCCTGGGTCTCCTACTTATTTGAAAGGTGCACCATTCAGAAAACTCCCACACTTTACTACATGCACGTGATACACCCCATGGGGTTGCCACAAGCAGTCAGCAGTCAGGACGTGGTCTCTGCCCCGAAACCCAAGCTACTTCCCCAAATGCAAAACTGGGAGCCTGCAGTGATTCCCCACTGTGCTAGCGGCCCCCTCTCCCCAGCCAGCTTACACCTCAGCTCTGTGTCCTGGAGGTTGCGGGCCCCACTCTGGAGTCTCCTTTCTCCTTTCTGCCTGGAAACTGCTGCCTTTCTGGGCTCCGCTGCAGACCCGCCTCCTGTCCCACCGCCCTGACCAGTTAATTGCCCCCTACCCCACCGACCTCATCCTTGGGGCACAGCCCTGGAGTGTGGTCATGTCTTGTGCCTCCAGGCTGCAGTCCTAACCCTTGTCTGGGGTTTTCCACACACAAAACAGAGCGGGAGCAATAAACGCTGGGGCAGGAAGGAAAAAGTCGGCGTTCCGCCCTGTCCTTGCCGTCAATGTCAGCGTTTCACCCGACCCCCTCAGAAGCAAGCTGAAGCAGAAGGGTTTGGGGTCAGTCAGTCTGGGGACCCTGGGGACCAGAAACCAGGGCAGGACTGGAGCCCACTCACCCAGGCGCAAGCAGCCCTGGCCTCGCCGGCCTCACCCTGCAACTGGCTGCCCCTCGTCAGGCTGCAGCCCACCATGCTCCTCTCGGACCCAACGCCGGCTCTGGCTGCTCGCTGCACTGAGTGCCCAGAACCAAAGCGAGGTTCTGCCTGCAGAAGACGGACTTCAGAGCACTGGGGTCCAGACCACGAGGACAAGCCCCAGCTCAGGGCCTCGGGTGCATCACCCACCTTGGGCTGGACACCAGGTTGCACTGTGGCAGGAGCCCCTGGATGAGGCCGGCTCTGCCATGGATACAAGGATGGCTGGTGACGGCCGCTGAGAGCGATACTACTGGGTTATAAACCACTGGATACAAGGATGGCTGGTGACGGCCGCTGAGAGCGGTACTACTGGGTTATAAACCACTGGATACAAGGACGGCTGGTGACGGCCACTGAGAGCGGTACTACTGGGTTATAAACCACTGGATACAAGGATGGCTGGTGACGGCCGCTGAGAGCGATACTACTGGGTTATAAACCACTGGATACAAGGATGGCTGGTGACGGCCGCTGAGAGCGATACTACTGGGTTATAAACCACTGGATACAAGGATGGCTGGTGACGGCCGCTGAGAGCGGTACTACTGGGTTATAAACCACTGGATACAAGGACGGCTGGTGACGGCCACTGAGAGCGGTACTACTGGGTTATAAACCACTGGACACAGTAGTAATCCATGAGGCCATGGGTCCTACTGACAGAAATAAGGAAACACAGTGAAGGTCTGAGGAGAAACAGACGTCGGCGTGGCCTCAAGGCTCCTCCCACCCCGGGGACAGAGAGGATGGTGGCAGGAGGCTCAGCAGTAAGTGGGGCTGAGGGTATGAGGAAGGGGAAAAGTTTTAGTTCCCACTTGTCCTGGGACCTCGCAGAGGAGAGCCACAGTCTACCATCTGTCACTCTGGAGCAGCTCTGCACAGTCTCCATCCCCTTTCCTTTGTTGTAAAAGGGGACAGTAAGTCTACAACAGAGCAGGCCCCCCACGCCTCCTCAGTCAGGGGCCCAGACCCTGGCCTTGCCAGGACGCACGGGTGGTGACAGCACAACTCTCCTGCCGATGTTCCTGCTCGGAGACAATACCTGAACCTAACGGTGACCAGGCCCTGCACGCGGACCTCAGAGGCACCCGCACCCGCTGGCCCCGCCCCAGCTCCCAGCCTGGGGTCTGCGGTGGGGTCACCAAACATTCTGGGCACACGCCAATGTCTGCACCCTCCAGCCCTGGCACACGCAGCATCTGTCACAGGCCAGTACACTCCTCTGTGCTGTGAACTGGAGAGGCAAGGAGTCCCCACCAGACACCTAAAGCGTCTTAGAAGCAGGTTACCTCCGACAATGAAGAAGACCTTCGGTTTACAGAGCTCCTGCCCAGACAGCTGTCTGGGGCCTGCTCTTGCGCCCCCGGCTCTGAGCTGGCCCTCCCTCCCCGTCCAGCGGTGCTGGTGGCGGGCACACCTGGGCCACCTTGGGCGCAGACCTCGGGCAAATCCTGGCTCTCAGGACATCCCTCACCCTCCTCCCCTGCTCAGCAAGCGTCTGCTCCCCACTACCACCCAGGCGCACAGACCACTGTCTAGTACTTCCTGATGGGGAACATTGAACACGGGAAACTGAGGCCCAGGGCGCCTAGGGGTGAGAGGGGGGCCTGGGAGATGGAGAGCCAGGGAGCACAGGCACATCACCTAACCCAGCACCCCCTCGGGGCCACAGGGGCCACCTCGCAGGGTGTATTAGGACCAGGACAGTAAGGCCTTGCCACCTCAGCTTCCGTCTTTCACAGCCACTGCTCCTCCAAGTCCCAGCAGGTGCTCAAAGACGTGATGAACGCAGGAGCCCCTGGCCCCAAGGGGGTCTTTTAGTCCCATCAACATAACCCACATGTCTTGGTCGGTGGCTACAGAATTCAGGGCAACCCCCAGCCTGAGCTCCCAGCACCCTCCCACAGCTCATGGCTTCTTTTAAGGAACAAAGTGGTAACTTCTGACATACTTAGCAGAATGTTTTTTGCCGATGCTCGGAAAATAGGCATTTCACGCCTCTCTCCCCTTTCATCATTTCCTTTCCTCTGCCTTCAAAAAGTACAGAAAAAATGCTTTCCTTACAAAATCAACTTCCAATATGTGTTTTTACCCCTTCCTTGCTCAAAAAAAAAAAAAAAGCAACTGTTTTGTTCAAGAACTTGCAGAGCAAAGCAAAAGGGTTAAGGGCCACCCTCCCACCCCCAGGCAGTGTCATCTCTTTTCCAGACTTGGGGTCTACCGCACTTTCCTCCTCTGTCTCCTGGCCACCCCAGGGGGAAAAGTAAGGGAATGATGGGAACTGGGCTGCGAGAGAAGCATCTTTGGGCCCTCACCTGCCCCGTGGGGGAGGCTGGGGTGCAGCAAGAGAGGGTGAGGGCAGGGAGGAAGGGCTGTAGTGTGCAGGCTTCTGCCTGAGTGGACATCAAGTGAAACCTCAAAGAGGAAAAAGGACCCTCCCACAGCCTCTCACACCCCATGTTCCTGCCTGCTGCCCCCTCACAGATACAGAGAGGGGTTCATTGGGGTAAGAAGGGCCCCCAAACTCTTGGCCTCACCCTCCCATAGGGAAAAGGGGTGGAGATGCAACAATACATATCAGACTAGTAAATGGAAACAAGGTTTTTCTCTGCACGCTGACCTGACCCAGGGGAAGGGGACTGCAAGCGTGGAGGGCCCTCGGCCAGTCTTCCTGCCTCTTACACTCAGACACCGGCCCGACGGCTCACAGCTTTCCGTCCTCCGGTCCGTTCTCAGACCTCTGGGGCTCCTGAGTGCCAAGCCACCGCCAGTGATAAACCTGGAGGTGCCTGGGGCTCTGCACCAGCACTGGACTCCAAGCACAACCCCCGAATCAGTTAGACGGCGAGACCCACAATGGGGGGACAGATTCTGCTGCTCTCGGCACCGGAACACCCGAAGTAGAGAGGGGAGTGTCCACTTCCTGCTGGACGCTGAAGGAAATGGACACGGCTGCTGGGACTCACCTGGCCCCAACTCTCCCCACTGATACCGAATTGAGCTATTTCAGGTGGGTTTTGTTTAACACAAAGGAAAATCTGTATCGCTGTCCATGCCTGGTGACGGGCCTCAAAATGCCCACATGGGCCAGGTGTCGCCCCACCCCAACCCGAAATCCTGGTTCCCTGCAGACAAGCAGAGGGTCAGGGAAGTCAGCCTGCTTGGTGACACTCCACGGCCACAGCTGAGGGTGGCTACAGTGAGTGGCCCCAAAGTCATGCCGTTACCCCAGGTGGGCGTGAGGACACGGCCCACGCCCGTCTGCCCATCACCTAGAGCGTCCCTGCACAAGGCCCTATACACCCTCTGCCCAGGGGAGGACGAATGGAGACAGGTGAGGCTGACAGAGCCCTGAGTCACGCAGCCTCGGCTCAAAGCCCCCTGAATTCACCCTACTCCTTCCACTCCCGAGTTCTCCAGACCCAGGGTCTGGCTTAGACAAAACTGGGTAACAGCGGGACCACCTCTGGAACTCTGGGCGGAGATTCTGCCCCTGAGAACCCAGCACCACCCTCCATGTCCCACCTGGAACGAACCGTTCTCAGCCCACAGCCTTTGGGGGGCACCGGACGCCTGGAATCTCTTCAAAATCTCCCCTGGGGCCTCTGGTCTGCAGCTGGGTTAAGAAGCACGGGGCACGGAGACTTGGGGACCAACCACGTGGCCTGGTGCATCATCCCCCAGGAGGCGGGACCGACCTCAGGCAGGCAACACCAGGGGCACCGGGGCAGCTCTGTCACCCGCCGACTGTATGCAGGTTTAGAAGTGGTCACTCTGGGCCACCACTTCCTCCTCTGCCAATGCGGATGACAACTCACTCCCGACCCCACAAAGTTCCGGTGAGGTTTCCACCAGGCCATGCACAGAGGGGCTCTGGAAGACACCAGTGGTAGCCCTCTTCCGCAGCTACGGCCCCTGCGGGCTGGGGGGCGGGGGGGGGGGCTAGTAGGCATGGAAACAGCATCACAGGCTGAGGCAGTTGGGCTGTTTTCATCCCTTCGAGCAAGTCTAACTACTTATTCCTGAAGTTTTTTAAAAAGCAAGTTACTGCGTTTCTCATTGCCACTGCAAGTCAGCATTTTTATTCCCAGGCGGGCATGTGGCGCTTATAATTTTAAAACCCGAGTTAATAAAACTTTTATAATTTTAAAAAGTTAAAGGTTTCTTTTTTGATTATCAAATGAGTGTGTTTTCAGTCACAACACTTATAAAATAAATTTCTTTTCATTGTGAAGTTACCAGATTTTAAAACCAACAACATTTTCTCATTTTTACAGCTAAGCTATATAAATTCTTAAATGTCAAAATTTTTGTTCAAGTGCTTTGTCACTCAACTTACAGATCTAGAACATGATTAATCTACAAGTAAGTCCTCATGGTTAGATGAATTTTAGGCTGGGTCCTTAATGATCTAGAAGCAATCATTCACAAAAATGCCACCGAAGCATTTTAATGAAATCATTTCATTTAATGCCACCAAGCATGGGAACAATATCTCACAACTAAACCCAGCAGATACATGTCAAACAACTTCGACTGGAATGGGTGGTTGGGTGGTGATGGACGGTGACGGGTCACAATGTGCACAAATACCAACTCATGTTGTACCCGAGTCTGACATAATGTTATACGTCCATTACACCTGCATAACATATTTTAAATAAAATAAATAAAATGAAGGTCCGGGAAGCGTTTTTATGGGTTCCGTTTGGGAAGACGCAAGATCTCACGGCAAAGCCAGAAGGCTACTAGGGAAGGGCACGTAGAAATTACTGCAAACTGTTTTATCTGCATTCTGCTGTGATTATCTGAAAGACCTACACGAAGGAAGACTAAATAGAAGCATTATAAATAAGGAGGCCATACACAGGGTTTGGGTTTGGGTTTAAAAAAAAAGCTAAAGATTGTGAGTTTAAAAAGCACAGAATTGACAGTCCTCTGAATCCTACCTTTTTTTTTTCCAAGTTATTCCAGTTCCAGTCCCACTTCAGCACTGGGGCTTCTCATGTGGTGTCTGGAACCCTGCAGACACTGTCCCTGCAGGTCAGACAGAGGGGGGGACACAGCTGGGCCACCGCCCCTCGCTGCCCTCTGCGTCCTGCACACGGTGACCCCCCACGAGGACGCCACACGGGGCCAGGACTGCAGGCTCCGGTCTCTGCGTGTCCACTGGGGACAGGCTGTGCTGGCACATCACTGAGGGAATGAGCACTGTAAGTCAGTAAGACAGACGCCAGGTCATTGGGGCCACTCCCTGGGGCCACACCCGGGCTGGGCCTTGGAACCTGGGGCCTGTATCTGCTGCCCTTTGATTTCTGATAGCTGATTGACATGACTCACCGCCCATCTATTCACACGCGTGGGAGGGACCAGAAGACAGAGCCTGAAGGGGAAGATGGTCCTGATGATGAAACAGGGAAGGGCTGGGTGCCAGGCTGGAGGTCTGACTTGACTCTGGTCAAAAGGGGGAGTCAGAGCTCACAAGCAGGGGTGGAGGGGCGAGAGGGGAGGCGGGAGGCCGGCAGAGGGGAGGCCTGTGCTGATGGTGGCGATGAAAAGATGGCAGCAGTGGCAAGATGGAAGCTGGCCCCAAGGTCAGGATGACCTTAACTGAGCTCGGAATTCAGGAGCAAGAACAGGTTTGATGAGAGAAGGGCCTGGCTGGGGCCAGAGCTCCAGAGGTTGTCAGTCCCAACAGCACTGGGGTTTGGGTCCAGATGTGTGACAGGCTTTTGCTGAAATCCAGGGTCGGGGAAGGCAACACACACCGGACATGAGGTCCCAGTAAGTGTGGGTGCAGGAGCGGCTCTCCCAGCTCTTGGGGCCCCTGCCACTACAAGCACAGGGTCCCGGGGGCCATGTATTGTCTGGTCAGCTGGCCAGTTCACACTGCACCTGATGTGTAAGAGATCGGCAAGGCGAAGGTCAGGGGCATCAGCCAAGGTCACAGCCCACAAGACAAAGTCCCTGTCCTCACCCAGTCTACTGTTTTCCTGAGAGAGCCAGCCCTCCGGGAAACCCACAGAACAGATGTGTGAGCTGCCCCAGAGGAAAACAGAGGAAAGGACAGAAATTGCACCAGAGATGGGGGAGGGGCATAGCAAGGGCAATCTGATGTTTTCTTTGATGTTTTATACGTGGGACTGAGGAGGTGACATCGGAGCAGACACGTGAAGAACACAGGGGCCAAGGGTGGGGACAAGCCACTGCAGGTCACATCCTAGTGGGGGACAGTGGCAGCTGTGGGGTGGGACGGGGCCCAGGCTTGTGGCTAATGTAAGGAGTTGGTCTGTGGAAATGGTGGGAGGGTCTGGCACCGTGACGTGGCTCCAATGCTGCCCTGTGACAGAGGCTGGGGCGGAGGCGGGTGCAAAGTGACAGAAAGTCCAGTCAACATCTTGTACCCACGATGTGCCCCTGGCAAGGGACAACAGTGGCTGGTGGCTGGCACCAGGTGGTTGCAGGTGCCAAGGCAAGGCGGCTCCACCCCGGACCCATCCGGAGGAGGAGGCTGGCGGGGCTGGGTGACAAGGTGGCTGTCTTGCTGGGGTGTGAACTTCAGTGGACGGGAGACCGTAGAGCCAGTGTGCATGAAGCGCTGTGTGGGTGGCCTGGGTGAGGACATCAGGAGGGGAGGGAGGCAGGGCTGGGCTCAGGCAGAGCCACAGGGCAGCGGGGAGCTTTGGCCTGGTCAGTGTCCGAAACTACGGTGGGAGACATGCTATGAGAGAAGGTCAATAACTGGCGGAGCACTTAGGAAAGTGACTGGACCACATGTATCACAAACCACAATCCAATGATGGAGGCACTGGACACGAGGGGTGAGCAGGTGGGCATGAGGGTGAGCATGCCATCGTCATTAGCAGTGGCAGGGAGACAAAGTCCACCAACAGGGGAGGTCACATAGACGGACAGAGGGACTCGGTGCCCCCAGCACCTGGCACAGGGGATACATCCCACACATGTGAAAGGAGCACGTGCGCAAACCCCTACCTGGAAACAGGTAAGATAATCCTCCCAGCACAGAGACCATGTAATAACGAAGACTGATTTCTGCTAAAGCACAGTCCTTGAGGGGAAAACAAACTACGTGGCAGTTATGCAAAGGTCCAACAATGTATCTGTGAGGAGGGCGAGTAGCACGGTAGGGGGCCTGGAGCCGCCTACCCCGCCCCAAGGTGTTGCAGGTGCCCCGAGACCCACAAGGGGCCCCTGAGGGGCAGGGGAACAGGAGCCACAGGCTGGCTTATTTGCATACGCCCCCTTGCACATTTTTCGGACACACCCAATTCATCTTTTTTTCATTATTTTCCCCCTGAGGCTATTTTGGCTGCAAGATAGATTCGACAAAATAACAGGGATTTGACAAATAAAAGGACTGCTTAAAGATGCCTTCCATTAATCTCAGGAGCCAGGAAGCAGTCTGGAGTTCAGCACCGAGAGCGTGAGAAACGATTTGCCTGGGGAAACAAAGACGCAGCAGCAACAACGGAATCGCTGCTGTCTCTGCCTCCATCTCAGAAATCAGTGACACATGTACACATACACACACGTGCACACTTGTACGCAGCTGTGTGTATACCCACCCACACACACGCACACATACTGACACGAATACACATGTGTATGTATAATACACGCATGCACACGGGGCTGTGCCTACAGAGGCCCATGACACGTGCGTTAACACACGTGCACAGTGCGGGCAGGGCGAGGCGAGCAGGCAGGGCTCTGTGTGAAGTGTGTGCTTGGAGCTTCCTGAATTCCAGTTCCCTCTTTTATAAAATAAACCCCACTGACTGTTGGGCAGAGAGGTTTGCTCAGAACACCATCGACTGCAGGCAATTCTGGAGAAACGTTTCATCAAAATGTGATCTTTTCAAAATTCTCTCTATTTAATAACACAGGAGGCGGCTTCCCTGAGAAGGTCCCCCTCAGGCTGTCCTGAGACCCGAGGTCTTACACCCTGGACAGTGTCTCTCCTGGTGTCTGCAGCGGCCCTGCTTGTCCCACGACGTGGGGGTCCTGCATCGGAGCTTGTCACAGGATGCCAGTACAACTCACAAGGGCACAATTATCGTGTAGTGTCTTTCAATTTCTTTTTTTTAACCCAATAATTGGGCCCTGCTATGAAGCAGTTTCTCTTATCAGCAGGTAAACCTCTAAGTCACACATCCTGACCAGAGAGAAGTGAAGCCACAGCCTCCTCCCCAGACAGAACCAGAGGGGACAGGTGAGATGTCCGAGGGGCGTGACTGCAGACACCTCTCTGTGGGCCTGGGCTGAAGGCCCCCCATTCAGACCCAACGGCAGGGTCCCTCCCACAGCTGCTCAGTGTGAGGCTCGACTCCCAGGGCAGGAGGGGCACCTGTGGGTTTCAGGGCAGAGGGTGACAGGGGCAGGCCACAGCTCAGCGGATGTGTTGTCCCCATGCAGCCCCCTACCCTCAGGAAGGTTACAGAAGCACAGGAGACTGAGCAGACAGCTGGGGAGAGCCAAGGTGGACCCCCGATCCACGCGACCCAGACCCTCCTGAGAGCACCGGCAGTCGGCCGATACTTAGCTCCAGTGTGTGTACTCGTAGAATACACTGGTATTTTTTTCATTCTGGTTCATTTTTCTAAGCACTGACTGATTTCTCTGCCAACTAATAAATGGAGACATCGGGGGCATTTGGAAATATACGGAATTTCCTTCAGTGGGAGAGGGCGGGACACCATGCAATCCCAGGCAAACCCTCCCACAAGGAATTATTCCACCCAAAATGCTAGGAAGTGTGCACCAAGGGATCACAGCCACTGCTCAAAGACGTGTGCCATGCAATTTTCCAGAGACAGTCTATGGACTGGAAGGATGCCCAATTTTCGGGAGATGGGGTGGGAGATGGCAGTGAATGGGCCGCAGGACATCTCCATGTCTGTCTGTCTGTCTGTCTGTGGCCTGGAGCCCCTGGACCACTCGTCCCCATCACTGAGGCCCCAGCAAGCAGGCCTGGGCCGGGCCAGAACCTCCACTGTCCTCCGCCCTGCACAGGCGCTCCATCCAGGGCTCTGACATGAAAGGAGAAGGGGGGACAAGCCACAGCAAGCCAGGGCACCAGGATCAAAGCTGGGGCCACTCCAGGGAGTCCCCAGCAGGAATGCTTCCTCTGCTCACTGATTCCCTTTCTTAGCCAAGGGCAAACAGCAAAGCCCCCTTCCCCGCCATCTGTACCCCTCCTTTCGGGCTGACTTGACACTTGGCAGAGGCCCCCACGCCCTCACCTGGAGGTGCCCCCAGACTTTAGGTGCCCCTGCCTCAGGCAGTGTCCCTCAGCCCAACTTCAAAGAACCCGGGCGGGGCCCCTCCCTCAGCAGCCCTGGGGGAGGGGGTTTCACTCCAGGAAGTGGGTTGAAGGCCTGCTGGCAACTTCCCACTGGCTCTGGTTCCCTGGATCGGGGTTCCCTGGCTGGGGGCTGGGATCAAGCCCCAGCCTCTCAGCAGGCTTCCGACGCCTGCTGAGAAGTCAGGGCAGTGGCCATGCAGAGGTCCTGGCCTCTGCCCCTCAGTGCCCACCTGGGCATCCTATATGGGGCATCACCCTCCATACACCAGCAGGAACCCAGCTCGGGCACCAGGCTGGGCCTTCTTACAGGGTCAGCTTATGTCCCAGGACAGGGAGCAGGAGGGGACTTTGCAGGAGTCCACGGACCGAAACATGGGAAAATCAGCCTGACTCCTCCCAGAGCCGATCGTCCTGTGGGGTCCCCAGGGGAGGCGACGTGGCAGAAGCCAAGGGAAAACTTCATGCGTCAGAGCTTCGTGCACCCTTGAATAGTACGCGGACATTGGAAACACGTTCAGATTTCAATAATGGGGGCTGATGTCCTCGGGGCCCACAGAGGCAGCATCAGGACAAAGGCCACCGTTGAGCCCAAGGGCTTTCTGGTGCAGATCCCAGGGCTGTGCTCTGAGAAGCAGGGACCGGGAAGACAGAGTCCCGCCAGCTGGACGCGGCATGAGGGGCGCCCCAGCAAGGGAGCACAGCCTCCCTGCTCTCCTGACCTCAGGCCTCAGTTAAGGTCAAGGGCATGACCCCTGACCTGCCCCAACATCTCATCACTTGGGCTGTGAAGGCTGCTCCCTCCATCTCTGTCCCCCTCCGCCCATGCCACCCAGTGCTATCGACAGAGACGAGGGAGCTGCAGGGTGACAGAGGCCAGTGCAGCCTGGTGCCTTGTTAGCTCCCAACACATGGGCATTTTGGGCAATCAGGGAACTGTGAAGACGGTGCAGCGAGTGGGTGGTGATGGCAGCGCTGAGTTGCCACCAGGGATGATACTGCGGATTCGTCAGCCAGTGTCTGGCTTCCAGGCACATCTAAGCGTGCAGGGTGACGAGACACCGGCTTCGATTATCTCAGGGAGAAGAGGTGGCAGGTGGTGGGCAACAGGGGAGGGAGACCTAAAGCCAGGAGAGCAAACCTTGAAAAGCACTGAATCGGCTGACGGGTTTCACGATCAGTTTCCTTTAATTGGGGGAAAGCTTGACATTTTCATCCTAAAGATGTGAGAAGGAAGCGAGCCCCCCCACAAGCACGGACACCCTCAGCCTCAGGTCTGCAGGAGCTCCACCTCAGAAGTCCCCTTTCCACAGCTCACAGCCGGGTCACCACACCCTGTACTACAACAGCGCTACTGACAGGCGCCCACTGCATGGGGAAAGCAAGGCTCGGCTGGCCAGCAGGAGAGCACACGGCCGACACACTCGCCAAGAGCACAGCTGACCCTAAGGCCAATGGCCTCCCACGGGGGCAGGCGTGCTGAGGAGAAGACCTGCTGCCCAGGGCAGGTGCAGCAGGTGACAGGGCTCAGTAATGTCTGCTGGCCCAGGACCAGGCCTCTGCCATTGCTGCTGGCCCGCTGGTTCTCTGGCCGCCACTGCCCGCTGCTGCCCAGCCCTGGAACCTCTGGCCTGTGGCTGCCACCTGGGCCAGCAGGCGGGGTCGAGACAGGCACGTGAGAAGCGAGGACAGCAGCGGGCAGTGCCAGGGGCTCTGAGGAGGCTGCAGAGAAGGTGCAGGTGTCGGCCGCAGAGCAGCGCAGTCTAGAAATGCCTTTGCCACACGCAGGCCGGGAGAGTGGGCCAGCAACTGGATCCTGACAGTGCCGCCTTCTCCAGAGTCTGAGGGTGGACACACTAGGACGCAGGCGGCACTCACACGTCAGCTGCACAAAAGCAATGAGTGAACGAAGGTACAAACAAAGGAATCGCTCTCCAACAGGGCCTCACATGCATCTGTAAGTAAAGCACGCCCCTCCACCTGCGGCAGCCACCCCAGGTAGCGCCTTTTACCCTCAGCCACAAGCCTGAGGCTTGTGAACGGACGCCCAACCGCGGCTCGTCCCTTATGGAAAGTGGAGGCAGGTGGTGGAGGTCCTGTCCCCCAGGGCCAGAGGCCACTGGTCACACCACGGCCCGGACGTGGCTGCTGTCTCTCTGGAGGACACGGGTCTGCCAATGGAGAGCGGCTGTGCGGGGCTGGGACTGTGGCCGAGAATAAAGCCACACTCTTGCGGGCACCTCATCGGGACTGCGAGCTGCAGGCCCCAAGCACGCCACACTGCAGACGAAAGGTCTCTCAAAATGTGGCCAGTTCTGTAAATGCGTTCAGTCCCAAAGAAAGGACTTGTGAACATAAGCCGGGCAGCCTCAGCAGAGAGCAGATCAGGAGAGAGGAGACAAATCTGCTGGGAGCCAGCATTTTTACAGGCACAAACCCTCATTTATATGCTGCACAGGAGCCTCCACATCGCTAGTGGGTCTGTACTCAGACTGGAACCCATTCTGAGCACAAGACAAAGGACATGATTCTCGTCATCCTACAGTGTGGATTTGCAAGGAAACCCCACAGCACACTCCGTCCAAAAAGAACATTCTTTTATGCTACAAGAACAGCAAAGTAAGGGCTTTGTACTCACGAGTCCTGTTAGGGACCCTACCGGATTCCTAGCAGGCATTTGCTACCAACTTTCAATAATATGACAACTTGAAATGTGGCTACTTTCCAAAAAGTAACAGTGGGCTAGATTTTCAAGTCTGTAAGATAAGTGTTAAGGGCCGCCTCTGAAAGTTGGTGGAGTGTATTGCAAAGCAAGGGGCCAAGAAAGCAGAATGGCGGCCCTGAGGAAATTAAAATAGAGACCCGGAGAAAATGCACAAGCACCTCCCTCTCTTCTAGGAAAGAATCGGCTTTGGAAGGTTTCCATTTGGGTATGGAATTGTCTCCTCCCGTTGAAAGGGCTGGGGAAGCGCCAGTGACGTAACTAAGGCTGTCCCCAAGGTCACGCAGCTATCGCTAAGCTGTTCAAAGCTGTTATCACGTAGAAATGCCAAGCAGCCTTGGTTCTCTGGTCCTTGGAAGAGCTCAGACCTTACGGATGACAGATGGGAACGAAACGTACACCACCCAACCTCAGAGTGTGTCAGGAGATGCGGGACGGGCTAACTGGGGCCATGATGGTCAAGGTCTTTCCCGAGCCCTGGGGAGCTCCGGGCCCCACAGGCCGCTCAGCCCAAGCTCTGCGTGGGAAGGGGCTAGCACGGAGGGAAATGCTTCTTTTGGACTTAGCTCCTGGAAAGGGTTAATAACTACCCTGGGGGATGAAAGAAAAGGAATGACAATGACACCGGTATGTAGTACCCCTAGGACCCACTGGTGCTCAGCAACACCTCAGAGAAGCTGGGTGACAGTCCCTGGGCCATGCTGGTGACTGCAGAGCCCGCTACCTTCCCAGCTGGGACCCTCAAATCTGCTCCAGAGCAGCAGGCACCATGGGACACAGAGAGACTTATGTCCCCGAAAGCACTGGGGTCTGAGGAAGGAGACAGAGCAGGGAGGGACGGGAGGAACCAGGAAGCACAGGGATCCCCGGCAGCGACTAGAGAGACCGCCTGCCAGCAGCTGCCCATTCGTCCAGCTCACTGGGGGCTCAAACCAGAAGCTGAGCAAAGGTCAGCGTCACAGTAGCTCCCCTGCACAGGGCCCCACCAGCACACAGCAGCCACAGGCCCTGCCATGGTGGCCTGGGGAGCTGCTGTAGACACACAAGCTGGACAAGTTTGTGAGGCCCTACCTTGGCCAAAGCCACACACACGTCCACTGCTGTCACCCCGCTGGTCCTGGCCACAGGCCTTCGGACCAGGGCGTGGACGGTCGGCCTCCACAGAGGGGCCAGGCGTGAGGATGCACTGGCCTCCCCATGGGCCACACACAAAATCAGAGGCCACGAGACAGCCAACAAGCCAGAGTCACAGTGGGCCGTCACTTTCTGAAAGGAGCCGTGCTGACCAGGATCGCCCACCACAAATGGCCAGCCTGCGGCCAGGTGCTCGTCCGGCAGCGTCCAGCCCCACTCCAGGGGGCTGGAAGGCATCCCTGCGGCTGGAACCGTGAGGACGACACAGAGACATGATGCGTTGTGTGGGACCCAGGTCAGGGACCCACCAGCATGAGCTCCACACACATCACACTTCTCAGGCTGACCCGTTACAAAGCCCTAGCCAGGAAGAGGAAGGCGACCCTGGGTGACAGTGTGACAAGGGGAACCTCAACACGCGTGCAGACACCAGTCAGGTGGCGATGATTTTGGTTACACGTCAGCAGTGAACGAAACGCGGCAGAAGTGCACTGCCCCCTTAAAGGTGTCCTGAGTGTGGGGTCATTCCGATTCTAATGGGGCTGCGCAGGGTGAAAGGCAAGGTAAACCACCCCTGCTGTGGCCACTCAGCTCACCCAGGTTTTCATCAGCCTGAGGTGGTTAAAGTCGCAACCTTGCAGGTGGCGGTGACAAAGGTCCCTGAGGGGCACCTGACCCAGAAATGGGAGTGCACGTGCTGTCCCAGCTCTTGGAGAACAGGGCTCAGGCGCCGCCAGCATTTCTCCATGTGGTCCCAGCCCCTCGCTGCCCCAGGGACAGGGCCTGGGGACAGGGTGCACACTGGCTCCTGCAGCGGAGCCTGCGCCCCCCGCCCCCAGGTGTGCGTGGCTCCGTCGTCTCAGGGTTCTCAGCCACAGCAGAGGGCTGCAGTACCTCCTTGCCCACACACGGTCCTCCCCTGCAGGCTGCACTCGGGGACACAGAGAGGCTGGCGCTGCCCCTCAAGTCCCCTGCCCTCCTGCACCCCGTCACTGCTCCAGGAGCACAGCCGGGGCCTGTGCCCTGGCCTCCCTCCCCTGGGGACCCTCCAGGACTTCCTCCCTCAGCTCGTTCAGCCAATACCTCCTTTGAAGAAGACACACACCACCTTGTACAGAGACCTGTGCCCACCTGGCCTGAAGCCTGCCTGGCCCCAGGAGCCTCCGCGACAAGGACGCACAAAAGGATGCCCCCCCTCCGGGTCCTCCACACGTGACCAGTACTGCTAATGCCCACGCAGGAACCCATGCCAGGAATCCTGGCCCAGCGTGTTGGGGGCGGGGCGGGACTGCGCGCTGGCATTCCTGATGGGCTGGGAACACACTGACGCCGGGTAAAAATTAACCAGCGTCCACCAGGTCGGCCGGGCCCCCTCCTCCTGGGCCGCCTGCCCCCGCAGGCTACAGTCAGAGGGGCTGCCTCCTTCCCAAGGCCCAGCACCTCCACCGCCAGGTCACCGGCCAAACAGAGCAGGCCCGGTCTGTGTTGTCCCCTCAGAGAAGCAGCAGAGGGACCCTGAGCCATTGCTCTCACAGATCACAGGCTCTGGCAGCGGCTCCCAGACTGAACCATTTATCCAAATTAAAACCAGTCTCCAGAAACAAAATCAGACCCTTCTAATTGAAAATAAAAGCAAGCAACCCTGAAGGCTCTTTTTTTTTTTTCAAATGAAAGACATTCTTCCTGCTTTCTCATTCCATTAATCACTGAGTTTACACAATCTGTCAAAATAGCTGGGTAAGACGGCTCCCTCTTCCTTTTCCTGCAGGCCTGGTTTATACCCCACGGGTGCTTACGGACACTGGGTGGACACACAGAGGCTCCAATGACCATGCTGTTTGTCAGCTGCAATCTGACCGTAAGATCAAGGGACTTGAAAAGTCTGCCCACTTCTGGGTATAAACTCAAAACAAGGGGACACAGGGCCTCAGAGAGGTGTGTGCCCCCTGTGCTCCCAGCAGCCAACGGCGGAAGCAGCCGCTGTCCCCAGACATGTGAGTAGAGAAGCTGTGTGTCCATGTGGTGGAACAGCACGCAGCCTGGGACGGGAAGGAGCCCTGACACCTGCTGCTGCACGGATGGACCCACAGGGCCGCACGCAGAGGGAACCGGCCAGACACACAGGACAAACAGCAGGGCCCCACTTACACGCGCGACCCTGCGTAGCCACTTCCCAGACACAGACAGGAGATGGTGGGGCCAGGCCCGGGGGAGGGGAGGGGCAGTCAGTGCTTCACAAACTCTGCTTCATTGGTGCAAGATGAAGGGTTCTGGGGGCGGACGGACATGGTGAAGGCTGCACACACTGGGAATGTACTTAGTGCCACAGGACTGTACTTTTAAAAATGATTAAGATGGCCTAGATTATGTTATATGTATTTTACCACTGTCAAAAGAAGTTTGTGTTCTCTGACCTTGAACAGCCTCAGAAGTCCTTCCAAGGACACGATTAGCCAGGATGTTCCCCAACGAGGCACACAGGCTGGGGGTGACCTGAGGACAGATGGTCACCACGCACCACCGCACGGCCACTTACTGTGCCGTCACCAACACATGGTTGTTTGCAGGTGGAGAAACGCTTTTCCTGCCACGTTGATGCTAAAATGCACAACACGAAATAATACCTATGATCTCAGCACGACCAACTCAAAAGGAGAGTGCACCCCGCACACCAGCAGGTAGGAGGTCGCCTCTGGGGCTGGTGAGATCACGAGGATACTTTTGCTGTGTCCTCTACCTCTTTTCCAAGTCTACAGGGAGTACATGTAAGTTACGAATTACCTTATAGAAAAAGAATCAAAAAACAATTTAGAAGCAAAACCATGTCCACGACCTGAGAATCTTCTCCTGCCCGAGCAAGACAGCCGACAAATGGCCCGGGCCTCCTGGGACCAGTAGAGAAGTGGTCCCCTGACCCACCGAGAGCCCCTCCCAGCCCCAGCCGACTGCCCAGTGGAGACAAGCACAGTTTAGCGCCCTCTCCTGCACCCCCAGCTTCAGACCTTTCCCGGGGAGATGAAGGGGAAACACACCTGTCCTGGATCACCACAAACTCACCTAGGACCTCCTCCTGCCGTGGGGGATGGGTCGCCCCTCCAAGAATGGGGAAGTGCGGCTCCCGCAGGAGCAGCCAGGCTATGGAATTCAGTGTGACCCAGGAGCCACAGCAGGACTGACAGCCCAGTCACAGGAACGCACACCCCCTCCCCGGGGAGTGCCACTGAGTTCCAGGCAGGGGTCTCCAGGACAGTCACGGTGACAAAGGGTGGCTTTAACACAGTTTTGCGGCTGCCAGAACCTGGCTGTTCCTTCCCAGTCCTCTGCCTGCACCGAACCTTTGATCTGTGTCCAAAATCACCAGTGGTGAGGGGCTGAGCTCTCAGGAGGCCTGGGAGACAGGCATAGGGGGCACCAGGGAGAGTGGACAGGGCCCTTTTGTTCCCCTGGCTCCAGAAAGAATGTATGTAGAACGCAGGCACCCCACTAATGGCCCAGCCTGGCCCCAGGGCGACGCGCGGCCAGATGTGGGCCTGCACCGTGAGTGACAGGCAACACACCACAGCTGTGTCCAGGGTGACGGGACAGCGGATTCCTGAGCCCTGGCTCCCCAGGGCCTCCCTGCAGCACGAAGGCCAGGGCGGCTGCACGGCCTCCTCGGGAGCATTTGCTTTTTCTCCTGCATGTTGGAGCAATTCCACTCTGTCTTTTTCAAACCTCGGGCTGGGAGCCATCGTTCATGACCAGTTTCAGAAATTCTACACTCGTGGGCAGCAACACAATGAAAGGAGGTGTGAGCCTTTTGCCTACCTGGAGGGTCCCCTGCTGCCTGGGGCACAGCCTGGCTGGGAGTGACGCCAACTGTTTGCCACTTGGGCAGCTGAAATGAGAATTCCCACAGATGTCTTCGCAACCTTAAAAACAAAGCTGGCTGCTAAGGATGTATGCGTGGAGGGCTATTACCTCTCCAGGGAGGAGAGGAAGGGGAAGGCAGGCAATGCACACGATGAGCCATAATTAGCGCTGAGGGAGGAAGGAAAGGGGACAGAAAGGCGCAGGCTCCCCGTGAGGAAGCAGCTGCAGCCAGCGGGGCTCCCTGAGACTTTATCTGCCCGTCAGGATAGAGGCAAGGTGGGCAGGGGACTGTGGAGACCCGTGGTCTTAGGAAGAAGTCCTAGCATTACAGAGGGACCTGGGTTCCAATCGGGGACCCCACCCGGCACCACACCCACACCCTCTCAGAGGCTCAGCCCCTAAACGTTTAGGGGCCCTCACCTTCTGTGGACTGTTGCCAGGCACAGGCTCTGTCCCTGGACACACCTGGGTTCCAACCCAGCCTGGACCCACCAGCCCCATGACGGTGCCAAGTTATCCAGGCTTGCTGAGTCTTGGTGCCCAGTTCAGAGAAAGGAGATGAAGCCATGTCTTGAAAAGTTGGGGGATGATCAGATCATGGAGAACGCAAACACCCAGGTCCATGTAGTTCAAAAGAAGGCGCTATTCTTACAAGGTTACTGGGCTGGGAGCAAGAGAGGTTTTGCTGCTTAGCCCAGGGACATATTAGCAGAGGTGTATCTCCTGGAGGTGGTGACTGAGGAGCATGTCCCTGGCCTGCCTGGGGAAGGCTCCACTAGAAGGAATTTTCATGATCACTGACAAAGACACCCTAAAAATAAATTTTTCATTAATTTAGCCCATTTGGGACAAAACATATTAATTCCAGATCACTGCCTTCTTTTTAAAATGAACATAACTCTTTTTAAACATGTAGGGGACACCATGATGACCATCAACCCTTCAGTGACATTGCAGACATTCTGACAGCTCCTAACTGGAGGCTCAGGTGGCAGCCATCCTGCCTTCAGCGGCCGCACCCCTCCTATCCAGCAGGGGCAGCCCCCAGTGGGGTCTGGGACACCAGGTAGGGTCACTGAGTGAAGCTGCGCCAGGGATGTCCCCACAGCAGGGCCCGCCTCCTGGACACGCAGCCAGCAAGTGCCCCCACCCCATGGTGGGCACTCAGGGACACACTTGATCTGCAGAGAGCAATCGGGAGTCCCTAAGCTGCAGATTCGAGTTTTCTGTTTGTACAGGAAGCGGACAGACATGAAGGAAATCACCATTCCTTCCCTGAGCACACAGGACTCAGCACACCAAAAGATGCAAAGCTTTTTCTGAACCTGAGTGAAGTTCACGCAGGTTCAGCCACATTTGGTGACAGTGATTTTTAATATCTTGCTGTTTTAAAAGCAGTGGGGCAGCGTGGAAACTGTGCAGTGGGACAGCCAGGGTTTAAATGCCAGTTCCATGTGGCCATCCCTGGGACGATCGGCCACCTGCCACACCCCCCAAAATGCACCCTGCTGAGCTGTGAGGTTAACACAAGTGACTGTCCTTCAGCAGCTGAGACAGCACATGGAATGGACACCACACTTCCGACAGGGATGGCTTTAACACGCTCTGCCAGGAATAAGTGGCACTCGCAGAGCTACCCAACACCGACTCCTTATTCTGAGTCAACAGAGACGACTACAAAGGACTCTGGATGGACAGGGCTGGCTCTAGGTTGCCGGTGACACCTCTCTGCTTACCAAGTCTGCAGGAAAGGGTCTGGGGTCCAGGGTCGGCTCACCTCCTGGACCCCTCCCCACCACAGCTCCTGCTGCCTGGAGCAGACCTTCAGGCTCAGCCACAAAGAGAGGCCTCTCCCCAAGAAGGGAGCATTGTAAGGGAGCCCCACTGCCCAGGGGCCAGCAAGGACATTGCAGGAGCTTCCTGCAGGCTCCGGGAGGGGAGCCCGCACCTCCCCCACACAGGAGCTCCTGAGGAGGGAACGAGAGGCCCTGCCCCAGACCCTGGTGGTTTATGCCAGGCTGATGTTTGAGGGTCTCAGGGCAGGCAGAGAGCCAGAGGACTGCTCTGATCCCAGCCTCACCATTTCACTCTGTACAATGGGCCTTTGCTGGCCACTGGGTCAGAAGCCCTCCCCTCTGGGCCTCTCTCCTCACCTTTTTTGCCTTTCTGCCTCCTTCTCAGGCCATTTGTATCCCCCTCAGCAACAACTCCTACAGCCAGGAAGAGACTTTGACCCAGTGACCTTTAGCTCCCAGGGTCACATTTGCAAGGGGCTCCATTTAAAAGCATGAGATGCCTAAGCTACACTGGGTCACAGCCAGTCCGGTTGCATCAAGGAGCGCGGTTCCCTGAGGCACTGCTTTTCCGCTCTGTTCCATGGTTGGCAAAGAAAGAATGCATCTGCGGCTGCAGACTAGCTGTCAGGACACGCATGCACTCAGCCAGACATGCAGTCAGACGTCACCACAGGCCGGCCCAAACCCTGGGAGCACCGCCCATGTTCCATCCACTCTGGCAAGCTACCTTGCCGTTCTTTGCCTCAGTTTGCACATCTGTAAAATGGGGCATAGTGCCAACTCCCTCCCAGGGTTATTTGGGTGAAATGAGAAGACTACACAAGCAAACACTCAACAAGCACAGCTATGACCAGGCTTTTACGTCTCTGAGGCCACGATTTGTAATATTACAAAGGAAGGTTACCATTACTTTGTCTTCCAGGTCAGGAGTCTGGCTTCCTGCCAGTTCCCAGTCAGGTCGGTCCAGAGGCCCCTCCACTCCCACAAGAGGCCCTTCCACTCCCGTTTGGGATGCCTGCCCCTCACAGAAATGCCTTTCTTAATACTTGTTGATTGATTTGCAAATATAACCACCCAGGTCCCAAAGAGGGAAGAGAAACCACAAGGACAAGCAAATCTGGCTCTAATGGCAGGGAGGACAGCACTTCAAGGAGAGTATTCAGACCAAAGCGTCCAGGAAATACACCGAAATGTCACACAAGCCTGTTCTAAAGGTCTGGGGGCTTCTAAGTGGGCACTGACACCCTCATTGGTGCCCTCGGTGGCCCCACACGCCCGCGGCGCCTTTATTATGTTTCAACCACGTTGGAGAGGGGGTCGCTAGCTTGCCCTGTCTTGGCAACACGAAGGGAGCTCTCGTGCTTCCCGCCGCACAGACTTTCAAATCACTTCAAGCAAAGGATCAGGCTCACTGTCAGGCTGAGGGCCGCGCGGGGACCCCGCAGAGACCTGGCGGCCCCGCACCCCTCCTCCCGCTCGTCAGCGGCGCGCCCCGCGCGCCTGAGGCACAAGCCACAGGTGGCCCGGCCGCCCCCGCCCGCTCCCTCAGCAGGACGGACGGCTGCACCAGCGACCCCTGCCTCCCTCCCGCCACAGCGAAAGGGAAGGAGGAGGCACCGCAGAGCCTGCTGGCACCGGCAGGGAAGAGCGCCCGGAACTTCCCATGGCCGGTCCCAGTTCGGCTCGCCACCCTGCAGCCTCGGGACGGTCCTGGAGAGTGAAGTTCATCCGGAGCGCCCCGACAGCGCCTCTCCGGCCCGCGTCCCCGACCCGGAGCCTGTCCTCCGACCCTGGCTGAGCTGGCCCGCGCCCCAGCTGCGTCCCCGCGCCCTCAGACCCCGTCTCCGTTCCCCTCCCTGGTCCCCGGCCGAGCCCAGTCCCTGCGCGTCCCATCCCCCTCCGCGCGCCCAGGGCGCAGACGCCGAGCTCGAAACAAAGAGGGCTGCGCGGCCCCTCCAGTACCTGGGCGAGAGCGGCGTGGTCCCGCGGGGTGATGGCGCAGCAGGCTGGGTGCCGAGCAGTCGAGCAGCGCGCGGCCGGGCCGTCCTCCTGGCTCGCGGCCGCCGCAGGGCCCCCTCGAGGCAGCGCGGGCAATCGCTGCCGCCCGCGCGGGGCCGGCGGTCACCTGGCCTCGCCGCCCTAACAATGCGGCCGTTCCAGGCGGGCGGCCGCCCCGTGCGCCCCTGGGGCCTCTCCCCACTGGCCAAGTGGACCCGGATGATCAGACTCTTGGAGCAGCCGGGCCCGAGTGTTCACGGGGCTTGCGGGCCGGGGTGGGCGGGCCGAGTCCTGGTTCCTGCACAACTGGGTTGTTCCTTCATTCATTCATTCGGACATACAGTAACTTCTCTCGGGAGCAAAACCTCCCTGCCGCCTGTAGCTTACAGTCTAGTCGAGGTCTTGCATACACAAAGCAAAAGAGAAGGACAGGGAAAGCCCTAGAGGCTTCAAAAGCCCTTTGAAGGTCAAAGGCCCGGCCAACGGAGGGAGGGGATCAGGGAAGACTTTGTGGGTCACGTGACTTCTTAAAATGAGTAGAAATGTGCAGTCAGGAAAGACGCTCCCAGGTAGGGGGATGCTCAGAGGAGGAAAGGCAGGAGATGCCAGCATCCCGGAGACCCAGAGGCCCCCCTCACTCAGTCTCCCAGCCTCGGTTTCCCCATAGGTACTGCATGCTCTTAAAGATCCTTCTTTTGCCCTCCTATGCAAAAGAGCAGTTTCACCAACACTTTATCGTGTGGAACACGGAACCCCTAGTATGAGGAAGGCATCGGCAGGACCTACTTCCTGCAGGCCAGGGACAGAGATTGTGTCCGCCACCTGAACCAAATGCTCTGAGCCACACCTGCAGGACGGCTGGGGGCTTGGAGCATATGACCGGGAACCGCCCTGACTCAGGAATGCAACAGCCAAACCCACCATTGCCCTCAGGTGGCCCTCCCCATCACTGCCCACGCAGGGAGCAGGGAAAACCACCCTGAAAGCGCTTGTTTATGAGCGGCCTTCAGAAACCGTGAGGCCCCCGATGCAAGGGCAGCCCAGGGAGGGGACACGCGGACCCCTCAGCTCACCGTGAGGACTGAGACCCCGCCCTGCTCAGACTCACTCCCACCTGACAATTCCTTGTGAAGATGAACTCCCCCTGCAGTGCTCCATGGGGGAGCGTTCTTTCTCAAGAAGCCCCAAGCCGGGGTGACTCATCCTCGAGGAGCTGGACATTCATTCCCTGAGGCAAACACTTCCTGAGCACTGGGCCCACAGACGTTTTTCCTGCCCTCTGGGAGACCTCTGCCCAAGAGGCCACTGCAGGAGGCTGGGGGTCCCTGGAAAGGAGCCTGAGGGGAGAACGGCGGTCACAACCAGCTGACCCCTAACGGGGTAAAGCTGGTACTCTTACTGTTCCAGCTTTAATGATAGGGAAACAGGCTAAAATCTGAGGTAACTGGCCAGAAGTCCCCCAGCTGGTCGGCGACAGAACCTAAGGACCCAGGACCACAGGCCAACAAGCTCCCTCACCTTCCCCGGAGCTGCCAGACCCCACCCGTCCTGCACTCCCACTAGACGACGGGAACTCCAGTCCCAGAGCCAACCTTGCCCACCTATCTGGCTGGCACTGAAGAACCCATCACAACGTTAAGGTCCGCATTGGTTGAACGACTAAGTGAACTTGAATTTCACCAGGTATTAGACTCATAAGTTTGCCCAAGATCTCACAGCTAGGAAGCTGGGGCTCTTCGTCCCTGCCCTGTCGGGGCAGCTGCTCCTAAAATCTCCGCCCTCCCGTTGCCCTGTGTGGCCTGCTGCCCCCTGCCGGGCTGGCTGGGCCCCACCACACCGCTGTGCCTGGGACCACAGCGTCTCTGATGTGCCATGTCCCCAAAAGGGAAGGCAGTGGCCCAGTGTTTGTCGTGTGTCCTCTGTTAGCCCCATCCGGCTGCTTCCCGGATTCCCCACCCGGAGGGCCCAGGGCCTCCCCACTTCACAAGCCGCACTATGAGTTTCCAAGAGTTTAAACAAAAACAGGGCACACGGCAATTATTTGGAAAAGGGAGAGCACATTTTTTCCATCCCTACCCACCCCAAAATACCTCAAATCTGAAAACAAAAGGCTCAAACCAATTTAGCTGAGGGAAAGCAGCCATACGTCCCAGCACTCCAGGCGAGAGGGGGGACTGGGCAGGAAGTACCTGCGTCTCCACCCCCACACACAGCCTCTCTCTGCAGCCTCACTCCTGCTCCTCTCTTCCAGCAGTTATGAGAGAACTTTCTGGAAGCTTGTCATTGCCATAAATATGGTCTTGGCGGTGGCCAACGTCTGGTAATTTTATATCCTTAGATCAAAGGAAGTATGTGGGCAATGACTTGGGTGTTTTTCTTACTTTTTACTTTCTTGCACTGAAAAATTATTTTCCAAAGAGCCGCTGAAAGGGCAGCAGGAAACATGATCCGAGATGTCGTTTCCTGGCCCCACGACGCTGCAAGCAGCCTGTGAAGTGGAAGGCGTATGAACCCATGCCGGCGTTGTCCCTTAAGACACCGAGTCCCTTGACATCTCCCAGGGACCCTCTCCTCTGTGTCTTCTCTCCCCAAATACTCAAATCCTTACCCACAACCAACAGTTCACTCTCTGTACCCCAGAACCTTTCAGGAATCAGTGAGACCTTGGCTCCCTCTCCCCCAAAACGCACATCAACCTCTGCAGAGTGAGCCTGGGGGCCCACTGCTGGACGCAGGTGACCTCGGGGCCACTGGTGAGGTCCTGGGAAGTGGCTGCTGGGGAAGGGAAGGAAGGTTGGAGAGGTTGAATGCCAGAGCTGGCCTGGGGCCTCAGCACCATTCCTACCTTCACACCCTGTCCTTTACACAATCTGCCGGCTTCTAAGAGTTAGACCCAAGTTTCCCAGCGTTCTGAGCAGGGACAGCATTTTCTGCTGTCAAAGGGGTCCTGGAGGGAGGAGGGGCGCACTTATCTCTGTCCTGCTTCTGAGCTGGCAGCCGCCGGCCCTGTGCCCAGGTCCACTGCAAGCACCGCGGTAATAAACATGAAACTACCCTCAGCTACACATCTGAGCAGGTTTTCTTCATAAACAGCAGTAACTGAAAACGTGAATCAAAGTAAACATTGTCACCTTACTCTGTCCAGGTTTGATCCTTCAGGAATCATCAGAAGAAATTAGGAAGACCCAACTCTGGGTTCCCCGGGCAGAGAAGGTGGCCTAGCCCAGAGCAAGCTCTGGTGTGCTGTTCTTAGCTCAGCACCCGGCTGACTCCCTCCCTCAGCTGGGACCACGCTGCTGCCAAAGCCAGTCTGAGAGCAGAAAACTAAGACCATGAGGCATCTGTGAACTGCTGCATGTTTCCTCTCTCTCTCTCTCTCTCTCTCTCTCTCTCTCTCCTCTCTCTCCACACACACACAGGTTCCAGGAATTATTTATAAAATCACACTAGTGTACAAAGGGTGAGTCAACATACGATTCCTTCTAAACATATCTTCCTCTGGAAGTGAAACATAGGGCTGATTTTTACGAAAAGCACCTGCAGCCTCGCAGGAACGCACCTGCCGCTGGTTGGACGGCTTGCCCACCCAGGGCTGACCTCCAGCTGCAGGACACCACAGGTGGGTCAGGGCCTGGAGAGGCAGTGCTGGGAGCTGGGACTGGCTCACAGGTTGCTGGTGAGATTGCCTGACCTCAGGCCCTGTGCTAGGCGAGCAGCCGACCTGCAACGAAGGGCAGGTGATCTCGCCCTGCCTTGGCCCAGGGGTCTCTCTGCAAAGCTGCGGGCCCTGCACCCCTAACTGGCCACCGCATGTTTTCATGCTCATGGGCCCGTGTCTTCTCCTGGAGCCTGGATTTGAAATCCAAGAGTGGCCAGTTGTTTGCTGTGTGACTTTGGCTAATTAATCAACTCCTCTGTGCCTCTGTTTCTTTTCCTAAAAAAATTGGAGATGAGAATAGAACCAACCCCATGGGGCCGTTGTGAGCGCCCAGCCAGTCAGCCAACGCGAGCTCCCTGCTCTGTTTACAGCAGTGCCCGCACTCAGTGGGGTGGCGGCTCCCCAGGGCTGACCAGACCCAGAATACGACACCCCCTCAGTTAGGGGAGCCAAGAGAGCTCGGCAGCAGAGACAATTCCGGCAGCCTCCATCTGCAGCAAAGGAAGTGGCCTGACATCGTGTGGACTGAACCTCCTCCCCGTGGCCCCTCCTCGCAAATGCCAGAAAAGCCTCCAGCCGGAGTTGCGGATTCCAGACCTGCCGCTGTCAAAGTCGCCCTGGGGGAGGGGTGGCTGAGCGGGCAGATTCCTGAGCCCAGAGCTCTGAATTCCAGGGCTAGATCCAGGAATGCGCTTAAAAAAGGTCTGCCTGTTTTTGTCATTACTGCCTCCAAAAGGGTGTGCACACACTGGAGGGCAGAGCTTTTCACCTGGAGCCTTATGAAGCAGCCCCCCTTTCTACTGCATCGGGGGAAAGCCGGTCGGCTGTAAACTGGTTCAAGAGTTTATACGGGTGTGTTTCCAGCAGTTGGAAGGAAGAGCTTCGGCCTGGCCTGCGGGCTTCTGGGCTGAGCTCACCGCTGCCCGGCAGAGCCAGTTGCCTCATTCACGGAGACGCTGGAGGGTAGGAGCGATCCCCTGGCCACCGCAGGCTGTTTTACAGTCTGAGATGCAAGCTGGACGCTGAACGAAAGACACTGTGTTGGTTTCCAGAAAAGAGGTTTTGGAGGAGCTGCACTAAACACCGGCTCGCCCCCCCCCCCCCCCAGTGTGCCCCTCACCAGCCCTCCAGGAACTGGGCTCTGATGTCCAGGTTGCCCCATGCTCACCCGTGTGTTACTCCCCTCACCCCCACGTCTCTGCAGCGGCCGGCAGCGCCCTGAGGGAATCACTGGGCCGGCTTCCTCCGAGTGCAGAACAGCACCCTGAAAACCCCAGGGCCCCCAGGGTGGTACCCCAAGAATCCCCAGCTGTTGTCCTCATTTCACATGTGGCAAAACTGCAGCTCAGAGAAGGTGGGTTGGCACCCACCCCCCGGGGCATCATGACCTGCCTGTGACTGAAACTGGACGCAGCCACTGAACGCGATGGCTTCACAGAATTTCCTCAGTAGGAGGTTTTGCTCAAACTATCTAAAGCTATGCAGGAAAGACATGCTCACATCTATAAACATTTATGTGCTTAGGAGGGACCGTGGAGGAAGGGAAGACCCTCACTGTGGTAACCAGGCTGTCTCCCGGTGGTAGGAGACTGACCGCTGCTAACCTCACGTTATACTTCCTTTAGTTTTCCACCATGGATGGGTTTGTAGTGCTTTCATAGTGTGAAGAAAAGAAGAGACAAAAACATGGCATTTGCAGTATTTCCAAAGGTTGTGTGCTGGCAGCTTTAGTCCCCACTCATTTCTGGGGCCTCTCTGTGAGTTCAGAGAGGGTGGGTCTGGGTTTTGCTGTCCGTCCCCCAACCACTGGACTACCTGTGGACACTGTTTCTAGGAAAAGCAGAGTTCACGTCTCCGAAAAGTGTGACATGCAGCAGCTTCTTCCCCCAGGTCAGCCCGTGGTTGGGAGGCCGAAATTCCTCCAAACAGCATGGGGAGTCCAACCTCCAACCTAGACGTAGCCTCCACAGAAGCGCTGGCCAGCATTCCTTACGGGACGAACCTTCCAACTTGTTCGCACCATTCAGTCTACAAGCTCTGCAGTCAACCGAGAGCCTTCTCTGTGTAATTAAGGAAGTCGGGGGACGGACCCCCTAGTGTGGGGTCACCATGATTTGAGAAGTGCCATTTGTCACAATAAGAACTGCTGCAGATGACAGTGACTTACATAGACAGTGAGGAAAAGGGCACAGTCCTGTTGGAGGAAGTGACATTCTAACAGCTGGCCGCACTGACCCCGCAGGCTGAGCACTGGGCCCCACTTCGCACCAGGGGCAGCACACTCGGCCGCCTGCCGCAGAGTGACCAACGGGTGACAGAGACCAGCTTCATTTTCGATCACGTGTGCTTGCGGAGGCAGCCTGGTGGCACAGGCGGGTCGCAGACAGTGGCCCCTCAGCACTTTGGGAAAAGTTCAAGTTCACATGAGGACTCCCACCACCAGGATGGTCATGGCCGTGCGCTGCCCAGTAAGAGCCTGTTCTGGTCACTCACATGCCTGCCGCAGCTCCAGGCTTCACCCCTCACACAACAATGGCCACAGGCCAGAGAAGGGCAGGAGCCGTGTCTCACGTTTGGTCACACGCTTGGTCACACAGAATGAGGAATCATCCCCAGAGCCCCAGAACAAACCAACGGCCTCCTCCTCCTGGCCAGGGTCCTGCTCCAGCCCCTCCTACAGCGACCACTGCCAACGCCAGGCGCCATGATCGAGGTCACCCAGAGTCCTTGCTAGGGCAGAGACAGCCCCACTCGCCCCAAGGCTTTTGGCCACACGTTCCTGAACAAAACCAGCATCCTTGGAGGAAGGAGGGCAGGGCTGGGAGCCCAGGGGACAGTGGAGCCAGCCAGGGCTGTGGGGCCAGTTGGGCACTGCAGGGAGCCTTCCCCTCCACCTGGCAAGCCGGCCAGTACCCCAAGGAGGCAAAGATAGAGAAGCAGGACTTGAAGGGAAAGACACATTTATTTCCTACTGGCTGAGCAGTTGGGGGGCAGTGGGTCAAGAGGACACAGGGCTGCACAGACAAAGGTTATTGGGGTGGGAGGCCCATAGGCAGGACCCCAAACTGCGTGGTGCCGACCCAGTTCAGTTTAGTACTACCAGCAGAAGCTCCTTTCTCTTTCTTTCTCTCCCTTCCTTTCTTCCTCTCCTTCTCCCTCCCTCTCTCCTCTTTTTCAAAATCTTTCAGTTCAACTGTTGTACGGGTGCCAACCATCCGCTGGAGGAAAGTTATGCTACTCTTTTCAGCCCTGGGAATTCATCAGCCCGAGACCCGTTAGCTCTCTCTCTCTCAGACTTTTAGTGTTTTAGTTGTTGCTGTTGTTTTTTGTGTCCGGTTTTTTAACAGATGAGGTCAGGAAGCGCCTGAGAGCAGATCTGAGGGGATTAATATGCATCGCTCCGTTGCTGCAGAAACAGGAAGTGCAGGGCTATATGAGAACGGGCAGCAGGCTGCCACGAATGTGCGCCTGGCTGTGTGGAAAGACCCACGTGGCTGCAGCTTCACGACCAGCTCTGCTCAGTGTGGCTGCGTCGGCCGGGTGGGGAATGCTTTGAAAGGAAGGGCAGCTGTTTCTTCTTCCTTGGCTGTGAGGCTGTCACGCAGACTCCCCGCAGGAACCCCAGAGCCCTGAGACCTGGCTCGGGGGCCATCACAGAGTAAGCCGGGATCCTCAGGGCAGCGGCTCTGAGTTTGCCGAGCACCCCAAGTCCTCAGGGGACAGAGCCTCCGTCATTCACCCGAGCTTTCTAAGGACATGTTACTGCGTGAACACTGGTACACACGGGCACCACGTGTCTCCCAAGTGACACTGGGAGGATAAGGGGCATGCCTCACGGGGACCCTTCAGGACACGCTTCTGGCTCACACTGAGGTTTAGAGCCAAGGCTTCTTGTAAACTGTTCTGATTGAACTGTTGTAAAAGCGGAGAGTGCACACAAGTCAAAATGTCACAGAAGGGATGTAAAGTGAGGGCTGCAAGTGTTCTCTTACACTCGAGTTCCCAGACTCTCCTCAGAACTTACAGCCCCAAACTGTACCAGGTGGACCATTCCAGAATTTTCTGAGCATGTGTGTGTGCATGTGTGTCCAGCACATATGTGTGTGGACGTGTGTGCACACACACACCATACACACACGTGTGCATTCAGGACACATGCACACGCCTACACAGAGTGCAGCAGTGGGCACGTGCCTCTGGTGAGAAGTTTGGGTTCCCGGGAGCCAGGTCTGCCTTAGGGACAGGGACACGGGGAGGCAGAGGGTGTGCCTGTGAGCCTCGGAGGGCAGTGGCCTGGCTCCAAGTCTGGCCTCCCTCTTGAAGCAGCTCTGACCTACCGCCTTCAACCTCGACTGGCATCTCCCCTGGGAGGTAGGGGTGCAGCCAGAGGGTTAACTGAGGGGACACCACTCAGCTCTGGGCCCCGGCGCAGCTACGTGCACTGGCTGTCTGAGCCGAGGCACCGAGTGACATCATGAAGCTGCCCCACTCCGCACATGCTCCAACGTGTCCCTGAGTGTGGTGACATCCCAGGACTGGTGTCCAGGTGCAGTCCGCTGTGCTGAGTGACGTCCCCAAAGCCTGTTGCGTCACGACCTGCTCAGAGGGCGCCTTCTCTGTGGTCTGCCCACAACACCCTCCCCGGCGGCCACCTCCTCCTGCTCCTGGACACCTGCGTGTCACTCTGTGAGTCTGTGGGTCCCAGGCACACCCCGCATGGTGCCCACTCCTTCTGTGTCCAGAATCTTGTGTTACGACACATAGGTTATACTTGTCGACAAATTAATTATAAATAAGTCCTCCCTTGTTTTTAACCCGAACCTTCAACCATGGCCGTCCCAAAGCCTCTGCCACTTCTGGAGCTCGTGACTCTGGAGGAGGTGTGAGCAAGAGCCACACAGGCCAAGGTGGCGAGGAGGCCGAGCAGCCTGATACGGCAGGAGACATGATGGCGGTCCCACGTCGCACAGACTGGAGTTCAGAAATGACCATGTATTCCTCCCAAGTGGCCGGAGGAAGCGCAGGGACCCTGACGTCAGGTCTGTGACATGCCGTCCCTGCCCTGTCTCCTGTCTTCCCCAAGGGACACACAGTGTGGGGCCGACCCAGCTCAGGGGCAATGGAGGTGAGGAACCCCTGCCCCAGGGTGACAGAAGAGCAGCTCCTGAGCCCACGGGGAAAGGCTGGCGCCCCGCGGCCCGGGCCCTGAAAGCCACAGCCGCCTCTGTGAAAGGCGCCCTGTAGGAGCCTGGCCACATTCATGTGTGAGGAGACATACTGGGGTCCGGGGAGGCTCTGAGCAGAGTGTGGGGCCCACGGGAAAGGCCCTGGGGCCAGACTTGGGCCCCACACTCCAGACTTGCCTCAGTTGCTGTGGCCTGAGGAGGTGGTGCCGTTTTCTCAGGTGAACAATCAGGTGAAAGTGGCAGGCGTGGCTGTGGGCTGTGGTCACCAGCCTGTGAGGAGGGAGTGACCATGTGGCTGCCAGAGTCCCCTGGACGCTGCCTCCACGGCCTGTGTCTGAGGGGAAGTGCGCTTTAATAAAGTCACTCATCCAATAAAAGCAACGCAAAGGACTTCAGAGCCCAAAGCAGCTGACTTCTCCCGTCCTACTCGGTCCTTTAACTCTCAGGATGGTTCATTATTTTTTCACCGAAATGTCAGGCAGGAGCATTTTCCAAGTTGCTGGCAGCCGCAGCCTGGAATGCATCCTTCCTCCCACTTTGGCGTTAGTGGTGGCTGTCGCTGAAAGGGAGAGCAGGGCCTCCCGCTGCCTCCGCTGTCTGATTGCCTCCGAGCGCTGGCTCTGTCTGTGAGAGAAGATTTCAGGCCGGCAGTTTGGGCAGTCTTAGGAAAACTCGTCTGAAAATGAATGCTTTCATGTTCAAAAGTTTCAACAGGAGACAGAGCCAAGTTCCAAGGAGGGAATGCCACTGAGCTGCCACAAGCTCTGTGTGGTGTCCTCCAAACAGATGGGGACAAGCCCTGTTACGTCCCCACGCCCACGGCCACTCAGCCTCCTCCCTCCCTCCACCTCGTCCCATTTTCTCCATTGCCACCTGCATTCCTAAAGAGCTTCTACAATTACTCATGAAGGAAACTGGTAAACAATTTCAGAGACCTGACTTTGTGCAGGAAGGCAAACAGCGTCCTTTTAATTCTCCACCCTCATTCTGTGCTGCTGCAGTCTTGTCACTTCTCCTCCCTGGTTCTGTTATGACAAACTTCCATATGTAGAAAACTTGCAAGAATGGTACCCCATGTGCCATGTTCCCCGCCTGGAACCCTTCATGGGATGTTTTGCCATATTTCCCTTCTCTACTTTTCATTTTTTTTTGAAAAATCTTGATTCAAAAGAGTACAGAACTTAAAAGTTTTACAGAACTGAAGTAATTTGATACATTTTGGAATCATATATTCAATCCAATTTTTTAAAAGTGAATATTTTCCTTTTTTTCTGAACCACTCGAAACTAAACCAAAACAAAATGCCACTTTCTGGTTGCAATCACATAGAGCTAACAGATAAGACATTGTGACAAATAAAGTTTTATAACCAAGTGCCAAAAAATAAAGGCCCATTTCTTTGCGATGGAAGCAAAGTAAAACAGTAAAGCCAGAGCTGTAGGAGGAATCTGCCCTCGGGGTGGCCCCAGGAGCAGGTGACAGAGATTAAGATGCTCAGGTGAGGACAGTGGTCATGATCCAGCCCTCGACAGGACAGAGGACCAACAACCACTCTGCATGAAGCCTGGACACTCAGTGTCCCCTGTCCTCACAAACTACAAAGAGATGGAGAAGCTGGCAGCCTTTCTGTGGCGTTTAGTCGGAAAGAAACTTACCCTTGTTTTTGTGATTTCCTTTTTAGATAGTTTATCATTAGTGTATGAAAACACACTTGATTGTTGTGTATTGATTTTATACCCTGTAACTTTGCTGAATCAATTACTAGTTCTAACAGTTTTCCTGTGGAATCTGTAGAATTTTCTACGTATGAAATTTTGTTATCTGCAAACAGAGATAATTTTATTTCTTCCTCTCCAATTTGGATACTTTTCTTCTTATCTAATTGCTATGGCTAGACCTTCCAATATTATATTGAGCAGAAGAGACAAAAGTGGGCATTTTTGTCTTGTTCCTGATCTCAGAGGAAAAGCTTTCAGTCTTTCCTCATTGAGAATCATGTTTGCTGTTTTTTTTTTCCTCCCATCATATGGTATTTATGTTAAGGTGGTTTCTTTTTATTCCTAGTTTACTGAGTTGTTTTTCTTAATCATGAACGAATGTTGACTTGTCAAACGCTTTTCTGATCCATTGAGATGGTCCTGTTGTATTTTTTTCTTCATCTGGTTAATGTATTTGTACGTCCATATCTTTCATCAAATTTGGGAAGTTTTCAACCATTATTTCTTTAAATAATCATTCTGCCCCCTTCTCTCTCTCCTCTCCTCTGGGACTCCCAAAATGCATATATTTGTCTACTCAATGGTGTCCCATAAGTTCCTTAGACTCTGTGTACTTTTCTTTGTTCTTTTGGGTCCTCAGACCCAATGATTTCAAATTACCTGTTGCAAGTTCATTGATTCTTTCTTCTGCCTGTTCTAGAATGCTGTTCAACACCTCAGTGAATTATTTTTAATTCAGTTATTTTATTTTTTGGTTCCAGAACTTCTCTCTTTTTTTTTTTTTTTTTTTGTTTGTTTGTTTAAATAATTTTTATCTCTTTTTAATACTTTAATTTTGTTCGTATATTGTTTTTCTAATGTCCTTTAGTTTTTTCCCTCTTTGAGCATGTTTAAGACAGTTGTTTTACAGTTTTCGCCCACAAGTCCAATGGGTGTTTTTCCTCAGGGATAATTTATGCACTTTATTTTCTTCCTCTGAATGGGCCTATTTGTTTGCATGCCTTGTAATTTTGTTGTTATTGTGAAAATTGGACCTCTTTCAGTCTGAAAAACTAGGGATCTCTTTCAGTCTTTGCAGATGGGCTCCGTGATGGGAAAGGGTGCCACTAATTAAGCGAGTGTGTTCTGAGCTTTGGGGTCAGCCTGCAGGGAAGGCTCGTGGTCACCTCAGGCCTTTCCTGGCACACTTCTCCCTTGGGCCTGTGTGTGTGCTTTTTCTCCTGTATAAACAGCTGCTTTTAAATGTAGTCATTTCCCAAAGAGTCTTACACCAGCTTCTTGGGGTTTTAGATGATCTATTGTACTCCTGTACTTGTAACGTTTTCTCCGCAGTCCCCCTGAAACTTTCATGGGCAGGGTCCACTGCTTCCTGGGCTTTTCCCAGACTGAGGTCCTAGCTAGGCCACTCTCTCCCTTCTGAGCTCCCAGTTTGGTAAGACAGAGGCCTGTCTTTCAGGCAGCTCCTGGGCATGTTAGCACACTGCACATCAGGCCACTCTGCTGCCTCTGATTTCAGGGATCTTTGGAAGCTGGGCCTCTGCTCTCTCCTGACTGCAGTGTGCTGAGGAGGGGGTGGAACAAGGGCAAGTAAAAGCATGGCAAGATTTCCTACCATTTTGAATGTGGCTTTTTCTTGTTTGGGTATTTGGTTGATTGCTGTAGACTTTTAAATGTTTTCCAGAGCTCCTATAAAGTTATTTTAGCTAGTCTGTAGTTTTTTCAGTGTTTCCACAGGGGAACTAGCCCACCACCCTGCTATGTCACTCCATGTTTATGCCTCTTTGAGTTTTGGTTTTGTTGTTGCAGCTGAAAGAGCCCTGGTGAATGCCTTCATTATACAGCTGAGCAAATTCAGTCTCAGAGAGGTTAGTGTCCAATATTCATAGCGACAACGTGATGACCTGAGACTCGAGCTCTGACTCTCTGAGTCCTCCAAAGCAGAGCTTCTAGAACTTTACATACACACAAAGTACCGGGGGCAGGAGGTCTGGTTAAAATGCAGATTCTGACTCATGAGGTCTGGGCTGGGACCTGGCACTGGTTTCTAACATCACCAACGTGAAGCTCACGCTGCTGGTCTGTGGACCACCAACTGAGCACGTGGTGATGAAGATAAGAGAGGCCTAGAGGGGATGGTGGCTCAAAGTTATCTCTAGTTAGTCTCTTCTGGATGTGAAGCGGTGAGTTGTTTTGCTGTATTACATGGCTGACTGAGATGGAGAACAAATGACCTAGGGTGGAATAGAAAAAAGAGTAGAGGCACACGTTTCCAGGCCCTCCTCCCTTGGCAGTGAACGTATCCTGAGTTCAAATGCAAGTCCCGTGCTTTCCCAAGCATTCCAGAAGCCCAGGCCAAGCCTTGGAAGACCCAGGCGGCCCCCATTGGCAGGGAGTCTAAGTGTTTTGAATAACAAATGTTGAAGTCTCCACTCTGGACCTGTCCTCCTCAGCTCCCTGAAGGTGGCATTCTGAAGTGGCTATGAAAGAAGTCCCCTCCCCATGTGACAACCTCAGGAGAGCAGGACCCTGCCTCCCACAGGAAGGCCAGTCCCTCTGTAAGTCTATCCATCAAGTGAGGCTGACGTTGTACCACAGGCGGAAGGCTGCTGCAGCGGGTGTCACGCAGAGGCCGTCGGGGAGCCTCCATGCCCATGAGAGGCACCTGTGCTGTGTTCACGCGAGTCAGCCAGCCGGGGCGCAGACCGTCTGGGTCCTACGGGGAGAGGAGTAGGAAGGTGGGCTGCAGAGGCTGGGCACAGAGTCCTGGCTGCCTGCTGAGCCAAACGGCACCTTTCCTCTGTTGGCCACAGGCCTGTGGATTCAGCCACATGATCCGAAACCACCCACAGTGCACGGAGCTGCCAGCAAGGCATACAGGGCCTGTCCCCAGGGGAGTGCTAGCCAGTGGTGGCTTTGATTTGGGCAAAAGTTAAATTATCTCCTTCCTCTAGACCAGCTAAGCTCATGAATGTGCAAAAGGAGGTGGTAGAAAAATGAGGGCTGACAGTGAAGCAGTTCTCATTCCCACCCTGCTGGCCCGGGCCCCACGGCTCTGGTCAGCAACAGACAGAAAGGCCAGGGCCCGGGACCACAGGCCTGCCCGCTGCTTCCTCCCAACTGGCCTTGCTGGGGGCCCTGCACTCTCTCACCTCCGGTTTCTTCATGTGGCACTGCCAGCTCCTCAGGAGTGCCCTGTCTAAATAGAGTCCTGTTATCTGGAGGAATTTGGAAATACGGTGTTAAGACAGCTTCGTTAAAAACCAGCGCGGCAGTGGAGAGAGGACCCGGTTATGGGAGAGTCTATGACTAACGTGCGCTCACACTGTGTCATCAGGCGGCCCCAGGGCCAGACTCTCCTGGTGGTGGAACCATTCGTTCAGTTCTTGATTCCGTCCACGTTTACTGAGCACAGCTCTGGTAGTAGTTCTGCAAGGCACTTACAGCCCCGGAAGAGAAAGCAAAATAGGCAAAAAAGAACGAAAGCAAGCCACCCCTCCTGCTGCTCTGGGGGAGCTCATAGCTGGACCCCCAAACCGACGCCATTGATTCACAGCTGACTTTTGATTTTTATGCCGCCTTCCATGCTTCATGACCAATCTCCGGGGAGCTGTCCTTTCCTTCTTGTCAGGAGAGAAGCTGCTCCAGAAAGGTCCTGAGTGGGCAGCACCCCCCTTGCCATGCCTGGGAGTGCTGGGCCTCAGGGGAGGGGGCGACGTCCTGCTCCGACGGCCTTCCTTCGTGCATTCCATGGAGGCTTCACAATTAGAGGTCCCCGCACCCATTTTCTGGACAATGCCGCACTAACAGACAGTAGCTGGCATGGTTCTGGATTATGAAATCAGCACTGAAAGCAGACATGACTACAAATCTGTAATTTCCCAGGCAGACCCATGGAGACCAGGGTTATGGGAAAGTCTCGGACTGCTGGGGGGCCCCAGTTCTGTGCAACTCCCTTCGCCCAAGACGGATGTGTGGGTTTGCTGTCTCGGCGAGACTTTCATCAGACCAAACCGCAGGAGACAGATAGCTTCCATTCCAAGATTTTGCTCTTGTTTTTGTTGAGAAAGCTGCATTGACATTTTAAAATGTATCTGTGTCCTTATCTGAAGATTGTCACCTAACTCAGGAATACATTTAAGATAGTTTGAGAGGATGAGAAATTTGGGTTTTGAAAGAAAGTATAAACTATCCACTTCTTTCACCACCCCAGAAAATCCTTAAAAAGAAGATTATCTATGGACAGAAAACTTTTTGAAATGCTGACTCGAGGCTCTGGCAGAAGACGCCCACACTGGGGCTGTTTGTAACCTTGTGGGGTTTCCGACCCTCTGAAAGGCCCAGAGGGAAGCCTGCCACACGCCCCCTCCCCCGTAGGAGTCCTCCCTGCTGGAGTGAACTCCTAATGACATGCACGAGAATCATGGATTCTGCGTCTCCTCTGGACCTTCCGATTAGAGCTTCGGAGCAGAGCCCAGAAATGTGCAGTTTAGTGGTCCTCACGGCGACTGTCCTAGCCCAGCACTCAGCACTGTCCCCGTACATGCTGTCCAGGACTTCGGTGAGGGGGCTGGGCCGCACCGACTGTCCTCGAATTCTCATTCCCCACAACGCAGCACCAAGACGCCTGCGGCCGGGCTCATGCGTGTTCTGGAACATCTGGTGTTCCCAGGAAAACGAGGCTCTCCAGACGGCTAGCGGAGGGTCAGAGGTGGGAACCCCAACCTGAGGCTTCCAATAGCCAAAGATGGAACAGTTTGAGCATCAAGATGAAAAAAGACCTCTGGACCAGATACATCAGTCACTTTAAAATCCGGGAGCTCATCGTGGCAAGAAGCAAAGACGCTGTCACCTGAAAGATGCCAGGGAACCAACACCTTATAAGTAGCAATCGCGCACCTGTCCCGCTTTCCCCTCTGGTGACAGGAAGCTGCACTTGTGCCCCTGAGGGAAGGGCCACGTTCCACGCGTCTCTGCAGCCACCTCGAGCCTCGCAGTATGTGGTTTGATTAAATCAGGAGTATGAGGCATTTCTCCACCAGAAAGCCTTCCCTCCATCACCATAACGATCTCAACTGAGGGAGGGAGGGCTCGCTCCCAGCTCTCACTAGGACACCGGCTGCTGTGTGTCCTGACTTTGGGGACGACTGGAGTCCCTCATGTCCCATCTCGGGTGATTGGGGATGTTGTCAGCTTCCCAACTTCCTAAGTAGCCCCCACGTGCTATGATTTTCAGCCTACAGCTACCCCATCCTGCGAAGTCCGCCGCAGGCCCTGTGTCTGGCTTTGCTAAACTGGCTTTGTCCCAAGAGCGTCCCCAGTTACACCTTGTTCCGTGAGGAAGTAACTATGCCTGAGCCTAGAATGGCCCTGGAAAGCCCAGTGAGCTTCCTGTCGGGGCTATGTGACTGGCCAATGTCATGGTAAGCCCACAGACACACAGCGTCTAGGGTGACCCCTGCCTGCCCTTACCAGTCCCCTCCAAACAGCCCTACAGACAGCAGGCTCCACGGTGTCCTATCAGATGGTCACAGCATTTCTCAGGAGAACTCCAGTCATAATGTAATTGTTTCAACACAAAGCCGCACAACAGTCCCATATGAATTATGGACTAAATACCCAAGTCACAAGAATTTTGTAAAACAAATCACGAGTTATATACAATACCGCAGGCAAATATAAAGTTAGCCCAGTCCTGTCCCCAGACGGCTCAGTAATCAGGGGTCCTCTAGGGGAAATGTTTGAGAACCAGACAAGCTAAAGGGACAGGAAGAGGTGGGGGCCTGTGTACAACTTGCTGCCAGAGGCCTGGCTTCCCTCCCAGCTCCATCCCTCAGGAGCCTACAGAGAATCCCAGGGGTTCAATTTTCTCAGCCAGAAAATGGAGGAATAGGACTTTTTTCAAAGGATACTTGTGAGATTTCAGTTTTTAAAAAGAACCCAACAGCCCTACATGCATACTGACTTTCCTCTTTTTCTAAAATAGGCAGCTTCACATCTTTTCCTGCCTTTTGCCTTGTTACTGAGCTTTAAGAAGACGAAACTGAGATTTGACATAAAATGTACGGTCAGTTTTTCCGTCTATAATTTCCGATGCCCCTGGAGGTCACTGTGGGCGTCCTAGGACTTGGGGCCGGCTATGTCTGTGGTCTCACCATCCGGTGAGACCAGTTCCAGGCCAAACTGTGGCTTATGATGCAGCCTTTGCTCTGATTGCCTAACTGCTTATTTCTTACTTCGGTTTTCATACCGTCCAACCCCACATTGACACCATGCTGTGTGTCTGGACTCCGGGATGGGGCCACAGCTGACCACTCCAGCCCTCCAGCCCCCAGCCCCACCTGGACACGCCCACTTCTTACCTGGTGCTGTTCTTACTTGAAGCAGCTCTCCAGAGGCTCTAGCTCATTCCAGACGCACAGCTTCAGGTCACCTTTGAGTCCCAAGGGCTCCAGGAACCTTCCTTCTTCTGGCTCATTCGGGATCCTAGCCGTACCTGCATAGGGCCCACCTCACCTGGACAACAGGAGCTGAGGCTCCCCAGGTGTGATCTGCCCAAGCTGGCTGCAGTCACAGGCCTGGGGCTCCCTGCGGGGACACTGTCCTGCAGGGTCCACAAGGAACGCTTCACACAAGTCTGATTTCACACGAATTGTGCTTAAATGACCAGGTCTCGCGAGATGAATTAGAGCAGCATGTTGATTGCATTACGTCACCTGGGTTGACTAAAAAGAGAGTATATTAACATATTACAACTTCTCAGTCTGGGGGAGGGGTCAGGCATCCCTGTGACATGATACAGACGCTGAATCTTGCCTAAAACCACGATGCTCCTTTCACGCTGAGTATTGAAATGATTTCTCCTTCCTTCTCACAGAGCCCACAAGCTGTTAGGAAGCACATCTTTTTTGGTTTTATTTTGGTGCAAAAATTAGTGGAAACAAATGTGAAGGCACAGGATTGTTATTAACGCTGGTAACAACTTTTCAATAAGCCAGAAATTTGCCCCAGACCCAGTGTGCCACCCCGCCCACTCGCCCTGTCTGTCGCAGCAAGACCTCGAGAAAACGGCAACATTGTAGAACAGTTGCATCTTGTTCTGAGCACAGGTCTCTAAAATAGACCCAGGGACGGAAAATTACAGGATGTCAGTGTGATTTCAGGGCTGCTCAGGTTCCCACAGGCCAAGCCCTCGCCTGTGTAACAGATGGCTCTGAGCCACGTCCAGCGCACCTCACTTTCAGGAGAGTCGCTGGGTTGCCCAGTCCTGCGCCCCTGAAAGCAAGGGGGGAGGAGGCACCGCTCACCTGAGGCTGCAGAAGGCTGTTGTCCCCCATCATTGGTGTCCAGCCCCGAGGAGGGCCACCCAGGGACCCTGAGCAAAACCCACACTGTGTGCCCGCCAGACCCTGTCTCGGGGTTCGGGGTTGGGGTGTGGTGTAGGCTGTGTGCCCAAGCCTCACACCCTTCTCAATTCTTGCGCTTGGCAGGAGGTGGCCCAGGGCAGCTGGATGGCAGGGTGCTGACAAAGTCAACAGACAAAGGCGGCTCTGGGAGTTGGCCCTCGTGGTCTGAAGGGTGGTTATTTGTGGGCACAGGGAGGGCCGGGCCCTGGGTGGCCCTGGGGTGGTCTGGACTCCCGGACCTCAGTTCACGTTCTCTTCCGGGCCTGGGAGGCGGTTCCAGGGTGTGTCCACTTCCTGATAATTCATTAGGACTTTCTGTGTGTGTCTGTTGTCCATTAAGGTTTGAAAAAAATCCCAGGGCTCTGCTCTCCCAGGAAACACCCCACGGAGGGAGGAAAAAGGCAGTAAACCAATTAACAGTGATGACATTGCTATCAATTTCATTGGACATTTCCTCGTGGCAAGCCAGAAAAAAATTTTTTAAATTAACTTTTAAAAAATGCATCAACAAGTTTTCCCAGTTTTATTGCGATATAATTGACACACGACTGTACAGGGTGTACGTGTAAGGTATGCAGCATAGAGACCTGACTTGACATGGATTGTGAAATGGTCACCACGAGAGGTTTGTTAGCATCCATCACCCCATAGACACACAATGAGGAAAAAGATATTCTTTCCTCGTGGTGGGTGTGCTCATGGTGTGCTCTCCCAGCCACGTGAGCGTGGACCACACGGCAGTGCTGGCCGTGGCTGCGTGGGCATCACGGCTCTGGGACGTTCTCATCTTCTACCCGGAAGCGTGCACCTTCTGACCCCTTCACCCACACCCCACCCCCACCTGTCGCCTGCTGTTCTCTGTATATGAGTTTAGTTTGTTTTCATGTTTTTTTTAAGGTTCCATATTAAGAGGGATCGCGTGGTGTTCGTCTCTCTCTCTCTCACTTACTTCACTTAGCATAATGTCCTGGGGTCTATCCATGTTGTCGCGAAAGGCGAGCTTTCATTCTTTTCTATGGCCAAGTACTAGTCATATACACATATACATACGTAATTTCTCTATCCAGTCACCCGTTGATGACACTTAGGCTGCTCCCATCTCTTGGCTGTTGTGAATAGTGCTGCAATTGGGGTACACTTTTTTGAATTGGTGTTTTGGATTTCTTTGGATAAATACCCAGAAGTGGAATTGCTGGGTCATAAGGAACTTCTAGTCCTAATTTTTGAGGAGCCGCTATACTGTTTTCCATGGTAGCTGCACCCATTTACATCCCACCGACAGTGACAGGGTGTGTAAGGTGCGGTCACACTTATTCATTTCTGGAGTGTCCATGGTGTTTCTGCACTACAGGGCAGAGGTCAGTGTTCAGCTGTACGGCCCACAGAGTGTTAAATAGGTGCTACCTGGCCCCTTATAGAAAAGTTGGTGACGCTGTTTTGGAAGCTAGCTCTCCTTTCTTACCTGTACACACTTTAGCTTCTGTTACATTTGAGCCAGCAACACTCCCAAAGTTTCTTTTCCCGCTTGTGCCCAAAACAGATTGGGTGCATTTTGAGAATCTGTGCGAGCAGAGAGAGGGTTTGGCGAGCTGGTCAGAATGCTGACAGAGCTGCAGCCAAGGCCGGAATGGCAGCTGGGCCTGCCGCCTGCCCTGCTCCACGTCCACCTGCGGCCAAGTTTGTGGCCTCCAGCTTCTGGTTTCGTGATTTCATTTTCGGTGTTCACGTTATTCTTAGCCTGAGTGTGACACTTTCTGTCAGCAACATGCAAATTGAAGGCTGGCACAGGTGTCTGGAAGGTTACAACCCGAGTGTCAGCAGTGAGGGTAGGATTGCCGAGGGGTTGATTTTTTTAACTTTCTTGACTATATTTTTTGAGTTTTCCTTGACAAGCTGGCATTGTCTTGTAAAGAAGAAAATCCTTTGCAGCATGTTTGCAAGAAATGCAGGCATCCACCAGCTCCCTCATCTTAGAGTGGGGCCAAGTAGTGCTCCTTTGTCACCAGCTGTCACAGGCTTAGCTTACAAATGGTTACATTTGTAAGTACCTTCTGCAGCCTGGAGGCTGGGATGTGGGGGGTCGGTTGTGGGCCCTGCATCTGAGGCTCTAGTGGGGAAGAGAGAGGTTTCCATATGCAACCAACAATCAAAATGGTGCAGGCAATGATGGAGTGACGTGCCCGGTTCTGGGGACAGGTAGAGGGGGTGGTGGCAGACCTCTGGGGGGCCATGGGACGCACTTCTCCAGGCAATGGTGGGTGAGCTGGAGTCTGCCAGAGCGGGGGCCGGGAGGGCGTGGGGGGTATGCAGAGGGGCTACTGGTTTATTGGCCGGGCTGGATTACGGATACTTTCAACAGGACTGGCTTGAAGGATCTGTGTTATGGAATGAAAGCTGGAAATACTGAAGTCAGTGAAAAGTCAGCCCCACCGTGGAGGCCCCATTTCCCGTGTCCACCAGCAGTGTGAAGGGGCGTGGTGTCTTTGCGCCCTCACAGTGTGTGGGGTCATCACGGTTTTTGTTTCAGCCGCTCTGATAAGTGTGTAGAGCTGCGTCTCGTGGCCGTAATTTGCACTTCCCTGGTGGCCGATGTTGGGGCCGGCTCTGCATGGCTAACGTGTCGCCCTTGTGTCTTCTGTGCTGAGATGTCCCTGGGGGCACAGTATTCCTTTTGCTTGCTTTCCCGTGACACCTGGAGAACACATTCATGGTCAGATGTGGGGGGAGGACGGGCAGCCAGGGAGACATCTGTGGTGAAGGGACAGCTCTGTGTCTAATTGCTGTGGTGGCAAAGCAAATATTCCCATGGGAGTAAGGACACAGAACTACACCCATTGAACCAAGGCCGGGCTCCTGGCTTAGACACTGAACTAGTCATGGAAGACGGGAAACTGGGAGGGCGTACACGCACCGCTGCAGGAGCTCCACAGGCTCGGTGGGTCTGTCACTGCCTCCAGTTACGAAGTTCAAAGCCAAGCCAGGACCGACCACTCTGATTGTAGGACCATCAAACCCACAGTCAGCGTTTTACCTCTTCCCCCAATTAGTGATCTGCTCATCGTCAAATAGCCACATCTCTTCACTTGACATTCGGGCTCCGTGTTCCCTGAGGAAAACACATAAAACCAGAATGTGGAAACACTGTCATGTCACACCTAAGGAATGTGAAGATGGAAATAGGAGCCCCCACCAGGACACTGAGAAGTGCGGGAGCCAGAGGGGCAGCCCCCCACCCCCCTATCCCAGTCCCTGTGGCCACATCTATGCTAAGTGACAATCTGTCCTAATGAGAAGTAATAAAGGACAATTGTCCCCGGAGTTTGACAGGTGTTTCTCACACTTGTGCATAAACAAGCGGGGCCACCCAGCTGGCCTCTGGGCGCAGCCGAGAATCCCGCTGTTGAAACAGGAGAGGGCGCATGACAGGGGCCAGGGGAAGACCAGGGACCTGGAGTGGCCTGTCCCCCATGGAAAGGCCACTGAAGAGAGGCCACAGGTAAAGGGGCTGTGAGGGGCAGTGTGTGCCCACATGGATAACACCTCCTGGTGACATCAAGCAGAGCCAGGGTGACAGAGGCACTCCATGGACACCGACCCGTTTCTGCGTGGTGCAGGCCCAAGTGCAGGATCCCTGGGCAGAGCCAGGCACCCCAGTGTCCGTCCAGCCAAATTCAGGGCTAGAGCCTTAGGGGCCGTCCTTCCTGCTGGGTCGCTGTCACTGAAGGGGCCCTGCTCATGGGGCCTGGAGTTGGCCCCGTAACAGGCCTGGGCGCAGGGGACACACATTAGAAAGTGGGGGGGGGGCAGGTGGAGCAGAGGGACACACATGCTCATACACAGTCACACAATGGTGGTGGCCGCTCACGGCAACGACGCCGGGAGGCCGTGTTAGGGATGGGGGTCCGGTTGTGGGGTTCCCACTCAGAACGTAGAGGCCCCAAGCCAGAGCAGAGAGACCAGGCCCCAAGGGACCACGGAGCTTCTGGCCGAGCCCAGGGGCCTTCACATTTCCTTGGAAAGCCCTCCCAGGCCACTGGGACACTGTCGGGGTTGCTTAAGCAGCCCCCGATGTGGGGCCATCACAGCAGCCGGCTGAGGACACTGATCACAGCGAGAGTGGGAAGGAAGCTGGTGGTCACAAGGGCCGCCAACAGGTGCTTTCGTGCCTCGGACGACGTTCCTCCCGCCGACAACCCCCCCCAACACTGGCTTGTTTTAAGGACTCAAGAATGGGTGTAAAGGAGGAGCTTAAGCTGGAGAGAAAGGCACACAGGACAGGGAGTGGGGCCCCCGCCCCCACCTCAGGAAGTGACAGGTGGAAGGACCGGGAGGAGTGTCAAGTCCTAAGTTAAGGACGGCAGCAGGCGGCTTTGGGTCCAGCGGCGCCTGGAAGGGTCCCAGACAGTGTGAGACGGGGCGGCGGCCGGCAGGGCATCCGCAGGTGGGCAGGAGCACGGGGTGGCTGTCAGGTCGTCAGCACAAGGCGCATTGCTCAGGGCCCCCACAGGTGGCCGCAGAGTTTGGCAGAGCTATAAACCCCCCCCCCGCCCCCCCAGCACAGTGCTGGCCTGCCCCTCCCCCCAGGGCCCAGCCTGACGGGACTGGCAGGCAACTCCAAGGACAGCTTGTTTCCATCATGTTTGGAGATGACTTTTCCGTTCACTGTCCTATTTATTAACTAACTGTTCATTGTGGAAAACTTGGGAAGTACTGAACTCCAGGAACAGAAAGTTGAAAGCCGTATGTGATATCTACACCACGATGCACATGTATCTGACACGCGGGGATGTTTAGTGACACACAGTTAGTGGACCAGACAGGCGTCCGTAGGGCTCTCGGAGCCCTGCTTGCTGCGAACGTGAGCAGTCACAGTCCCTGCTCCTTACCTGAGTGGGCTCTGCATAGTAACTGAGCAAACACACATGCGTGTTTAGGTACATGCACTCTACTGCTACTGGCTGCAGGCTCAGTCAGCTACCCCTCCTGCCTGCAGCATTAATTAGTACAGGCAGGGCAGCTTGCTTTAACTCTCTGGGCACAGCTTTTCATTTGCAAACTGAGTTGTGAGCATGAAGCGAGCGAGCAGACAGATCCTGGACAGCAGACGAATTAAGGAACACTTACTTCGCTTCTCCTTTTCAACCCTAGTAACCACTGCAGAACTCCCCCGGACACCTGCTGTCCGTCCGAGTTTGCTGACGACTGAAATACCAAGTAAGGGCCGTCCTATCCTTCCTGGTTCCAACCACCATGACCTAGGGGATTGTACAATCTAATCAAACCCGATTTTTATTTAAGAAAACGGTATTAACCTCGCTGTTATTCTAGTTTCAAAACTACCTTTCTTTTTATTAACAGATAACCCCCAAATCATTAGTCCTTTCTTACACTGAGCATTTGCAGAGACAGGTTTTTTAAATGTGCGAATACTCCAGGCTCATGACACCCAGGAATTCCTAACCGCGAGGCTGGCAGCCCCACGAGCGAGCGTGCGCTTGGGCTGTCCTGCGCTGTCTTCACAAGCTGGGGGCTTAGCTGGCTCTGCTTAAACAGAGCTGCTACATGAAATACTTTAAAGACACACGATACAGTTATTTACTTGTATCTTTGATATATAATTCTGAACATTTAAATATGAATTTTTTGGCTCTTATTTTAAAAGGCTGATTTATATTAGATACAAGCAGAAAATTCAGCTTTTTCCAAAAGCAACCCATAAATTTTTAAATCGTATTTCACTCATATTAAACATGTGGTTATTGTATTACTTAAAAATATCAAAAAAGGTTATGACTTTTAGAAAGGCCACAATGCTGGTCCTTATTTAAACAAAAGCAGGGTGAGGGTTGCTGGGTGAGCGTTCCTTCCGTTATTTTTCTTGGGTGTTTTCCGTGTGCTTCATTGTAGAAAGCCCACACGAGGAAAAGCACAACTTTGTCTTCGAGTCATAGAACACGATTTTCTCTCTCATTTCCAATTGTGACAATTTTTAACATTGGGTAGTTTTATTTCTTAAACGACTCATTTAAAACTAAAGCTGTCAGTGTTTTGAATGAGCCATTCCAAAGAGCTGGTGGTTTACCACAACCTCTGCCTCTCAGCTGGCCTGTTCTCCCCCCACAGCCGAGCGAGTGTCGGGAAGACAGAAGATGACACCTGGGCAGACGGACAGAAGCAACGATCGGGAGGAGCCAGGTGAGGCCACGGCTGGAAGACATGGCCGCAGAGGAGCCCACCGAGCAGACCTGGGCATCTGTGCAGGTGGGGGCCCCCGCAGCTGCAGCTCTCATTTGGACCATCTGGACCGCACCTCTTCCCTCCGGGCATGCCAAGCTGCGTGATGACTGACTGGCCACTAGCACCCCTGGGTCACGCCTGCTTTTCTGGTCACTTGTCTGCTGCCTCTCACTCCACTGCCCAAGGCTGCCTCTCACTTGTCACACTCACCAGGATAATCTCCTCTACTCTCAGGGCTGCAGTCGTGTGAACCCCAAACTTCACTCCCAGCGCCGTCTCTTCCTAACCTCAGCCCCAAGGCACCTTCACATTGCACCGTCCATCAGTGGACCAGCCATGCAGCTCGCTGTATGTGACACTCCTCGTGCATTCTATGTCACTTGGAGGCCGTACTCTTCCCCCGCGGGCTAGTCTAGAATAATTAGTCTGTTCACTTGGTCTGTGCCAGTGACTCATCCAGTTAGTCATGAGTTTTGTTCTGTTGATTTTATTTCCTAGATGCCCCTCACAACCATCCACTCTTCTCTATTCCAACCGTATACCTTGTACAGACCATTCTCGAATCTCGCACCTCACCTTTAAAAGAGCTGCTTAGCTGGTTTCACCTCCTCCGCCCCTAATTAACAATTGACAGCACAGCCAGAGGTCCTCCTGGAACACAAGTCGGGTCCTATCTCTTCTCTCATTAAAATGGTTCAGTGGCACTCCCTGTCATTTAAGGAAAGCCCACACTTCTTAGGTGACGATCACAGAAAGTGCCATCAATGGCCTTGGGCCTTTCCCATTGGGTGGGGGCTGGATTGATGCTGAAGTGGGAGGGGCATGTATCTGCCGCAGCTCTGGGCCTGAGACTTATCCCCAGGGTCGGAATTCCCAGAGAAGATTCACAGGCAGAATGCTGTGCAGTTGAGTTTCCAGGCACACCTTTGCCGTAGTTTCCAGGCACACCTCTGCCGTGTGGCGTTTTGTGCTAAGTTCGACGGGGTTTCCTGTAAACCATGGTGGAATGCATTCCCGCTATGAGGAGTGACAGAGTCCCGTGTGGGTTCCATTCCCAGAAATCCTTAGTCGCCACCACTGGAGGCATCTGTTTTCTGTTGTCAAGAATTAAATCTGCGTGACCTGGGGTCTCCTCTGGCTTTAAGTGCCAGAAAACTTGGAGCAGATATACCGGCCAGGAATTGTAACGCGCTCAGCTCTGCTGTTAGACACGGCAAGCGCATTTGCTTCCTTCAGCCGACTCTTCGCTGACCCCAGAAGACATTCCCGCCTTGTTTGCTCTCTAACAACCTAGGAGGCACCTTGTGGTGGGAGACTCAGAACATGGACACTCGGACACTCGGCCTCCTGACTCGTTACGTCCTGGTTAGTACCTTCTAGTCTTTACCCACGTGTTGTTGTTTTTTTTACACAGTTACGATTTTCACCCAACAATATCAATAAATCCTGTCCCTCTGCCTTCTCCCTGGACCTCTATTCCTGTTAGTTCTGTCTTGCTCAGATCCCCACACTCTGAGGCCAGGATGACTGCATTCTTCCTTTTTGTGCCCTGTGCCAACCAGCTTCCAAATCCCCACCAGAGCCACCTTTCCAGGGGTCGTGTGGAGGGTCAGCTGTGTGACGAGAGAGGGCTTTTCTTCATGCACATGTGCACATGTATGTTACTCACGGAAGAGAACTATCATATTAAGCCTGGAGTTTGCTGATGGGGGAGATGCAGGTGGTGACAGTACTGAAAGATTCAAATGTAGACAGAGATTCTAGAATATCTTGGAAGAGAGGAATTGAGGATCTCAGTCACTTCTGTCTGAAATTCTAAGCGTAATAGGATTTTAAATGAATTTGCCCTATTGCCTTGGTGTCACCTAGAGGCCCCTGGAGGCTGAGCAGAGTAGGTAAAGCACGGCAGGTACTGTGTCACCTGCTGTAGGACTCAGCTCGTCACCTTCTTCCAGAACCTGTGAGAAAGGCAGGAGAGGTTATTTTGGAGAGAATTGCTGGTGTACTGTCTCCCTCCATGTGGGACTGAGGGGTACGGCTCCACTGCCTCCACCTGCCCACTGAGTGAGGGGCCATTCATTCAGGAGAATCACCGGGGGAGCTGGACATGTCACCAGGAGTTGAGAGCCATCGAGATCTCATACCCGATTCTCACCAGGAACGTCTCACGGGGAGCGGTGGCTGGAGCAGCGACAAGCGGGAGGGAGCAGGAAGGGCCCCATTCCCCCGGACGGAGGGGTGAGGCTGTGGGTTTCCATGGGCTCGGTCACCCTGACCGGGATCCGGCGCTCACCTGCGTCCCTTCTTACGGGCACTGGGGACGTTGCACTGCCCCCAGGCCGCCTGGGGTTGGATGTGGCCACGTGACCTGCTTTGGCTCTTAGAAGAAGTGATGGGAGTCACTTGCAGGTGGAGGTTTTCAGAGCCGACAGTTGATTCGCTTCTTTCTTTCTGTTCTGATGACCGTGGATGAGTCCTTGGTGGCTTCTCCTTCAGCCTGGGGCCTGGCGTGTGGATGACGCACAACAGAGCCCCCTGCCAACCCACAAGGGTCAGGGAGCAAGACCCCGCTTTTGTTACTGCAGCAACCCGGCCCATCCTGACTGATACGGCCCAGAGGATCAAGGTCACCCCACAGACAAGGGGTCTGAAGACGCAAGGCTGAGCCAATGTTGGGGGACACAATTCAGGGTGAGGAGATGCTGTCCCCTCAGGAAATGGCTGCTCTGACGAATCCACAAACGCGTCTCCTGAGAGAGGGATGACGTGGCCACCTGCCATAGCCAAAGGGCATGGGTTTCTGCTGTGTCACATAAGTAAGACCTTTCAACATTTGTTTTCTCCTCCTTCCTGTCTCCCTGGAGAAACCTGCTGCAAGAGTGAGAAATGGTGCAGGAAGAGGGGCAACTCGGTGTCACAGTCTGCTGGCCATAACAAGGGCAGCTTAAACCAGTCATTTATTCTCTCACATCCTGGAGGCTGGACATGTGAGATCCAGGTGTGGGCAGGCTGGTCCCTCCCGACGCCTCTCCTGGGGGTGCAGACGGCATCTTCTCCCTGTGTCCTCACACGGCCATCCCTTTGAGCGTGTCTGTGTCCTCGTCTCCTCTTTTTATAAGGACAGCAGTCAGCCTGGATTAGACCTCATTTAACCTTAATCACCTCCCTACAGGCCCATCTCTAAGCACCCTGAGGGTTCGGGCTTCGACATGTGAGTATTAGGGACGCGATTCAGTCCACAGCAGTGGCTACAGATGGGCTATGTTGACCCCGCCCATCTTCTCAGCCAGACTCAGACCTGGAGGAGAGAGGACACCCTGAGAGGAGACCAGACCAGGCGTGTTCATACCTGGAAGTAGCATGTGTTTTACTCTCGGTGCTGCTTGAACCAGGTGGTGAGTTAGCCGTCTTGTTTAAAGGGCACTACTGAGAAAACACACTGCTTCCTGCTCTGACGGACTGAATGCCACCTGTTCCATGGGTTGGAATAGATTTCACAGAAGACTTTGAATCTGAATGAGATGAACCATGGAGCTTCCACCCAGCTTAGTGTCTGGCCCACGTGAGGCTAAGACAGAGTCCAGATCAAAGTGCTGCCTGGCAGGGGGCGGGGGGGGGCACCACTGGAGGTGCCCGCGATCCCTGCTCGTTCTTCGGAGGGCCAGGCGGAGTGAACCTGGGAGCCCACATTCCATGAGCAGCTCCCTCGGCCAAATGCCCTTGATTTCCTTTGTTTCCAGAAACAGTGAGCTATATCAGCAGCTAAACACTGACTCTGAGTCACTCTGGGGCTTCATTTGGGGACGGTCCTTTGCAGGTGCTGATTCACTTGACAGACAAGTAAAAACGAACTGGGGAGAACGTTTACGTACGCCTGTTCCCTGAGGATTTAGATCAACATAAAAAGTGAATAATTATACTTCACATGGCGTTTCGGACAATCGAACGTCTTCTTATTAAATGGAACAGCTTGGCCCTAGTGGGGGGGGGGGGGATTCTTGCAGGTGCATCCTCAGTGCTGCCCGGTTCTGCTCTGCGGGACACGGACTTCACCTACTCAGAACCCAGGAGCCCGAAGCAGCCCGAAACCCCTCAGCTACAGAGAGCTGGTTCTCCCCTAAAGAAATCCTTCCCCAGCAGCCCAGCTCCCCAGGAGGCACCGCGGGCTGAGAGGGTGCACTCGGTGCAGAATTCCCGCCGGCTGTAGGGAAAACCATGCCTTGTCTCTACTGCCCACTCACGGTGGTTTGGCTACAAAGCTTAAACTTTCTTCTCTCAGGCACATAAAGGGAGGGCTAAGGAGCTGAAACGCTGAACAAACACAACAGCTCTGCCAAAACCAGAGGTAGCCACACCAAGAGCAGAAGGGGAGGCAATGTGGGCCCGGTGACACAGGCGGCTCCATGCTACCCCATGAGGTTTTCTGACCGCAGTTCTCGTGGCCATAACGTGGGCAATGCCGGGCACTGCAGACTGTCCCGAAAACTGGTGGTGCTCAAGCATGGTGGGGTGTTAGGTGATCCTCACAGAACAGCAGGAACCCCAAACCTTCCCCAGCCTTTGGGGTGCTCTCCACTGGGGACTCAAACATAACTGTTCTACCAACTCGAGGACCGACCTGGGGGAGGCCGCCTACGGCCTCTGATGGCGGATGCTCGGGTTTCTCTCTCAGAGTCCTTTCTTCACCACCAGGCAAACCGACATCCGACATCACCAGGGCAAGCCTAAACCTTTGGCTAAAGTGAGGCCCTTCGCTTTCACTGGACCACCACCGTACAAGCCCCACCCCAAGCAGGCACATGGTGACTGACACAGTAGCCAGAGGTCGGGGACAGCGACTTGGCCCAAGCAGCAGGGGTGGCCCTTCCCTCCAGGAAGGGGCTGCACGGGACAGGTTCCGTGTCAGTATACATTTCCGAAAGTGTTGGATCAGATATTCCACTTGGCGGTCACTGCCATCCAATCAGCCCCCACACCACACCACACGGCTGAGGCCCCACCTGCTTCATCTCTGCCAGGTTGTGACAACCTGGGGCCTGACGCCTCTGGTGCCAAAGCGATAAATGCACAGCACAGCCACCTCTGTAGAAGGACACACCTCTGGGTGCCACCTCAGGGACAAGGAGGCGGAGCTTGTGTAGAAGAAATGCATTTATAGCCAGGGGCTCTGGCCCATACCTACTGTGTTTCCCCGAAAATAGGACCAGGTCTTATATTAAGTTTTGCTCCAAAAGACACATTAGGGCTTATGCTCAGGGGATGTCATCCTGAAAAATCATGCTGGGCCTTATTTTCCAGTCAGGTCTTATTTTCAGGAAAACATAGTAGCTCTCCATCTGGATCTGCCCCAGCCCTGAAGGAGGGGAGGGGAGGGGAGGGGAGGGGCACGGAGGGGGAGGGGAGTTTGCATCAGCCCACCTTTCTGTGAGGAGACCCCTCCTCAGGCCCTGACTTCATGTTAATGCCTCAGGTCAGCACGGCCCACTTCCCCGAACACCAGGCCATTCCCTGCCTCTCACTGCTGCCCACACGGCCTCCTGGCTCGCCCTTGAACTTGCTGTGAACTTCACAGCGCTGGCCCTGCTCCCCCGTGGCCGGGAATTGTAACTACTCAGGATGATGACGGTAAAAAGGACCATCCGGCTGTGGCAGGAGGCCGACCAGACCCTAGGGCTCTGGGGAATGAGGGCTGTCACGTCCGGGGGATGGCTCTATGTACTTTGTGTTCGTAAATCATGATAATTAAATACTGGCCCAAGTTATTTGAAATCCTTGTCTTCCATTGCACACAGCGTTTGTGGGAAGATGGGGACGATGGCCGAGCCCGCTTACTACGGAGCTCGGGGCTGGCAGGGCTGGCGCAGGGCTGGGCTCGCTGCCTCCTCCCGGCTGCCCCTCTCCGGGCCCCTTCTGCACTGTGAGCTCTCTCCGTCTTTCCTCCCTGCTCAGGACGGTAACGGTGGCCTGTGGGTCAGCCAGGGGCCGACTGATGACAGCTCCCAGTGCTGGGGCTGGAAATAGCGGCTAATGTGTGTGTTGCACCTGGGTCAGGCGCCATGCTGAGCCCCCCCGCAGCTGAGGTGACACACATCCCCGAGACCGCACTGGTTTACCTGCAGACGCTGGTCTTCGTGCATGCAGGACTTGTGTGGCCCGTGACGGCAGGCAGCTGTCCCCAGCAGTCTCCGCAGCTGCTGCTGTGTCCTGGCTCTGCCGTCTCCGCGGGAGGTCACCTGTGCTTGCACCGCAGGGCGGACCAGCCCCTGGAGATCCTACACAGCCATGCGCCTGCCCAGAAGTGACACTGCTCTTCCGCTCACAGCTCAGGACCCCAGCAACCGTGTGTCCCATTGCACTGCGAGGGGCCTGGGGGCGCATGTTTCCTGAGCCCTGGAGAAGAGAGTAGGGTGTGCGGAGCATTAGTGAAGGCTCCACCTGGGCCTTGCTGACATGGGGGCTGGGTGAGTCTTTGCTGCGGACTGTCCTGTCCACTGTGAAATGTTTAGCAGCATCTCTGGCCTCTATCCACGAGGTGCCAGTAGCAATGCCCAGTCACGACAACCCAGAATGGCTCCAGACCCTTGGGGGCAAAAGCGCCAGCAGCTGGGAAGCCCTGGTGCACCCGCTGTGTGTCTGTGGGCAAGTGACTCGGCCTTCCTCTTATGTGTCCCCACTACACACAGGGCCTCAGACCCCCGTGCAGCTGGGAGGTCCGTGTGGACACCCAGCAAAGGCCATCTGCTGAAAAGGCCTGCAAGTCCCCAACCCAGGGTGGCCCCAGGAGGGCCCATGAAAGAATGCTGTCCGAAGCATTTGGAGGTGAAGTCATCAGGATTCTTTCAGTCAGCTTGGATTTCATGTAACCTGAAACGCTGACACAAGCAAGTTTCTGCCTATGGTTAAAAAAAACACACACCCTTCCTTTGATCTAGTGACAGAGGAGGGACACATGAGCCTGGGGACGCACAGGTTTAGGTCCCAGGTGCCCAGCGCTGACTTCGGAGTTCGCAGAAGCAGGTTCCACGGTGGTGTCCAGCTGCGCAGTGGGGAAGCAGAGGAAGGCGAGAGTAGTGTCCAAAGGACAGTCTGGGCACCAGCTCGGGTGGGCAGGACAAGTGAGGGGTCCTGGCCCTCTCACACGCTGTGGGAACCCCTGAACACAACCCTGGTCTGACATGATCCAGACCCGCGGCTCTGAGATTCACACTGGGCATAAGTGTGTGTGTGGGACCATCCTGTAGGCCAGCAGGTGGATGCCAGCTCGTGGATGCCAGGTTGCCTTCCCTCAGGACGGACAAGCCCTGTGAGGTCCAGCACGGCTGGCACATCCTCCGGCCCACCTCTCAGGGATGGCCACAAACTACCTGAGAGAAGGGACCCAAATGAGGAAGTTTAAGAACAGGCCGCCCTTGAAGGAGCCCAAAGCCCTGACTCCCTTGGGGCCTGACACTTCGATGTCACTGTGGGGACACATTTGTATGTGATTAAAGAGTGTGATGGTTAATTTTATGGGCCATGGTACCAGACATTTGGTTAAAGATGAGTCTAGACGTTGCCATGAAGGGATTGTTCAGACGATAATAACATCTGAGTAAAGCAGATTGCCCTCCCTAATGTGGTGGGCCTCATCCAATCAGTTGAAGGCTTAAGAGAAAGACACTTGTTTGTTCAGAAAATCATCATGAGGCGTCCTTAGGTGTCATAATAGGTTCTCCCTTTGACCTGCTGAGCAGAGAGGAGAAGGCCCTCCATTCTGCAATGTGCCTGTTTCTGTCGGGGTGTGGACTTGGCCCCCTGGATAACAGCTCTGCTCGTGAACCTGCACCCAGGAAAGGGCCAGGGGCCTGTGACCAGTTCTCGGCACGGTTCTGCTGTGCACACTGGGGCACGTGCTGCCTTCAGGCAGGGCTGCAGGAAAGTCTGCTTCTTCCCACGGTGTCCACTTCAAACGTGGATCAAGATGGACGGAGGAAGCCTGTGTGCGAGTGCCCTGACTTGGCAGCTTGTAGCAGGACATTTACTGTCGCTGAAGTTCACGTGGGTAACATGCCAACGGCTGGCTTTGAGGGAATCGAGTAAAGAGGCAAAACACAGACAGTGTCAGCCATTGGTCAAGAAGTCGGGCTTTCGTGCCAGACAACCTGGTGTCCTCTGGTACGTGTCCTCCATGTCTCTGCCTCAGTTTCCTCACCTGTGACCAGGCAGTCCTACCCACCTCACAGGCTGCTTAGCGTGCCCAATGAGAAGGTGAAGCACCACATCCCCAAGAGCCAGTGACCGACAGATGACAGCCCTCCGTGCATGTGAGTAGGGACGTCAGAGAGCAGCTGGGGACCTGAGGTGGGTGGCAGGAGGGCTGATTACGAGGAGGCTGGTACTTTCCAACCAGACTGGCTGGCACCAGAGCGCTTCCGGTTGTTGTTGTTGTTGTTTGCTTTTTTTTGGTTTTGTTTTGTTTTTCCCAGAACACCCCACTGCTTTCCCACAAAGCCTGTGCAGAGCTCCCGCCCAGGGTTGACTCCCCCGCGCACAATTTAACGTGCAGCCAGGTGTGTGCCGCTCTGGGCCACTGCAGGCATCGCAGCCGGATGGCGGGGGCTAAGCCGATTACCAGGCACAGGGGCGCGGCCCTGGTTTGCAGAGATGTAATGTCCCCATTAGTGTGTGTCCGTCAACAGAGGACAGGATTGGAATCAGGAATTCTTGACGGAGAGCCTGGCCAGTCTTGAACTCTCCGTAACCTGGTACATTCTTAAATGTCCTATTAGGAGGAAATTCAAGCTCTGCTGGACTGGCTGTAGATTAGCGATAGGAAATCTTATTATAAAAGAGTAAGGAGATTTCGCATTTCCTCGGCACACAGAACACGCCACAGCAGCCTGCAGCCTGACATTAAGCCCAGAAACGGCTGTGACCAGCTTTGTAATCAACATGTTTTTCTGTCCTTTCTGCGATGAGTGGCACTCACTTCTGGCTGCAGTTGCCGCACGGTCCTCCAATGGGCCAAACACTCAGGTGAAGACGAGGCGAATAACGCCTGTCTGCTGTGACAGTCCTTGGTCTCTTTTCCCTCTATGTCTCTTCACACCTGCTTACTTTCCTTCTAAACACGTCATTAGTTATACAGTTGATTGTGGAAAACACTTCTTTTTTTAGAAGCTATTTTAGCTGAGGAATGATTTGAAGGCTGTGGTCATTCCTTGGGCCACAATCCCCACAAGATGCACTCTCGGAGGTGGTGGGGAGGAAGAGAGCTGAGAGCAGAGGCCGCGGAAGAAGTCCGATGGCGGCTGCGTCTGAACCTGCAGCAGGTGCCAGGCACACGGTGAGGACAGTGCTCGGACGCAGCCAGGCGTCCTGGGCAGGGGGTGCAGTGACGGAGACACCCCCTTCTCATGAAGACTCTAGCCACTCATAGGTTAGGGGAATTCCCTTTTATTCTGATGGCTGGTTGCGAATTTTCGTTTCCTGAGCTATCAATGCTTTTCAGGAATACCTCTGATGGGAATGACAAAGGGGAAGGTGACTTAGGTGTTGCTGTCAGGAGTCTACCCGAATCTGGAAAGTCCCATTTCCCTTTCTGAGCGAGCAGCTGAAACCAGACGTGTTGTGTGCAGTGTGACTGCAACCTCTTCTGTGATGTCTTCCTGGAGAAGATGGAGAAACGCAGGCGGGGGGTGAGTACACCGTCCCTCCGCTCGGTGTCTGCCAATCTCTGATGACAGATGGCCCGAGACGGCTGGGAACACGAGCCTTGGTCTTGGGACACCCTCTTCTGTCCCATCACTTTGTGACTGTTGTTGTTTTCACAATTTCTTTTTCACACATGTTACGTAGACCACCACTGTTCAAGAGAAGTGTACCATGGGCCACACACGTACCTTTTTTTTTTTTTTAACACTGAGACGATTCAAGAATCAGCAAAGAGAATTACAAGACTATAAAACAAAGTCAAATACAGAGATACAAGAGGAATTTTTAGTTCAACATCTTCTCTCCAAATGTTTAACTCCAAAAAGCGATGCAACTCCTTTCATGAGGAAGAAAAGCCTTTACAAGATGTTTTACAAAGGGGCTGTTTACAATTAGGACAACCAGATGTGCTCTTGGTTATAAGAAATGTTATGACTAAAAAGGACGGCCCAAATGGACCCATAATTTCCACATTTAATGTGGTTGTCGCTTAGATGAAAATCAGACTGTTTACAATATCAGAGATATCTTAGTTTTCAAAGTTGGGGCAGATGTAAAGTTTTATAGATGGAATGTTTGAATTTGGGGAGACTGGGCAGCATAGGACTTAATGCTGTTTTCAAATTATAACCCCAGATTGGCGGAATTTTCACTATAGTTCCAAGCACCGTGTTATTAAGGACCTTGCTTTAGAGTGCAGACTTGTTTAAGAACTGAATTGTAATACGCATACAGGAAAGCACACCAGTCATGACTGCACTGATCGAAGCATGATCACAGACTGTCCTGGATACACCCGTACGCCATCATCCCTCAGCATCCAGAACCCCTGTGGCTTGTCCCACTGACGGCCCCGTCTCCTCCTTCCCAAAGGTAACTGCCATCCAACTTCTAATGACACCAACGAGTTTGCCTGTCTTTGCACTTGTTAGACAGTTACCCCCCTTATCTGTGGCTTTGCTTTCCATGGTTTCAGTTACCCATGGTCAACCGTGGTCTGAAAACATTAAATAGAAATTCTAGAAATAAACTGCGCGTCGGTTATAAATCGCATGCCATTCTGAAGAGCACGATGAACGCTCGCTCCCTCCCAGGACATGAGTCACCACTTGGCCCAGCGTATCACGCTGTACGCACAGCACGTAAGGTATTCTGAGACAGACCATGTTCTCAGAACTGCTATTACGGCATATTGTTGCAATTGCTCTATTTTATTATCAGTTATTGCTGTTAATCTCCTATTGTGCCTGATTTATAAGTAAAACATTATCATCGGTATGTATGTATAGGGAAAACACAGTATATAGGGTTGGTCCTATCTGTGGTTTCAGTATCCACTGGGGGTCTTACAAAACGTCCTCTGCGGATAAGGCAGGACGCCTGAAATGGGACGCGTGCGTGATGTGTGCCTTCGGCTGGGCTCTTCTGGGCTAACCTCACAGCTGTGAGACCCATCTGTGCTGTTGTGTAGACCCATCTGTGCATGTAGCATTAATCCATGATGTCCACTGTACGAGTGAACCACACACACCACTCTGCTGTGTTCATTTTTGAGTATGACAGATGAGACCACTGTAAGCATTCAAACGTACGATGTCCGTGTGTTTGCATTTCTGTTGCGCTTTTACCTGGAGCAAAACCTCTGGGTTGTCAGGTGTGTAATGCTTGGATTTTGTAGATACTACACAAGTTTTCCAAAGTGGTTGTGCAGGTCCTGTCTGCGAGCTGCCCGCTCACACCGGGAGGCTGACGTGCCCCACAGAGCCCCAGCTAACGCATTTCCGAGAGAAAATCCAGGAGGCGGGTGCATATCTTTGTACAGATTAGAATAGGATTTTCCCACGTCAGTCAAGGGTAGGACCTCTGCACACTCATTTCTCCTGGACCTTTATGTGTTTATTTATTTTCTTAAGATACAATTCATGTGCTTAAACATCAGCATTACATGGCCATTTTAATGTGTACAATTCAGTGGTTTTTAGTGTCTTCATCCGGTTGTGGCGCCACTATCACCATCTAACCCCAGAATGCTTTCATCACCCCAAATGAAAACTGGGGCACAGTCCCACTGATCCCACTTTTCCTTCCCCCTCCCCGCACACACAGACCTGGCAACCTCTAGGCCACGTTCTGTCCCTACATGGCTGCCTGTGCTCGATTTTTCATACAATCTATGGGTTTTTGCATCTGCCTTCGTTCACACAGCGTAATGCTTTCAGGGTCCGTCCAGTTGCAGCAGGCGGACAGCTTCAGTCCTGGTCGCACGCTTGTGTTCTCGCATCAGGAACCTGAACCTGGGCTCATCCTGCGTCGGGGCCATTGCAGACACTGTGAACATTTGTGCACAAGTTTTGTATGGGTGTGTTTCCGGCCCTCGTGGTCTACGCCTCGGAGCAGGCTTCCTGGCTTTACCTTCGTGAGGCAGCACCAGACTGTCCCACAGGCTGTGCCACTTTGCACCCCCCCCCCCCAGCAGGCACAAGGCTGTACCTTCTCCACACCCTGGCCAACACTTGGTGCTGTTTCTGGCGATTGCAATTATTACAGTCATCCCTGTGGGTGCACACTTATTTGCAACTTAATTTTTCCTGGTAGAGTTTCATACACTCAAGAGTCAAGCCAGTTTTTTCCTTTTCTTTTCCTGCTGGGAGAGAGGTTTTCAAACCTGAAATACTGTCAGTTAAAAGTCTCCATTTGTCACTAGCAGGACTGCCAGAATGACGCCAGCTTCAAAGCCGATTTGTGTGACAGTGGTAGCGACGAGAAGGGCTCTCTGTTGCCCTGAAACTGACAGCTAGTCCCCAAATCTTGGAAGCAAGAGGCATCTAGTACTTGGCGTTCTGAGGAGAATCACGTCTAAGCAGAATGGGAGGCAGACACTTGCTGAAAGTTTTATTATGAGTTGGCCTGACCGACTGCGACACAGGCAGTCATCACCTCCACCCACAAGCACCCAGCCCGGCGAGCAAACGCCACCCACGTTCTCTCCCGTCCCGCCCCACTCCACGCTTCCTCATGAGCAATGAAGCCCAGCATTCCCCAACTTTTGACTCAGGCTTTCTTGTAATGCCTTGGCACCCATTCCATTTCCCTTGTTTTGGAGTCTCCCATTCCTCACAATTCCCAGCGTTTTCTTCCAGGTCCCTCCCAGGGGGACGGCCAACATGTTCACGCGTGCTTCACGGCCTCTGCGACCTGCTGGTCCTTGGTTTTGTCAAGTGTCCTGATGTGTCTGAAGCAAGACCAGGGTCCAGCTGGGTCTTGTCGGCAACGGCCACACCCACAGGGGCCTGCGGAAGTTTCCACAAGCCGGGTGGGCCCTGCCAAGCGCTCCCCACACGAGGAGCAGCTGGCCTCCACGTGGCGCTGGCTCCTGGGAGCAGCACCCACATGGGGATTGGGCATCTCTGGGAACTCGGCTCTCCTCCCGGCCACACGCCCTCTGAGGCTCCTGCACCGGCCCCTAACGACTCCCTGACGGACACTGTTGCGGGTTGAATCACGTCCCCTGAAAAGACATGGTGATGGTTTAAATACATTTATGGGAAACAATGTTAGTCCGAACCCGATACACGTATGACGGAGTTACCTCAGTTTAATACGGAGCAAAACATGTGCTCGGTACTTCTGAAGTCTTCTCGACTTCTTTGCCACGTTACAGGGGCCACAGCAACGTTAGGGCTCCATCTTTATGAATGGGTGCTGTTGGTGACGCAAAACACTTAGTAATGGGCTGTTAAGTCAGTTCAACAAGGAGGCACTGGACTGGGGGCTCTGACGCCCTCAGTAAACGCCTCGAGGTCCCGCGATGAAAACCCAGGACCACCAGTGTCAACAGCGACCAGGCTGCAGCTACGGCCGGGCAGGCACCCCCGGCTCCCTCCCCCACCTGCTCGTTCTCTGCAGGCTCCTGACCCTTCCGGTCGGTGCCGCCCCGTCCGACCGCTTGTGCTCAGGTGAACCCTTCGGTATTTCACACGCCTCAGGGCACCGTTTACCAGGCCTGCACAGAAAGTTAACGCCAAAGCCACAGGTTACGTCCGGATTTAAGCTGTTACACAGCCGTTCACGAAGTCCCTTCCCGTTCTCTTCAAGAACATAAGCTGTGGTTGCAGCAGGGTCTTGTCCACCGCGTGAGGTCTGCCTTTCCACTGAGACGCTGTGCTGTCCCGGGGGAAATGTGACTCTTTTTTATGGTTTCTATCAACGTGAAATACAATTTAATTATGGAGGAAACATACCCTGGAGTCCTGACGGCGGCACCACGACTGGGAACCTAGCTGCAAGTCGGGCCTGTGCAGGTGCTCAAGCTCAGAAGAGGTCACTGGGGTGGCCCTGATCCCACATGGCTGGTGTCCTTATGGAGAGAGGCAAACGGAAACAGACACGCAGGGGAGGCGGCCACAGGCCAAGGGCGGCAGGAGGCCCGGGAAAGGCGCTGAGGCTGGAGGGCTCCTCCCTGCGTGCTGGCCTCGCTGGCCTGACCCTCTGGGGCCTGCGAATACCTCATGTCGGCTGCTTCGGCTGTGAGACCCTCATTACTTCAGATAACAGCACAACCACTTGTGACTGTGCTGGTGGCACCTGTTAGAACTGGACAGAATCGGCATAGCACCATCTCAGTTTAGGGACTCAGATGGCCACCTGGGATTTTGTTTTGTTTTTCCCCCAGAATAAGCAGTGCTGCATCTTCCAGGCGAGGGGCCTCAGAGGCCATGTCACCCGGCTGTGATATTTCCCAGATGTCAGTGGAAAGTAGGTGAAGGAAGAGCGATGTGGGTAAGAGAACGCAGGTCTCTTCTGACTCCTCCCGTCACCTCTGTCCCGGTCCCTTCATCCCTCTCTGAGTCAGACAGGAAAGTGGCTGACGACGACACAGGGTGCACACGGCCTGGGTTCTCCCCCAGCCCTGAGGGGGGGACAACTGTTAGGCTACACTGCAGGTGTGGAAAGGAAAGCTCAGTGGGGCCACAGATGCAGCACACGTGATCTATCCTCAAAGGTGACGTGGAATATTACTCGGCCATAAAAAGGAATGAAATCCTACCATTTGTGACAACGTGGACGGACCTTGAGGGCATTATGCTAAGTGAGATAAGTCAGACAAAGACAGACACGTAGGATTTCACTTATATGTGGGACCTAAAGGACAAAAAGAGCTTGTAGACACAGAGAACAGGTGGGGTGGGTGTGGACAAAATGGGGGCAGAGGGTGAAAAGGTCCAAAGTCCAAGCTACAAGTGGGTGAGTCCTGGGCTGTGGTGGGCACAGGGCGACTAGCTGACAACACTGTGCTGCAGACTTCAAAGCTGCTGACAGGAGATCCGCAAAGCTCCGGTCACCACCCCGTGTCCAGCACGTCCACTCACCACTGTGGTGTCAGTGACTCACTGCCGGTGCGGCTGCCTGCCTGGGTCCTTCCTGCTCACAGCACCTGGGGGCGGGGCCACACCTCTGCAAAGTAGGACGAACTCACCTGCAGTTTTTGTTCTAAACCAGCAAGAAGGTGTGAAATAATTAGCACGGTACCTGGCACCTAGAAAGAGCCAATCACTATGACAATTTCCTTCGGTGGGGACGCTGCTCTGTGGCACTGCCGTGTCACACGAAAGTACACGTGGCTGTGGCTAGTCCCTCCCAGACTGACTTCGTCTTGCTGGAAGGAAGTAGCCTTAGTCTGAACGAGCTTTGGGTCTCCGCCACGGCACATGACCCCCCAGCACTCGCTGAGGGTGGGCAGTGTCCTGCGTGGGTCACTCCTGCACAGCCCACGGCCACATGGTGGGCATGTCTCTGGGGACTCTCTGGGTGTGGTCAGTGTCTTTCTGATGGTGGTCACTTGCTGGGAGGTGATGATGACAGAGATGAAGGAGGGACGTCCTGCTGGAGACAGCTTTGTCACCTGTTGCCTCGATTCTGGGCATCTGAATGGTGACGGGGGCCTGTGTACACAGCACATTTAGTGGCTAAAGAAACATCCAGCTTTGTGCTTTCCGCTGGACTGGCTCCCTGCCATGTCCCCCTGCAGGCTCAGGACACAGGCTGACCCGTGGGCAGGGCCAGAGATCCTGCCAACCCCGTGGGAAATGACGGTCAGAACTCGCAGGGAGGTGTGGGGGCGAGGCCAGCCGCCCACAGCCACGTCATTTGTGTCCTGTGAGAGTCCAGGGAAATTCTCGTCCACCACATTTGTGTTCTGTTGCTCTCACCGTGGAGCATCTCTCTCTCTTTCCCAAAAAAGCAGGGCATTAACCAATCATCTCATTTCTGACAGAAGAAGCTGGTTACCTTCCGTGCTCAGTGTTTCGACCCTCCCGTCCCACTCAAGCCCACTAACAACCCAAACTGCAGACAAGGAAACCAAGGCCCAGCGGGGTGACCAGGCCTCAAAGCTCGGGACAGAACAGCAGAGACTGCGCTTGGGACACACAGAGGGCTTCCCTGTTACGATACATTGGTGCACTGTTATTTCCAGGCTGTGCTTTGCCACTTAGGACTTGACAGCTATTAACAGAGGCCAGAAAACATTTAAACAAGAGCTTGTTTTCTTCTGTGTCACAAAACCGGGCTGAGAGCAGGGCATCCGGCAGCTGTGGGATTCAGGCCCGGCTGCCTCTGTCCTCAGTGGCCGGCTCCTGCTCATGGCTCCTCATGGATCAGATGGCTGCTGGAGGGCCAGTTACAAGCCCTATTCCAGGCCGAAAGCAGGAGGAAGGGAAAACAGCCTGCATGTAACTCGTCAGCTCTGCTCCTAAGAAGCAGAGTAGATCTCGGCTGTGGTGTCATTTACCTCCAGTGGCCTCGTGTGCTGCGTTCTGACAAACAGGAAGTCCTTTCTTAAGGTAAGTAAGTCCTCCTGTGCCTGGTGGCCGGGGGCTGGCAGGAGGGGGGCTCTCCAGCTCCCCCAGCTCCATGGCCCACATGGAAACTGCTTGTTTTGACCTGTAACCCAAACAGTGCTCTGTGGTCCCCATGAGTCACCAGTCTCTGTCCCCGGGGCTGGGCTCCTGTCCACTGGGCCTGGGCTGCTTCTCCGTGGGAATGCCTGCACTTCCCGGCCTGAGTCCAGCTCCTGAGCCTTCGTGCTGTGTGACCCTGTGCAGGTTCCCCAGCGTCTCTGGGCCTCTCTGTTCTCCTCTGTGCTGCAGGAGCAGGAACCCGCCTCAGCCCCTCCCTGCTGGCTGTGGCCACCACTCTGCTCTGGTGGCAGGCAGTTCCTGATTTCGCCTGGGGACCCTCTGACCTTCTTTGCCAGAAAAAACCGGGCACCTTGGTGCAGCAAGACAACCATGCCAGGAATTTGTGCGACTTGGTATCTGCTGGCTCCTGGGCTATCAGCTGGGAGGGTCTTATTTCCATTTTTATCCACATGTATTTATTTAGTATACTTCTAGGTCTCGTCTGCGGTGTGACAGGGAACAGAGCGGTGGGACAGGAAAGGCCGGGGGCTGCTCTCAACCCGCCGTCTGTACCCACTGAGGCAGCAGGCGTGTCAAGGGACCTATGATCATGGAGACCGCGTCCTCTGTCTGCTAATACTCGGGCACTGACTGCCCTAGAGGCACCTCAGACTCTGAGGAAACAGGCTCGGTTGGGTGGGAAGGGCCACCCTCTGTCCACAGTGACACACCAAGGACCTCATGAGCTTGAGGCCATGTGGGTTGACAATAGAAGATTAAGATACTGTCAGGAATGATGGATGAGCCACGGGTCATTGGGAAGATCTGAGCTCATCCTTAACCCTGCTTTGTTTTTCCCACTAAAAATACGCTTCATTTAAGAAAATTAGAAATGCCAACAAGGTAGAAAAGTTGAATATGTCCAAGTATGAACACGTCACTGCTATTGCGTGTTGGTCTGTTTTCTCCGTCTCCATCTGTGTAAAGTCTTGCTGGTATAACTGAAGCTGAGCTCCGTCCACAACTCTGCAACTCACTCTGTCATCCGACAGCATGTCACACAAATCTCTACAAGGTACGGAAGAGTCTGCTACCTTATTTTAAATGCACGCAGAGCAGTTCACGAATTCAGGCGATTTCCAAACATCCTGCGATGATGAAAAGTTTTGTACATAGAATTTGGGGGCATATGTAGACTTGTATCTTTTGGCCAGATTTCTTATACATGAAGTGCTTTCCTTTTGGTCATATTTACTGATGTGAATTGCTGGCTAAGTGATATAAGCATCCGGTTAAAAGCTATGGATATTTTTACGGTTCTTAACACACATCACCAAATTGCTTTTAAAAACGGTTGTACCAATTTATATGTCCACCAGCATCAAATGAATTTCCTTGATTTACCAGCATTTGGTATTATATTATTTTTAAAGTTTTTGTTAATTTGATAGGTAAGTGGAGGTATCCCATTATTTTAATTTTCATTTCTTTAATCCCCAGTAAGCTTGAACATTTCCCCACGTGTATGTTCCCTAACTCTCTTTCTTCTGTTGTGAATTACTTATCAGTCACTTGCCTGGGGGAGCTGATTTTCACAATTTGTGTGAGTTCTTTGTGTAATAGAAAAAACGAGCGTGGCCTGGATGCCGACTGATCGCTCACCGTAGCCACGCACCCCTGCCTGTGCCCCTGGCCGGACTAAGGGGAGGCGTCCTTTCTGTGCTGTCCTCTCTTTCCTGGGCTCTTGGGGATCAGATTCCCCCTTGATGAGCGGGGTCATGTTTATTTTACTTTTCACTACAATTTATTAGAATGAGCGAGTCTGTGCTGTTACTAACAGCCCACTTCCTCACCTTCCCCCAAGGAAAACGCAGATAATTAGTGTCCCCCAGGCTGGAGAGACACGAGTGTCAGAGCCACCAGCCTGAACACCCTCCTCCGCCTTGTTAATCAAATCCACAGGAAGTGCACCAGCACCAGACCCGGCCTTTTCCTACAGACGGATCAGGTTACAGTGACTGCAGGGCAGCCTGCAGAGGAGGCCTGAGAGGCGCGGATGGACGGCCTGTCCATGTCTTGCCGAGAGCTGGGGGGAACGGGGGGGATGTGTATGGACTTGGGGAGCTTGGTGGCCCCCGCTCTGCGGGGTCCCACGGTTTATAAGACACTCTCCCATCCAACTCTGCTGTCAGTTAGGAATGGCGGCGTCCCTCTGTGGACAGGGAAGTCGTGTCCCGGAGAGCAGGGTGCCGCTCCCACCACAGACCCGGAGACCGTCTGGAGGGGACTCGCCTAGCTCAGCGTCCACACCAGCCAGACGTTCTGTCGCTCAGGTCTTCCTGCAGAACAGGGAACAGTGGGTGTCTTTGCTGTATCCGTTGTGTTTCTTCCGTTGTGGACAACAGCCAACCCTGGACACCTTCAGGGAAATGGGTTTCTAGAAAGAACCGTGGCAGGAGGCTGTGACGCCGGCTGGATGGGCAGGGCGCAAAGCACAGCATACTTTCCTGGGCTGAAGCATGTCATTCGGCCCCGTCGTTCTGTTCGAGATTCCGATTGGAGGGGTGGGACATCCATTTGGGCGTGAGCCGCCCCTCATGCAGGCACCCGCTTCTACCCAACGGCAGAGAAGGGGGCTGGGTCTGCGACTATTTCCGTAGTGTAATTACTGAGTCAAAAGAAACGTCCGTTTTCATTTTGCCCAAGCTTTTCTTGGGGGACGGACGTCCTTTTCGAGTTTGCTGCAGAAGGAGGTTCACCTCCCAAAAGTAGGAGGTGATTCGTATTTCAAACTTTTCAGGTAAAATCATTGTAAAGAATGACCCTAGGCAGAGCTGGGTGTTCTGCTGAATTTCAATTTCATTTTTAAAATGAAATATTTTGAGGTCACTTTCTTGGAATGCTCTAGGGCATTATAAGTATACGACCAACTTCATGGGGGAGACCTCCGCTCGGATGCACAGGTGTATCAGATGAAAGACAAAGCAGAGAAACTGTAGGAGTCCTGGGTTGAGCCTCCCAAACTTTGTAACGTCCCAAAGAGCCACAGCAGGCCAGGGAAGAGCAGGCCATCAGAGACACAGAGTGACAACTGGAAGGAGGTACGTATAGGACCCTTGGGAAGCTGGCAATGAGAAAAGGCTCACCCTCCCGTGCAGACCAACACTCTCTAGGCCACAGAAAGCCCCCTCTCCTGCACATGACAGCGAATGCTGGAAGGCGACACGTGGCTGGTGGGCCGGGCTAAACACCTGGACTCTTCTGCTTAAACGCCACCAGCATGACTAGGGGGTGTACACAGAGGACCAGCAGGAAAAGCAGGTGTTTGCTGCCCCAGGAGCCTGCGTGGCAGGCAGGTGCAGCAGGGAGAACTGTGGGTGCTGGTGGCAAAGGACGCCCTGCACACGCTTTGTCCCTGGAGGAGAGGCCGTCGCCAGCCACTGGGTCAGCAGCCCACCGCTCCCTGCAGTGTCCATTTTCCATCCACACACGATGGAAGAAGCAAAGCGAGGGAACTGACTGGAACCACGAGGGCTCTGCTTCGTTTCTTTCCTCAGGAAGGTTTGATGTTTATTTGTCAACTTTTCATTTAAAGCTATGGACTAATCATGAGAATGACATACCCATTCACCACACCCTCATATTTTACTACTTTCCTCTCCCTCTCCCTCATATATATTTTGACCATTTAAAACAGTGGCAGACACAATAACCTTCCACGAGTAAATGCCTCACCAAAGATATGCTCCTATGTATTCACAAAGCCATTATCATGCCTAAGAAACTTAATATTGATTCAAATGTTTTCCTTTGTCCATTAAATGTCTTTTATAGAATTTTTTAAACCAAGATGCAGTTAAGGATCTCACATTGCATTTGATTGTCATTGCTCTTTAATCTCCTTTAATCGAACAGCCTCCCCTACACTTTTGTTCCTGATGATTTTGTTTTTCGGTACTCAAACCATCAGCCAATAACGAGGTCAAGTCATTTGTGGAAAATCAACTATGTACCAGGAGTTTTGTAAATATCAGCATAATTTTAATGGTGTATTTAAAAATTTACTTTCCGATTGCCTCCCCCCAACAAGAACCCACCAGGCCAGGAGTCATGCCCACGATCAGACCCTGAGCTCAGCCTCCTAGGACTTACCAGAGAGCATATACCCTGAAGACCTGCTTGTTGGGAGAGTGATTTCACCAGACTTCCACGAGCGGTATATTAGTACCTGATGCTCAGTGCGGTTACAAGATTTGCCCAACTTGCTCAGACCCGGCCAAGGGGGCATTTAATCAGGACCTCAGATTCCAAGTCTAAGTCTGCTCAGCACGGATGCAGCCCAGGCCTCAGAACCTCAATTTCCTCACGCACAGATTAAGGGGAAGCGGTATCATCTTGAAAACACATCCCAGCCGTGGATGTGCTGAAAGCCTAAGCACTCAGGAGCTTGAGTAGGTGCGGGTCCTCACAGCAGCACCGCTCAGTGCAAAGAGCACATGAGAATCCCAGACCAGCAAAAGCCAGAGGAGCTAATCACCACTAACGCACCCTTACAAGACATGCTAAAGGGACTTCTTTAAGCTGACAGGAAAGAGCATTAATCGTAAACAAGGAAACATATGAAAGAATAAATCTCACTGGAAAGGTAAATAGTAAAGGTAGAGATTAATCACTTGTAAAACTTGTATGAAGGTTAAAAGGCAAAAGTAATAAAAATAAGTATAATTGCAATAATTGCGACATCAAAAACATAAAATGTGTGGGGGGGAGGGACATGTTGAACTTTAGAATTGGATAGAACTTAAGTTGCTGTCAAGTTAATACAGACTCTTTGGATATAGACTGTTATATGTGAACTCATGATAACCACAAAACAAAAACCAATAGTAAATACACAAAATATAAAAAGGAAGGAATTCAAGCATACCACTAAAGAAAGTCACCAAACCACGAAAGAAGAGGGCAAGGAAAGAAAGGAACAGAGAAGAACTACAAAACCAGCCAGCAAATAATTAACAAAATGGCAATAGGTATATACCGATCAATAATTACTTTAAATGTAAATGGATTAATTCTCCAATCAAAAGACATAGAGTGGCTGATCAATTAAAAAAAGAAAAGCAAAACCCATCTATGAGCTGCCTACAAGAGACTTACTTTAGATGTAATAGACACACATAGACTGAAAGCGAAAGGATGGAAAAAGATACTCCATGCAAATGGAAATCAAAAGGAAGTTTGAGTAGCTATATTTACATCAGAAAAATTAGATTTTAAAACAATGACTGTAATAAGGGACAGAAATGGGTGTTACATAATGATATAGGAGTCAATCCAACAAGAGGATGTAAAATTTGTAAACATTTATGCACCCAACATAGGAGCACCTAAATATATAAAACAAATATTAACAGAACTAAAGAAACAAATAGAAAGTAATACAATAATAGTAGGGGATTTTTAATACCCCACTTACATCAATGGATAGATCATCCAGACAGGAAATCAATAAGGAACCATCAGCCTTAAATGACATGTTAGACCAGACAGATTCAATAGACATTTACGGAACATTCCATCCAGAAGCAACAGAACACACATTCTTCTCAAGTGCACATGGAACATTTTCCAGGATAGAGCATATGTTAGGTTGCAAAACAGGTCTTAGTAAACTTAAGAAATCATATCAACCAACTTTTTCAACCATAATGGCGTAAAACCAAAAATTAATTACAAGAAGAAAGCTAGAAAAGCGACAAACATGGGAAGAATCAACACCATGCTACTAGATAATGGGTCAAAGAACTCAAAAGAGAAATTTAAAAGTACCTTAAGACAAATGAAAATGGAAATACAACATACCAAAATTTGTGGGATGCAGCAAAAGCCGTTCCAAGAGGGAAGTTCACAGAGATAAATGCCTACCTTCAGAAAGGAGAAAAATCCCAAATAAACAATCTAACTCTATGCCTCAAGGAACTGAAAAAAGAAGAACAAACTCCAATGTTAGTAGAGGGAGGAAATAACAAAAGTTAGAGAAGAAAAAAATGAAATACAGACTTAAAAGACAATAGAGCAGATCAAAGAAACTAAAAGCTGGTTCTTTACAAAGATAAACAAATTGACAACCCTCTAGCTAGACTCAACAAGAAAAAAGACAAGACTCAAATAAATAAAATCAGAAATGAAAGAGATGTTACAACTGATGTCACAGAAATACAAAGGATCATGAGACCACTATGAATAATTACAAGCCAACAAACGGGGAAACCTAGAATAAATGGGTAAATTCCTAGAAACACACAACCTACCAAAAATCATGATGAAACAGAAAATCTTAACAGACCAATTACTAGGATTGAATCAGTGATCAAAAACCTCCCAATAAACAAAAGGTCAGGACCAGACGGCTTCACTGGTGAATTCTACCAAGTATTCAATTAAAAAATGGGAATGTATTAACAGACATTTTTTCCAAAGAAGACATCTGGTGCGTGAAAAGATGCTCAACATCACGAATCATCAGGAAAATGCAAATCAAACCACAATGAGATATCACCTCACACCTGTTAGATGACTCATCAACGAGACAGGACATAACAAATCGTGAGGAGATGGGAATGGTTGTGCACTGCTGGTGGGGATGTAAACTGATGCAGCCACTATGAAAACAGTATGGAGGTTCCTCGAAAAATTAAAAATAGAGCTACCATATGACCCAAGCAATTCCATTTTGGGGTATTTATCTGAAGAAAATGAAAATACTAACTGGAAAAGATATCTGCACCCCCATGTTCATTGTGGCGTTATTTACAGTAGCCAAGAGGTAGAAACGACCTAAGTGTCCGTGGATGAATGGATGAAGAAATGTGGTGTGTATATATATATATACACATAATAGATTATACAGCCGTAAAAAAGAATGAACTTTTACCATTTGTGACAACACAGATGGACCTCGAGAGCATTACACTAACTGAAAGAAGTCAGACAGAGAAAGAAAAATACCACATGATCTCTCTTATACGTGGAATCAAAAACAAACAAAAACCCAAACTCGGATACAGACAACAGATTGCTGGCTGCCAGAGGAAGGGGGTGGGTTGGGGAGAAATGAGTGAAGGGGGTATAAATGTACTTACAAGTTTTAGAAAGAGAGTGACTGAAATAAGGATTGGTTAAATTCTGTTGACAATTAAAAAAAAAAAAAAGACTCCTAGTCTCCAAGTCTGGTCCCACCCCCTGCCGTCTGTGGCCATGGAAAAGGCCTTGAACCTGTCACAGGTACCTGAGGCCTCACATCGGACACTAGGTAACAATATCTGTCTACCTAATGGACCTGAAGGAGACCCAGACAGTGCTGGTTGGTGGTGGGAGTCTCCCTGACCAACGAGACAAAGGGCAGAGCAGGCAAGAGGCACTCGAGGCAGTCACAAACCAGTCAGCGCTCTCTGCTTAATAAAGCTCGCTACTTCCCATGTCCTTCCAGAAAATGAAGGGTAACATCCTGCTTCCTGTTCCGCACTGAGAACCCCAGGCAGGTAGGAACGTGTCAGCGTTTGTTCCTTCCTGGGTGACCGCTAACGTCTAGGGGCAGAGTGTCTGAGAACACAGAGCAAACAGAAGGAAAACAGCCGTGACAGACCGGACGCCTGACGCCATAGATTATCCACACTGTGCCCGTCGGCAGCTTCAGTTTTTGCACCAGGTGGTCGCTTGGTAAATGCTTCACAGAAACAGCACTTGGCACAGTTTGGGGATGACCAGGTGAAAAGTTAAAACAGAACTGAAACCTACTTTAACTCTTGTGAATTGATCACGCTGTATGTGTCTTCCAAATTTCAGACAAACTAAAATAGATTTTTTTTAAAGCAAAAATGTTCTTAGTTGCTAAGGATTTATGTCTGGATCAAAACCATTCTGATTTCATAAACTGCAAATTATTTTAGATTTCAGGAAAACACGTTTCAGTTTGATGGTGAGCAAATGGAAAATTCCATCTTGTGCCTAAGGCTGCAGTAAATATTCTAGAGCTAAAATGATCGTGCTTCCTCTTGAGAACTGAGGTGAACGATCTGTGTGCAAGCGAAACCTACAGCAGGTCTCCGAGTGGTCAAACAGGAAGCTCAGCAATGTCCCCCAGGCGGGCTGGAGAGCTGCCTGGGTGTTGCAAGCGCCTGGAAGGGCAGTCACTACATTGTAGTCTCTTCCTGAAAGCCAAGGGGACATTAACCCCTCAGCAGGGCCCAGCGTCCCTGTGTGGTACTCGTGACACGAGTGGGGAACAAAGTCCTGGCACACAGGTTCAGACAGAGTGAGCAACACAGTTTTATTTGGGAGCCAATGTCCCTCCAGAGGCCAATGCTCTGGTCAGCACAGAAGGTTATACAGAATAGGACAGAATTTAATAACGAACCAAGTCCCAGAGTCAGTCGGGGTGGAGAAGGTCCCTGGTCCAGGAGAGATGACTGGGCCCACGACAGGTCCGAGACAAGCTGGTCTTGCAGCACTTCAGAGAGTCCCGATATTGTGGCTTGCCCCTCGCAGAGGACTCTGTCGGACAGTGTCTCACCCAGAGCCTCGCATGGGGGCTTAGCCAGAGGCCCAGTCGGACCACTCACAGCATTGCTCTTGAGGTCTGCGTTTATCTTCGTTTCCTTGGACTTGTTTACTTCTTAGGTGATAACCAGAAGTGGTTTCCCAGGACTTGTTTACCTCTGAGGTGATAACCAGAAGTTGTTTGGTGAATGTGTTTCTCACTCAGTTTTGTTACGCTCAGTTTCACACAAAAACGTAAACAGCTTCCTTTCACTTCACTCTGATCAGTCTCACACACGTGAGGCCATAGTCCTCGTTTTGCAAACCTCAATCCAACATATATAATACATGTTATATGCTCTGTGCGCTGGGCAGGAACCTATTAGGACGCCATCGTAAAAATCGTACAGAACAGGATGGGCTGAAGCAAGATGGCAGCAGATGGGGGAGACGCAGCGTGACAGTTCTAGGGGTCACCTGAAGGGGGCTGCTTCACTAACTGAATGACACATGGAGAAGGCGGGCTGACGGGAGTGGGGTGTCTGGGGAGAATCCGGTTTCTGGCTTGAGCTGCTGGGTGGATGGTTGTGCCGTCCACTGTGAGAGGAAACTTTGGGTAAATGACCTTTCAAAGCCTTAGTTTCTTCTTCCACAAAGTGGAGAAAACATCATGTACTTGACAGATGTTGTGAAATGGGGAAGTTTCATGAAACATGCAAAGTGCCTGGGCCGGAGAACGTGTTCAGGAAGTGTTCCCTCGGCCCATAGCACGTCCTCTCGTTCCCGCCGCCAGCTCACAGCACCCGTTTGCTGGGACGAAGCCTTCTCTGTCCAGGCGGGCTCTCTGCCCTGCACCTGTCAGAGCATTTCTCTTCCAAGGTGGACCTCGCTGGGTCTTGGCGCTCCTGGAGGCAAGTCACCCCCAGAGCGGCTGTTGGAACGTGGTCATTTCCTGGCAGGGGGCATCGTATTTTCATATATTTTTAAGAAATTGATCAGGTTTCTTTGCTCCCTGCTGTTTCCCCTCTCTTGCACCTTCCCTCACGCCAACAGCTGCATCTCTGTTGCCTCTGAGAAAGAATGTGAGTTGGAAGGCAGGCTACAAACAAGCAAAAATAATGACAGAAGTCCTGAGTCTCACCGCACTGATTTCCCAAAGCAAATCATTCAGAGAATTACAAAGATAAGAGAAAAATAAACACACTCACTCCCCTACGCACACACTCACACACATTCATACCCCCACACACTCACACCCTCACACACACCCCACACACTTACTGTGTTTTCCCAAAAATGAGACCTAGCCGAACAATCAGCTCCGATGGTCTTTTGGAGCAAAAATTAATATAAGACCCAGTCTTATTTTACTATAAGACTGGAAATAATATAATATAATATAATATAATATAATATAATATAATATAATATAATATAATACAATACAATACCGGGTCTTATATTAATTTTTGCTCCAAAAGATGCATTACAGCTGACTGTCCGGCTAGGTCTTATTTTCGGGGAACCAGGGTGTACCCCACATACTCACACCTATGCACACACACTCACACTCATGCACAGCCTCACACATGTATTCACAGCTGTCTCTTCTGTCTATAACCCACAGGCACAGACGGTAAACTCCCCCTTTTCCTTCATAGTCTTCCCCAAAAGTTGCATACAGCAAGCGTGCACATGTGCGTGTGTGTATGCATGTGTGTGTGCGTGTGCCTCTGTGCCTGTATATGTGTGTGTGCATCTGTGCGTGTGCATGTGAGAGAGCGAGCGGGGACTCCTGAGGGGCCAGCCCCGTCCTGCGCCCGGGCACCACCTTTGGAGGCGGCAGGGCCTTGCACAGTGGTGTGCAGACGACTGGCCGACAGTGAGGGACTCCTGCCTGGGTCAGAGGTTAGGCGGTGGCCAGAGGGGACACCCACTGCTGGACTGTGCCCTGCGGTGCAGGTGGGCTGGGAGGGCAGTGCTGGGGAGGCAGGAGAACACATCACACCGTGACACTGCACGTGTGAGTGCCACCAGAGCTTGGGGGTGGCCTGGGCCTGGCATGCCCGTTGGGGTGATCGAGACCCACACACGGAGTGGACGTGCACGATGAACTCAGACCTCAGTTCCAAGTTGTGCGGGAGGCTGATTCGTAATGATGTGTTTTATAAGGACAAATTCAGTAGAGAACATAGTCAGCAAATAGTTTCCCCTTGATTTCTGAGAACAGACGTGTAGACGGCTGGGCCTGCGTGAAAGCTGTCCCTTGCTTCTGAGACGATGGCAGAACTGGAGTTCGTTCCCACTCTGCTCCACGGGTGCTCACAGCTGACCACCGTACAACCTGCCTCCCACCATCTGCTTACTTACGGCCCTTCCACGAACCCCACAACCCAGCTGGGTCTCATCCATCACAGCTTAATTACTCTGATGAAAATGAAGCAATGATTAGATTTTCCAGGGAGCTTCATTACAATAAGGAAAAATCAAATTTGCCAAGGAAAGGAGGAAACGCTGGATAAAGAATATGACCCGTGATTGAATTTCAGGTCCCTGAATGCTCCAGTGTGATGCAATCCTGACACGTGGATCAAGTCATGAGGGGATGAAGGCCTGTCCTCCCACAGAAACCCTCTCCTCCACGGAGATAGCCTGTGTGGACGGTCATTTGGCTCCGAGTGACATGTGACCTGCTCACTCCACGGGCAGAATCTGGTCCTTGCAGAGTGCCAACGGTTCCACGGACGCCGCTGAGAACCCACAGCACACCCCAGGCCATGACGCTGTAACAGCCCCACTCAACCCCGAGAAACCCCCTGAGGAAGGTAAGACTGTCTCCATTTTGCCTTGGAGATAACAAAGGCTTCAAGAGGCTGGAAAAATACCACATTTAGGAAGTGCCAGAGCTGGGGCTTGAGTCCTGACCTCGTTTCTGCGACAGTCACGATTACTTCTAGAAGATGCCTCCATGGGGGCAGAGGACCAGGAGCCCTGCTGGGTCCAGCTCGCCCGTTCACCGGGCTTTGTGCACTGGCTGTTTCCTTGGCACGCTCCCCAGCTGTAGCCAATACGACGCAGAAGTGCTCTGTGTTCTGTGCAGGGACTCAAATAGCCAATTCATACACGGCCAACGGACTTCACAATGAAGCACCAGTTTTAAAAAACCCATCAAGAAGCAAGCTTTTCTTTTAAAAGACAGACTCCGTGCCAGCGAGGTTGCAATGAAATGATACCCTAATACACTGATGAGAGAACTATCTGCCTTAACCTTTTTAACAAGTGATTGGGCAATTATTATGGGCTCAATTGTGTCCCCCTAAAACTCACACGTTCAAGCCCTAATCCCAGTCCCTCAGAAGGTGACCTTACGGCTTTTGCAGATGTAGTCAAGTCACGATAAGGCCGTGCGGAGCAGGATGGGCCCCAAAGCAGTATGACTGTCCCTATACAAAGGCGGACTTGGGCAGACTGGGAGGGGGACTATGTGAGGGGATGTGGGGACATGACAGCGACACCCCCAGGACAGAGGCCTGGGGCACAGCCTGCCCTCTCAGCCCCTGGAGGAACCAACCCTGCCGACACATTGCTTCCCGTCTCCAGACCTGTGAGACCATCACGTTCTATGTGGCACGTGGCCATGGCAGCCCTGGCAAACTGACACGGCGACGTGTACTGAGAATCTTAAAATCGACAAGGCCATTTGGACAGAACGTCTTGCCTCTGGTTGTCTCCTAAGAAATAAGGCCTACTGCCACAGCTTTACACACGAGTACGTTTAGCTGGTCTTTCCCTCAGCACGCCACTGCAAGAGACCCTGACTTACTTCTGGAAGTCCCCTGGAGGAGGGAGCCGATACCGAGAAAGCTCGGTCAGTTTCCCTGTCCTTGCCTGGCCTCCTTCAGTGAAGTCAGCTGCCACTGCCTTCTCTTGGACACCACTGTGCCCGGGCACTGCCCGGCCCGCAGCCCTAGACCTCTGATTCTGTCCACAGGCAGAGCCGGAGCAGAGCCTCTCTCCTCAGGCCCAGACCCGGGTCTACGGGGAGGCCAGGCGGGGCCTGGGCAGGTGCTGAGAGATGTCATGTGACTGAGCCACTGGCAGGACACGCCTCACAGCCCAGGCTTTGTGCCTGGACCTCCAGCCACCTGATTCTGAGCCGTGTGGCCAGACCTGTCCCCATCTCCGTGCTGACCACGGCGTGGCCACCAGCCTTGTTTCCTGCCACGGTGCAGATCCCCGCCTGACTGAGCACGTGTCCCCATCTCACAGCCGAGGACAGCTCCCTGGCCTGCCCGTGTCCTCGAGGCACAAGGTGCTCCCATGACCAGCCTATTAGCACGTCTCCCGGGGGCAGACCCCGGGCACAGGCGCCTTCCTTCTGCTCGGAACTTGCTGGATGTCCTCTGTCACAGAGGCAGGACAACCGCAGGGTCCCCTCCGGTACTCCCCGGTGACCCCGGTGCTTTGGGCACTTACGCAGGGTGAAAGGAATTCCGACTTTCAACAGTGTCTCATTGTGTGGCCTGTTTGCGCTACCACACAGGGGGGCTGGAGAAGCCCTGTTGACCTCTGACCTTTGCCCTGCTAACTGAAACAAGGTGAGTATTCCTAGGGCCGCCCTGGCCGAGGGAGCACCAGAAAGGAACTCTGAGCCCATTTATGTCCTATTTCCCCTGAAGGTGATGAATGGCCGCCCGCCTTGGAGCCAGGCCCCTCCCGGCCCTTCTTTGTTCCCTGCTCTGGTTTTAAGAGCAGAGAAGGGCCTGAGAGCCTAACTGTACCAGCAGAAGGGCGGGGATCAGGTTTCCAGCTCTCCCAGATGGAAGCCTGTGTCCACAGGAGCTAGCTCACTGTCGGACTCGGTCGGCGGGGAGCCATCGGGCACAAATGCAGACAGCGCAGTGGGCCTTTTCCTGCCTTCGCGTAGCACTTCCCTGGAGGTTTTCTGTTGTGTTTTTAACAGAAGTGTCTCTGATTTCCTCACTGCCAGGCCCGTCGATGATATTTTCCCCAGGCTCTTGGTCTGGGAATGTTTTAAGTTGAGAGAGGTTTCCACTACAAAACTATGCTTTTACGCTTGGAAGCATTAATGTTGCAACTGTGAGAACAAAATTTCCTGTTTGGAAGGAAACGTGAGGTTGTGCTGTGGGTCCGAGGCAGACTGATGCCATTTAAAACAGGGAACACTGCCGTCTTTATGTCAGTTTTCACTAAGCAATCAAACACCGAGACCATGGAAGCCCCTGTGCTTCCCTCCCTGTCCTTAAGCTGGTGCTTCGCTTTCCCAGGACGATATATTATGACTGCAGACAAATGTACCCATAGCGGTATGGGGAAGTATCGCGTTTTCAGGTAAATACATCATTCTGCATCAAGCTTTTCTCACTCAACATTTTCTTTTTCCAATTTCATAATATTGACAGATGTAGCATAATTCATTGACTTTAACTAGGGGATGGCAATTCATTTCATGTATATTACACACTGATGATGAGGATGAAGCATGTTTAGGTGGCTTCTGTCAAAAACGAAAGGCTAACACTTGCCAGCTAATCACTTAGGCTGCCCCAGTGTCAGAGTTGCTGGAAGAAGACATGAGATTCCTGGGTCAGAGATAAAAGGCTTTTTATTTACAGCCAAAGCAGCAGCCAGAGGGCCAGCACATTTGTGCTGGTTCCCGAGCCCTAGTGCCCACAGGGTGCATGGAGGCCAGACGACATGCAGTAGGTCATTACAGGACAGGACCCCATGATTTAGAGCGGGCAGTGGGCAGGCTGCCTCTTTGTCCTGGACTGAGACACTGCCTCATCCTTAGAGGGTCGTCCCTGCAAATCAACCCTGAAAAATGGTGACGGGCAGCCAGGACTTTGCAGCCTCAGCACCGCCAGCAAGGCAGGGCGACAGGGGCCCCAGGGGACGGGGTCTGCGAAAGGCGCGAAGGGCAGGCACACCGCCGTCCCTCTCCTACACAGCGTACGTGACAAGATTTGCTTCTCTCCGAATTGTTTTTCACAGCGATGGTGGGAATTTGCAATTCTCCAGTAACACGGAGGGATTTCCTCGCTTCTTCCTCTCCTGTGTTCTCAGACTCCTGCGTCTGTGCTAAGCTGAGGGGCACTGGGGGGTGTAGAAAGAGTGCAGGTTAGTTTAATGTTTCCTTGACTACTGATGAGTTTGAACATCTTTTCACGTGTAGAATCGGCCGTTCCGTTTCCTCTTCTGTCCTTTGCCTGTTTTTATGAACCTCCTTTTCCAAATTGGTCTGCAGGTGTTTTTTGTACATCGGTACACAATTCTTTGTCAGTTATACGTATTAATGCTATCTCTTCTCATTTTGTAGCTTGTCTTCTTGCTTTGTCGATAGCTTTTTGTTTCAGAGAAAAAATTGTAAAGTCATAAATATGAAAGGAAATTAAGAAAAAAGTCCATTTACAATAGCACCAAAAAGGATAAAATACTTAGGAATAAGTTTAACTAAGAAAATGAAAGACCTTTACACAGAAAACTGTAAGATGTTGATGAAAGAAACTAAAGAATACACAAATAGGGGCTGGCCCGGTGGCTCAGACAGTTGGAGCTCTGTGCTCCTAACTCCAAAGGCTGCCGATTCGATTCCCACATGGGCCAGTGGGCTCTCAACCACAAGGTTGCCAGTTCAACTCCTCAAGTCCTGCAAGGGATGGTGGGTTCCACCCCCTGCAGCTAAGACTGAACACGGCACCTTGAGCTGAGCTGCCACTGAGCTACCGGATGGCTCAGTTGGTTGGACCGTGTCCTCTCAACCACAAGGTTGCCGGGAGCCGCAAGGGATGGTGGGCCGCGCCCCCTGCAACTAGCAACTATCAACGGCAACTGGACCTGGAGCTGAGCTGCGCCCTCCACAATTAAGACTGAAAGGACAACAACTTGACTTGGAAAAAAGTCCTGGAAGTACACACTGTTCCCCAATAAAGTCCTGTTCCCCTTCCCCAATAAAAATCTTAAAAAAAAAAAAAAAAGCACAAATAAATAGAAAGATATCCCAGTTCTTCGACTGGAAGAATTAATGTTGTTAATATGTCCACAGTGCCCAAAGTAACTTATAGGTATAATGCAATTCCTACTAAAATTCCAATGACATTTTTCATAGAAAACAATCCTAAAATTTGCATGGAACCATAAAACACCACAAATAGCCAAAGTAATCTTGAAAATTAAGAACAAAGCTGGAGGCATGCCACTTCCTGATTTCAAACTATATTACAAAGCTATAGTAATCAAAACAGTATGGTGCTGACACAAAGACAGGCGCATAGACCAATGGAACAGAATAGAGAGCCCAGAAATAAATTCATACCTATACTGTCAACTAATCTTTGACAAGGGTGCCAAGAACACACAGTGGGGAAAGAATAGTTTCTTCATCAAATGGTGTTGGGAAAACAGGACATCCACATGCATAGAAATGAAACTTATACCATTCACAAAAAATAACTTGAAATGGCTTAAAGACTTCAATGCAAGACCTGGAACCATAAAACTCCTAGAAGAAAACAGAAGACGCTCCTTGACACTGGTTTGGGAAATAATTTTTTAGATTTGGCACGAAAACCTAAGGCAACAAAAGAAAAGTGAGACAAGTGAGACGACATCAAATTAAAAAGCTCTGCACAGCAAAGGAAACCATCAACAAAATGAAAAGGCAATCTACCGAATGGGAGAAAATATTTGCAAACCACATTTCTGATAAGAGGTTAATATCTAAACTGTATAAGGAACTCATACAACTCAGTGGTAAAAAAAACTAAATAACCCAATTAAAAAATGGGTAGAGGAAATAAATAGACACTTTCTCAAAGAATACATATAAATAGGCAATAGGTACATGGCAAGGTGCTCAAAAGCACTAATCATCAGAGAAATGCAAATAAAAACCACAATGAGATACCACCTCACACCTGTCACAGTGGCCATCATCAATAAATCAACGAACAACAAGTGCTGGCGAGGATATGGAGAAAAGGGATCCCTTGTGCACTGTTTGTGGGATTGCAGATTGGTGCAGCCACTATAGAAAACAGTATGGAGGTTCCTCAAAAAATTATAACTACCACATGAGCCAGCAATCTCACTTCTGGGTATTTATCCAAAGAAATCCAAAACAGTAACTTGAAAAGATATATGCACCCCTATGTTCACTGCAGCGCTATTTACAACAGCCAAGATATGGAAGCAACCTGGGTGCCCATCAATAGACAATTGGATAAAGAAGATGTGGTACATATATACAGTGCAATATTATTATTCAGCCATAAAAAAGAACGAAATCTTATAATTTGCGACAACACAGATGGACCTAGAGGGGATTATGCTAAATTAGATAAGTCAGACAGAAAGACAAATACCATATGATTTTGTTTATATGTGGATATGTATTTCTTGAATGTTTGATATAACTTGCTTGTGAAAACGGCTCTAGAGATTTTGAGTACCATTACTATGTTAAGGCCTAGCCGGACCATCAGCTCTAATGCATCTTTTGGAGCAAAAATTAATATAAGACCCGATCTTATTTTACTATAAGACCGGGTCTGATATGATATAATATGATATGATATGACATTTTATGACATAGTACCGGGTCTTATATTAATTTTTGCTCCAAAAGATGCATTAGAGCTGATGGTCCAGCTAGGTCTTATTTTTGGGGAAAACAGGATTTCTAATTCTACTTCTTTAATGTTTATGATTTAGTCTGCCTGTTTTTCTTAGTCAAATTGACTATATTTTCTAGAAAATGTCTAATTCATTTAAGTTTTCAAAAGTATTGGAATGAAATTCTTCATAGTATTATCTTACTAATTTTTAAATATTATTGTATCTGAATTTATATCATTTTTTATTTGTGATTTTTCTTCTTATTTATGTATCAATTCTGTTAGAGATTTGTCAACTTTTCTTTTCAAAACACCATCTTTTGATTTGGTTGAGTCACTCTACTATTTTTTTCCCCCTATTTTATTACCTTCTGTGCTTATCTTTTCCATTTTTGTCTACATTGTTTGTTTTTTTCTACTTATCTTTCTCTAGGTTCTTGAGTTTTCCATTAAAATTATTTATTTTTAAACTTTTCTGCTTTATTAATATAATAAATGTATTTAAAACGTAATTTTTCTTCTGAGTACTGCTTGAGATACATCATACAAGTTAGTTTGCATTGTGATTTTCACTGTAATTATGAGTTATTTCAGAGTTAAAGTTTTCAGTCATATGGTTGTTTTGAAACAAGCTTTTAATTTTTTGCTGTAACTAAATGGTGGCACTGTGATCAGAGAATGAGTTCTGAATAATATCTATTCTTTAAAAATCTGAGACTTCTTTTGTAGCATATTGCACATTGAATATTGGTGAAGGATTCACGTGATCTCAGAAATAATGTACAGTTTCTTTTTGCTGAGTACAGGGTTCCATAAAGAGCAATCAGAGCAAGATGAGTAGGTTTATCAAAGTCTTCTCTGTTTTTACTGCTACTTTGCATACGTGACTCTTCATTTTCAGTTGGACGTCATTATGCCATTGCAATTCTGTGCAGTTTGTTTCATATAATTCAACACTTATTTGTTAGGGACAAATAAATTCATTATTGATCATTCCTTTTATTTGTGTTCCTTTTAATACTTTTGTCTCAAATCCTATCTTGTCTTATATTTCTATGGCTTTCTTTCGTTTAACATTTGTATAGTTTTCTTATTGTTATTGCCACCATTTCTATGTGTTTTGTTTTAGGTATGCCTTTTATATACAGCACATAGCTGAATTTTGTTATTTAAAATTTCAATCTGATAGTTTGTGTCTATTAGTAGCAAGTTAAATTCATATTTCTTGTTGTAGGTGACATATTTGAACTATATTTGGACATATTTTACCTATCTAATCTTTTGTTTTTCTTCATCATTCTTTTTCTGCTTTTCTTTTTAAAACTTCCTTTGTGCCTGGTTTCTAAACACACACACACAGTCTGCTGTTGTTATCTTTACTATCTACTGATGCCCCTCAACCTAGACCGGAGTTATGTTTGGACAAACCCATTGTAAGTCGAAAATACCATTAGGTCGAAAATGTGCTGAATGCACCCAATCTACCGGACACCATCGCCCAGCCTGGCTGACCTTGCACGTGCTCAGAACAGGCACAGAGGCAGTAGCCTCCAGGTGGGCTGACGCACCTCACACAAGGCCTACTTCCCACCTCCCAGGATCATAAGACAGTGTGGGACTGCACCCGCTAGCTCGGGAACAGCTTAGCAACGAAAAGTCGAAGCATGGTTTCTATTGAGTGTGTATCACTCTCACGTCATCATAAGGCCAAAGCAGCTTCAGTGCAAGCGCTGTAAAGGAGGCACTGTCGGTCACACAGCGGGTTTTCTTCCTGGGTGTCACCTGCCTTCCCTCCACAGCGCTCATCTCCCGTCCAGCTTGTGACCTGCCTTGAGTGCTGACATCCTTCTTCCTACAGCTCTCACTACGTTACTTATGGAGAGAGGCCAGGTAAAAAGAGAAATGGAAACACACAGACCTCACTCCTGTTTGCCGTAAAAAGTGCTTTTGGAACACTTTTTTGTATCATAGAATTTAACATTTCTATTGAGATACAATTGACATGTAACATAATACTAGCTTCAGGTGTACAACGCGATTTAATATATGTATATATTGCAAAATAAGCACCACAAAAACATCCGTCTCCTCACAGAATTGTGCGATGAGAACTTTCCTTGTGACGAGAACTTTTAAGGTCTGCTCACATGTGTGGTATTACCTGTAGTCTCCGTGCTGAACACGACATACACACAACTGACGATTTCACAACTGAATTTCGTTCCTTTGGCCCCTTTACACATTTCCCCACCCCCACCCCTACCTCTGGCAACCACCAATCTGCATCTAAGAGGTTTTTGGGGTTTTTTTAGACTCCACATGTGAGATCGTATGGTATTTGTCTTTCCCTGTCTGACTTATTTCACTTAACAAATTGTTTTTATAAAAGCAAAAATGAAACACATACACTATTTTCTAGTTTTCTCACATGTGACTACCGATCAGATTCACAGAAAATGCCGTTTTCCTCATTGTCAGCCTGGCAGCTGATGATGCTGAGGTCCCACCCTGTGACGAGGGACTGGCCCCCAGGTGCAAGGGACAGCGGCTGTCAGGGTGCCCTGTAGGACTGGATGGGAGGGACCCCAGTCCTGGATTAGCTGTGCCAAGGCAGTGCCCAGAGGGGCTCTGCAGCTGGAAGCTCAGCAGGAAAATTAATTTAAGTAGCTATTCCACAGGACGCGATGAAATGAAAGGCTCTTTTGAGGAAACAACACTGCTTCTCAGAGAAGTGGGAAAATGCCCACTTTCAGAGCGGGCTGGGGACAGAGCGGATTTCAGAGGGTCTGGGGCACCTGGCCCTGAGGGCAGGCCAGTCCCCTGTGAGCTGGCTCAGACACGAGGAGCTGTTAGGACCTCATGGCTTTCGGAAAAACCAAACATGTTGTATGTGCAGAATTTCAGTTAACAACCCCTCTTTGTACGAACGGCTTCTAACACACGCGTTTTCATCCTGCTTACTCTGCAGAGAAATTGTGCATTAGCTCACAGTTTTCCAGGGCTGACTCTGAGCCAGAAACTGGACACCAACAGCAACCAGCTCTTTCTACCCGACTAGGGAGGGAGGAGAGGTGTCCGTCCTCCTTTCACAAATGAGAAAACCGTGCTTCCTGGAAATCGGGAGCTGCTCAGTTGACCCAGAGCACAGAAAGGGCTCTGACCTGGGTCTCCGTCCCTTTGGCTCCCAAACAACGTTACCTGCCCCAAATGTACAGTCACTCAAGGCTCTAAAACTGCCAGCTCGCCCAGTGGGTCCCAAGCATTGCTAAAGCCACCGGGACCAGTCATGCAATTCTCAAGCTTGTGCTGGAAAGTTCCTGTAACGCCTTCTGCAGGGGTTTGGTTCCCAATTAATTTTCTCAAACAGAACCTTCTCCCATGTCCACTTTCCTGGTAGCCATAGAAGCGTACTACAGTCACATGGGCTGTGGCAGAGGGCTGGCCCCACCACTTACTCACTGGGTGACCTTGGGGAAGGTACTTGACCGCCCCGGCGCCTCAGCTTGCTCCTCTATGAAATGGGTGATGATGACATGTCTGCTCATGGAGCTGTGACATTACATGAACTGCAGTCATAGCCCTGGATGGTGAGCTTACCCTGCCACCCTCTGCTTCCTGTCGGGTGGGGAGTAACAGCGCCACCTAAGGGTCCTTGTGAGGCGGAGGCGAGAACTCACTGGGGGAGGCAGATGCGGGCCCCTCACGAGACATCCACCCCTGGGACCTGTGAGTATGTTTCCTGACATGAGAAGGGGCTGCAGAGGAACGCGGCTCACTCATCAGTAGACCCTAAGATGGGGAGAGGACCCTGGTCATCCAGTGAGCCCGATGGGTCACATGGGTCCTTGACTAGCCCCTGCTGGCTGTGATGGTGGAGGAAGGGCCCCGGGCTCCACAGTACAGGCCTCAGGAGCTGGAAAAGGCGAACAGAGTCCCCTAGGGAGGAATGACCTCGGTAGTCACCTTGATTTTCGCCCAGTGACCCCTTTTCAGACTTGGCTTTCAGAGATCATTTCTGTTGTGTTAAGCTGCTTAGTTTGCACTAATGGTGGCGGCAGTAATAACACACCCACGTACTCAAGGAAAGGGCCATGCAGGGGCTGTCGTGGGAGGTCCCCACGTTGCGCTGCCATCGTTTCATCACCACTGCAGCGGGCTTAGGCTCCGGGGTTGAGTGGTGCATCTCTCACCCCTCATTTTAAGGCCATGCCAATCCTGCACGTACACCATGTCCTCATGCAAACCACGCACAGCACAGAGAAGGGCCACAGGGAGACCTTAGTGCGTGCTTACCCCAGGGGACAGCCTGCCGTCCTGCTGCTCTGGGGTTCGTCCTGTGTCCCATCCGGTCGCCTCCTGGAGCTGTGCACTGGCTTCTCACCTTCGTTGCCAGAGCAGGTGCCCTGCAAAAACAGGCATGCTCAGTAAGGGAACGAGTGAATCAGGAAGAAAAGTCTGTTCAACCAGCCTGTGGAATGAAACAACACATCACTCAGTGAGGACGTATCTCGTGGCGTCTTGCGACTTCACTGGGGGAAGGAGGGGCTCTCTGGTGACCGACAGACCTCCCGCCAATGACACACCAGGCACTATGGGCTCACGCAGAGCAGGGTCTCCTGCATCCGGATGCCCTCTGACAGCTCGGAGATGTGAAAATGGGGCCACATCACCCCAATAGACCAGCCTACCCAAGACGCATTTCACTCTTGGAGGAGACCTCTGCGTTCTCAAACACATCAACGCACACAGAGACTAACATATCCACGTCAGTCACATCAACAGCACCCAGCGGTCACAGGCTGTCAGCTGTCGGGCTCCGGGCTCCATGCTTTCTGTGCTTGTCACTGTCACGTAAGACTCTGCCTGGTAGGTTCCACTCGACTCCCATTTTGCCCATAAGATAATTAATTGCACTTCCAGGCAGTGGTGCAGCTGGCCCAGGGCTCTGTGTGACCAGGGACAACCCCAGAAGTCCTCCCCAGGTGGCCTGGCCCACGCCGCTCCCGACTGGCAGCCCAGACCCCGGGAAGCCAGAGCCACGGCCACGTGTCCGCCTGCCCTCATGCACCCCGTTTTATGCACTCTCACCAGGCATTCTGGAGCTATTTCGAATCCAAAACCACGCGCATGCACTTGTCTGAGCCCTCTAAATTCAATGATCTCCTTAGCAAATTCTGATCTGAGCGTGTCACTCTTTAAATGGATTCGAAACATCAGCCCAGCCAACTCCAAAGGTTTCGTTTGAATAAGCATTTTATATTGAATTAGTAACTCAGGAAAAACGAGAGTTATTAATCTGGCAAGATTCAACTGTTAACTTTACAAAAGGAAGGTTTTATTTCAAAAAGCTTATTTAACCATCAAAATTCTGTCCTGGCCCATTTCATTGCATTTATTAGATTTATGTGATAACTTGCAGGAAAAGATAATCAGTGAATAGAATAGAAATTCCACCAAATAAGATTTGAGTCTTTCGATACTCAGACAGATTTAGGAAACTAAATGAACCAACCAATCTAACTATATGTAGCTTTAGGGCACATGGCAAAGGAACCGCGGGAACAGGACAGAGGTGGAATCCCAGGCCTGCTGAACTCGGGCTTTTTGAGAAACAGGCTGATGACACAAAAGCCTCGATTGCCACCTTAGTTTCCCGTTACTTGTGTGACCTGGAACAATTAACACCTTCTTGGAGTGCTGGCTTTGCTCGTGCATGAAGCTGGACGTTTGCTAAAATCGTGCACAGCCCCTCAGCACAGATCAGGCTGTCACGAGTCTTCTATACGACGGCTAAAGGGAAAAGGATCTTACACTGAAACAAATTCCAAATCAGCTGAAGGAAGAAGGAATCCGCAGAATGTGCCATCGGGAGGGGAAGGCTGCATGGGGCAGCCCCAGGCGTGGATGCTGGAGGCAGAAGCATGGTGTGCACACGTACACGTGGGTGTGAGACGGTGTGAAATCGAGGTTCCCCCTTGAGAGGCAAGACGGTCCAGTGGGTAGAGCCAACTGGGTAGAGTTGTCAGCTGGACTGCAGAGCCGGGGAGGGGTCGGGCGTCGGGCAGGCCTTCCGAGTCCCTCGGGCTTAGGCTTCTCCCTCTGATGGTTCTTCCCCCATAGTTCCTGCTGCTGTTCTCTCTAGAGCTCTGTTACTGACACAGACATGTTACTCTGATCCCAAATAATCCAGAATTTTTGAGCTTCCAAGAATGACGCTGCCTTGGCAGGATCCACCATCGCACAGGTGGGCCCTCCACCCCTCAGGGTCTTGGTGCAACAGAAGTGGGAGCAGATGGCATGGGGCCCAGAAGGGGCTGGGTCACACGGGGTAGAAATCAGAGCAACTCAGTACGTCCTCCTCCAAGAGCTCAGGTGCCCTCTTGCTCTGGAACTTTCCCCCGTGAGAGGTACTTGGGGAAAAGGATGAGCCATGGAGCTGGAGGAAGGCGGTGTTGGGGGGCACCTCTTCTGCTGCAGTTTCTGATTGGGGTCACTCTCTTGGCTGCTAGAAAAATCGTTCAAGTTTTAATTAATTTTTAAGTCAGTACCGTTTCCGTTTATGTTAATTTTGCATGTTATAAGAACCTTATTTTAAAATTGAATTTTTTTTACTTTGAGATAACTGTAGGTTCACATGAAATTGTTACAAATTAGAGAAAGAGACCCCAGGTCCCCTTTGGCCAGCTTTGCTCAGTGGTAACATCCTGTACGACCACAGGGCAACGTCTCCGGCAGGATGCTGACATTGACACAGTTAAGATTCAGAACATTCCATCCCAGAGACCCCTCCACCCCGTCTCCTGTCTCCTCCGCTAATGGGTTCTCTTCTTTGTAATGCTGTCATTTCAAAAATGTTATATAAACACAATCACATGGTTTGTAAGTGACCTTCTGAGCTGGGCTTGTTGCACTCAGCATGAGTCTCTGCAGACGCAGCCAGGTTGTCGCCTGCACCCACAGCTGGCAAATCCTGTTGCCGTTAGCACACCACGTGCGATGGTGCCACCAGCTACACGTTCAACCCATATGAAACAGTGGGCAGGGCTCCAGTTCAGGGGTGCTGCCAGCGACACCCCTCTGGGTTTTCTGTGGACATAAGTCCACATTTCTCTGGGATAAATGATGAAGGGGTCGTTTCTGGGTCATAAGTTGTCATGTTTCACTGTAAGAAATCCAAACCACCTCCCGAGTGGCTCCGCCATCTGTCCCCACCAGCCATGTGTGAGCGATGGTCTCTGAGCCCCGCCACTGCTTTTGGCATCACTCTCTTATTTTAGCTGTTCTCGCAGGTATGTGGTGACATCTCACTGTGCTGACTGCACTGCCCTAGTGGCTGGTGACGTTCTCATCCTTTCATGCATTTATTCGCCATCTGCACATTCTCTTCAGTGAAATGTCCATCCATTTTTTGGGTCCACTTTCTAACTGCAGAATTTGTGTTTTTATTGTTGCATTCTGAGAGTCTTTATATATTCTAGATACTAGTCCTGTGTTGAACTTGTGGTTTGCAAGTATGTCCCTCTTGACACAGCCATTTGCAAAGCAAAAGTTCCTAATTTTGGTGAGGTCCAATATATCAGTTTTTTCTCTTATGGATCATGCTTATTTTCTCCTTCGGCTTTTCTTTTTTCAAAGGTGTTTTAGTTTTAGATTCTACATTTAATTCCACGACCCATTTTGAGTTAGTTTTTGTAGAAGTGAGGTGTAGGTTTAAGGTCTCTTTTGTTTGGCTGGTTGTTCTGGCTCCTGGGTGCCCAGCTGCCCCAGCAGCATTGTTGACAAGGCTGTTCTTCCTCCACTGATCTGCTTTTGCACTTTTGTCAGAAACGGTTGGGCCTACCTGTGTGGGTCTGTTTCTGGACCTGGTTCTGTCCCCCGATCTCTGTGTGTGTCCCCAGCCACTACTGAGGACTGTCACCATATGCATAGCACCCTGCACTCTGACTCAGCATCTCTGAGATTTAGATTTCGTCTCCCAGAGATTCTGAGGAAAAGCACTGAGCCTCTGCAGGGCTCTCTGTGTTGCTAAGGTCTCTCGGAGGTCAGCTCACATTCCTGAACGTTGATGACCAACTTTCCTAGCTCCCTGCCCAACAACAGGGCCAGCAAGATGGTTGAAAAAAAAAAAAAAAAAAAGACAGTAAATTCTGAAAGCACAGACCGTGAGGAGAAGCCTGGGCAGGCTCAGAACTCTGGAAAATGATTCAGGCCAACGACAGAGAAAGCTTTCCTAATGTCTGGACTTGTTTGATGCCCAAGGTTAGTGTTTCAGTGCTATTTAACCAGTTCCGTTATATTATACAAACCTGTAGTTCCGAGATGTCAGGGAGAAGGTCAGCCTGGAATAGGGTCCCCCGCCCCAAAGACTTCCACACCTTCACTTTTGCATTTACTCGAATTGTGAAGATCCCATCAAACAAATGCCCACACTGGGCAGGGAGTGGTGGCATTGTTGGGTGTGGCACGCCCATGGGTGCCAGCTGTAATTTGGGCCCATTCTTTTCCACCCCAGAACGACCTAGCGGGATGCCAGTAGGGACCCCTGAAGCAGCTCTCCCCCTCCCTGGGCCCCACTTTGAACTGCCTGATTGCCATGCCCCTTGACGTCATGCTGCGTGAACGCAGCTACGAGGGGTAATACCAGCACGTGACCGCTACATCAGAATTTACGCAAGACAGACACTCGCTTCCAAGCCACTAGGAAAATGGATTCAATCAACTAATCTCTACAATCTTTTACTGTCTCTATGGGGTTCTGACATGATCCTGTCCCTTAGGTACCTGGGGCGGCAGCAACGGGAGCTCCTGACCTCGGAGGCCTCCAACGTCATCGTGTCCTATCTCTGAGGATGGCACTGCCGTTTAATATAGCAAAAAATAGTTCATTTTTGGTTGTGACCGTATCTTTTTCAGAGTCAAAGAATTCAGACGACCCATTTGTTCTATGATTTTATGAGAATCAACAACTATTAACACACAGATATCATTCCCATGCCCGCCTTCCTGAATGCAGCTCTCCCAGAGTGAAAATAGAAAGTCTGAAACTTTTTGAGTGTTTTGATTTTTGTCAGATTAGTGGAATTAAATTTTGCAAAAAGTTGCAATTAATGTAAAAACTATCTAACCCTGTGTTCAAATACCGACAGTTGTTTAGATATGATTGTCATGGCTGACTGTGTCCCCCAAGAGCTGCTCCAGTGCTAAGTCCCAGACCTGGGATGTGACCTGCATTTGCTGGCGACCAAAATAAGATGAGGTCGTGAGGCGGGCCTTGAGCCACTGTGACTGTGTCCTATAAAAAGGGGACATCTAGACACGGAGCCATGCACGCAGGGACACGCCATGTGTAGCTGGGGTTACGCTGCCACAAGCCTCCACACTGAGACTGAGACGAGAGGTCGGGGCCAGGTCCGCCCCTCACTCTCTCCTGCCTGGGAGCTCGGTCCTGCGACACTGCAATTGATAGTCGACTTGGGGACGCCACAACTGCTGGTCAATACACTTCTGTCTGAGGGTTTTGTTATAAAAGCCCTGGCACACACATGCAGTCTTTTACTTAGTATTTTGGGAAATAGTTATAGTTTGTAAGACTGTGAGCTGAAACAGAACTTCTTCAAAAAGAAGCCCGCTGAGAGTGCAGTTAGGTCTTCAAGAATTTATACCTTTCTTGGCCGTTTTGATGAGATAATTTGGTTCAAGAAAATAAATTCTGTCTTTATAGCAATGCAGAAGTCCTGCTTTACATCCACAGAACTTCAAGTGCTATTCCAGCACACATCTAAATGAAAGGGATTAACAATAACATTCCAGCTTTGCCAGACTTTGTCTGCCACAAAGGAATGAATCAGAAGCTAGGAAAACGTTCCTTGTTGTGAAGTTCTCACGGGCAGACTTGATCCGACCCATGAAAGCCGAGAAAGTTTATCTTGAAGGCTGCCTGTTTCAACAGTTCTGTCTGGTTCTGTCCACTTCTAACATATTACGCATTTTTAAATCGTATCTAAATAGGTCTATTAAATTTAATTAGCTTTTCTCGTGATGTCCGTCAAGGGAAAATTCCGGGATATACGTCGACATGTACAACAGCTTAGAATAAACAACAGGAACCAGAAATACCAAGTGCATCCCACAATCGTGACTCTCATTTTGTCGTCTTTCTACTTGAGTAAACACAATAGCTCATTTGGAAAAGTTTTCACTGGAAATGATTTCAAAGTCGTCAAGAAGCTGCAGGTACCGTGCAATGAGCATTCGCGCCCTTCCCTCAGAGCCACCTGTGAGCACTCTGCCTCATTCTTCATTTTTTCTTTGCCCCCTTTCTGTCCAGCACATTGCCCAGTAGCCTCTTTCTGCTCAATACTCAGTCACCACCCTGTGGACAGAGGGAATGAGACACAACTCGGCTGGTGAGGGGGGGCCAGGACCAGGTCCCTGTGGGGGACTCTCTACCTGTGTCCCCTTTCACAGAGGAGGACAGTAGGACCTGAGGGGCTGCCAGGTGCCAAGGCCTGTTCTGCAAACTCACACCACCTGTCATGAGGCCCCAGAGGGGGAAAGTGAACGCAGATGTCCATAGCCAGACAGAACTGCCCACCTCACCTCCTGGCAGGTGTATGCTAAGGAAGCAAACTATTTTTTAAAAAGGACTAAAACTGTTCAGGCAGACTGTGTAGGCTGAGTTGGACACTCGCTTTTCTGGAAGTTCCCACCTGACTCAATCGTGTTCAAAAAAGCAAATCAAGAAGAAATTATGTGGGGAAAACCCTCTCGGCCTCTCGAACGCCCACAGTTGTTCTCAGTGGCCTGGCGGGTCCTGCAAAGCTGGGCATTGAGAATCTGTGAGGGAGTCGCCCAGGGGACAAAGTCCTGCTCCGAAGCACTACTGGCCTGGAGCTCCCCTGGTAAGAATGGGGCTGCTGGGGAGGACAGCCAGGGTCCTCACAGGAGAAGGGGAGACTGGGGAGGACAGCCAGGGTCCTCACAGGAGAAGGGGAGACTGGCAGCCCCATGGCATTTCACTGCCATGAGTCACTCAGAAAACAAAGAACAATGTGATTTGTAGGTGGTTATGGATAGCTCCAGGCATCCAACCCTTCCAGTTTATATAAAGATACAAATCTTTATTATTCATGGTTAAGATGAAAAACTACTGCCCTGAAGTTAGGAAATTCAAACAGATTATTTCCTCAGATGGCGGCATACAAAGGCAGGTCTGTCCCCAAGGCCAGTGCATTCCCGCCCTCTCCCACCAAACCCAGCCACACTCACAGTGGAAACTTGAGTTCCAGCAGCGCAGACACACGGGAGCCAGGTGGGGCCCAGCCCTGTGGTGCTGGCGACTGGACTGGACTCGTGCAGGCACGTGTGCCGAGGGCCTCTTAAAGCGGCAGGCCCAGGAGAACACGTTTCCCCATGGAACCAAATTAAGATTAGAGATTGCGCGCTGCTGAGAACTTCCCACACCCTAACCTAGAACAGTCGAAATCACAAAGGCCCACAATGGCCGCCTGCATGGTCATCTAGGCCTCCGGACATGAGTCTAAGTGACCACAGGCTGTGATTCAACGGGGACTTACAATGGCCCCTGCTGAGCGCATAAAAGACTACGGCTTACATCATACATTTAAGCTGAAGTGCCTTCTAGCCACAAGCATTAAGCACATAAGCAAGGTAAGTGTGTTCGCAGGAAGAGGTGCTGTGATGGCACTTGTGAGCTGGCCATCTCTCCCTGTCCTGAACTCAATGGGAATGGCTTAGATATTGTATCCTCAGACACAGCGCTGCTTTGAACGTGAGAGACATTCTTAGTTTTAAAAGTTATATCAATTCCTTTTTATTACAAGTATGTTTTAAAATTAGAAATAGATATTGAGTTTTATCAAATGCAGTCACAGAGGAAATGAAATGCTGGTCTCCTCCATTTTGGGTGAAGGTTATTCATGTATTTTCTAACATTAAAAGATGTCTGTTCCTGATTTAAAACTCACGATCATGGTATATTAGTCTTTTAATTTGATGCTGAATTCTATTTGCCAATGTCTAATGTAGATTTTTTTGGTACTAAAATCAGTAAGACTGGCATATATGAGCAGTTGTTTTGTCTTTTGAAATTTGGGATATCTTTGTCCAACTTTGTATCAATAATTGCTTTATTTCCTAAAAACACATTTGGAAGCATATTCTCTGTCTCTCTGCTCTGGAAGAGTTTGAGAGCATTTTGAACGTACACGTTTCCTAGTAGTTTGGGGTATTTCACCTGTGAGCGCATCTGGGCAAAGGGGCTTTGGAGGGTTACATCTTCCAAAACTGTTCAGGATTCCAGCTACTCGATGAGGCGCAAGAGTAGTGAGAGCTGTTCTCTCTTTCCAAGTGTTTTATAATTCATTCAATTTCCGTAAGGTTATTTTCCCTTTCTCATTTTTATTTTGTATATTTATTGTACTCACTTTCCGCATCATATTTAACTATGTATTAACTAATAATTGATTGATTTCATTGCCTGTTTAAAGAGTCATCTCTTGGGTTAATTCATTTTTGCTACTGATTTCATTAAATTAGCCTTTCATCTTTGCAAACGCCTCCCTGCTCTCTTAGTCTGTGTGTGCGCGTATGCATGCGCGTGCATATTTTTCCCGCCTACTTGAGTTGAATACATACTTAGTTTACTGTCATTCATTGTTGTCCCATAATATATGCCACAGATTTCCCTCTAAACATTAATTTAGCAGCATACACTGTCCTTTGTTTTAATCCTATAATCCAGAAATAACTATATTAACCTTATGATATTAATATAAGTGCATTCAATTATCTTTCTTCTGAAATATTTTATTAATTTTTTTCTTTTTCTTCATGTAAGTAGTACTCTATCTTTCGTCTTTACATATATTCTTTTTCTTCTAATTTTATTTATACAATTGGTCATTATATTTCCTATTCTATAAAAACTATGTTTTTCCTATCATTTGCCCAATTTTCTACTGACATGCACGTTTGAACAGTTTTTAATAATTTAAATAATATTAAATAACTTCTAAATAATTTAAACGATTTTTAATCACTTGGCAGTGACTTGATTTTGGGGGGTAGGAAGGTAGAATTTGTTCTGGTTTTAATAGAGTTGAATTCATTTCCTTCCTGGGATACGATTTATTTTTAAATATATAGATCTGTGTCTTTATTTCAGGAACATTTTCTTAAATTATGTCTTTAAATATTTTTTTCTGTTTACATTTTCTGGTCTCTCTTTGAGGGTGGAGGGAGACACGAATTATATGTACATATCCTTTCTTTGCCGTATGTATATTCCTTTTTGTCTGACTTCTATGTGTATTATCTTCCCTAAAATCAGTTTTAACTCTTATCTCATTTTGGGGAGTTTTCTCAGATCTGTCATCCACACTTTTTACTATCTGTTCTGTAAACCTATTACTGGTGTGTTGTTTTTTTGCTTCACCTGTGTTTACGGCATCTCTTTTCTCTGTTCCTTTTCTTCTCCGTTTCTGTCCTCCACCCTCAGTTCAGCATTAGTCTTTCTATTTCATCAGTGCTTTGCACTCTTATTTCAAAGACGGCACTTTTTCACGAGTTTACTTGTGTGGACAGCATCTCGGTTGCAACTTGACCCGCCTACGACTGTTTTCAAAGGTCTGATGTTCGTCTCCTTCTCTTGTGGGCCTTTGTAATGACCCTTTCCCTCGAGCACGTGTGCGCAGATTCAGTAACGACCTGCGTCTACTCTGGCTGTTTACCTTTGCATAGGGGGCCCTTCCCTGAAGGTTGGTACAAGGCGGAGGTACTAGGGGTGAGTCTGAGTAGCAGGTACGTCCAGTCTCATCTTCGCCAAGGGGGCACACTCACTGCCAATCAGACGTGTAGCCACGACTGCTATGGGCTGCAGGGTACCCTTTCCGGAACTCAGGATGCCAGCGCTGGAAAGCGCTCAGCACTGGAGCCCAGCTCATGTTGCTTTTCAGTGTAGCTCTAAGCCTGTGAGCCACCAGCAGCTCCTCCCCTGGCTGCCACTTCAACAGCTTCTTACAAAGATGGCTTTCCTCAAGGCTGCGTCCCCAAACTCTGTGGTGTTGGGGTTCAGGAAGATTCCTTCAGCTCTTTATTGCTCTGCTATCTTTTCCTCCAAAGCAGGGGTCTTTGGTCGGCCCTCCGTGTGAGCTGTTGCAGTGGGAGAACTCTGTGTGCCCTGGGTGTGGCAGTGTCCTCTCTCCCTTCGGCCTCAACTTCATCATGCTTGGCTGCCATTCTGGGGATTCCCTGCCATGTTCTGGGTCATCAATGGTGCCTGCGGGAACGCAGGGCCCTTTTCTGTTCCTAATCTCTTTGTTGGTCCCAGTTGTAATCAGGGTGAGGGAGCAGACAGATGCTTCTGCCACCACGGAAGCTGGAAGTCACAGCAGACAGCTGATGCGGTTGGGCAGTCCTTTGGTTCTGGCCAGAGCACAGCTCGCACCAGTGTTACTTGCCCCTACAGGACACTTAGGCAAATGGTCTTGTGATTTGGAATGGTGACTATTTCAAACCTCTTTAGGACTTAAAACAATAAGAAAAATTGATAAAAACACATTTCCCTTTGCTTACCCCAGTGGCTTGGTCAGCAGAAGCCCCCACGAAGGAACAATCTTCTGCCGTGGCCTCAACCGCACCACAGGACTGTTGTTCTGGAAGAGGGGGCTCGGGGTTGTCGGACAAACTATTGATCTTCAGCAGAAGTTCATCTAACAGATCTGCAAATTCTTCCAGGTAATAATTCTGAAGGGAAGAAAATTAGACCAGCAAATGCATTCAAGAACCCAATTTTTCTTCTTCCCTCATTATCGAAAGCATTTTGTGTTACCGACTTTAGATGGCATGTGCTTTGTCAGAAACACTGAGCCTGGAATTAGGGCACCTGGGTGCCAGGCCTGCATTTCCTATCTAGGTTCCCTCATACACGATGTCACATACAGGTGTGTACATTTGTGCCTCAGTCACCATGTCATATAGAGGTACACACCTACGTGTTATGCTTCAGAATGGCGACACGAAGGCCTATTAAATGGATTTAGAGGCAAGAATGTATGGGAGAGTACATGATAAACAGTAAAGCGCTACCAGAACGCACAGCTGGCTTCAGAACTGCCCTGGCTGATGCCCAAACATCAGCCATGGAAATAGCTGGGCATCTGTGTGCAACCACCTGCTTTGACTGTTTTGCATTCAGGTCTGGGTGACTACACTCAAGTGACAAACTAAAGGGATAGAGTAGGGTGTGTGTGTGTGTGTGTGTGTGTTGGGGGAAAATCATAAAGTCCATCTTTCCAACCCTACAGGGTCATTCTAAGGATAGAGGGAGTTTTAATGGAGGAGAATTGCTTGGTAACCTGTAAAGTGCCTTAGAATTTTAAGGGAAAATTCTATGTCTGTGCAATGATATTTAGCACAGACTCACAATCATGTTCAATAACCTAGAGAAAATCTTTACAATGAAGCCGGCACCTTGAACATGCTCACTAACCCAAGGCCCACAGCTTACGTGATTCTCAGCCAGCTCGGTCTTCTCCAGCTTTGGCCTTTCGAGCCTCAGCAAGTTGCGGGCCTTCCCCCAAAGGTACGCAGTCACATCTTTAAGTCTCACGAGAGATTTGCTTTGAAAAGATTTTCTTTTTCGGGCAAAAGTCATGAGGGAGCCTCTCAACTGGGGAAAAGAAAAAATAATGACAAACTGCATGTTATTAAGCAAAAAAAAAAAAAAAATAGCTTTTTCAATTTGTTTGACTGTAAAATGGAGATTGTATCTAATGATGCTATTTTATTTCCTTTCAGTAAGACAGTAATTGCTTAGCAAAAAAAAAAATCAGGAAAGTCTCTCTCATTAATTGAACTAAATTGCAGCAAGATGAATTCAGCAATGGAAATTAATCTTATTTTAGGGGATGTTTTCAATACCTAACAGTTGAGGAGCAGGATTATGAACTAGGCCTGCATGTCCATATGTAAACTCTGCATCAGCTTTGGTGCCCCCTGGTGAGCCCGCCGGGCTGTGCGTGAGCCCCGCCAGGGTGCGCGTGAGCCCTGCTGAGAGCACATGCTTGTGCCCAAGAGACGAGACAGGGCCAGAGTCACAGTGGCTGCTGTGCCTTCACGCATGTTACATAAATGAGCCAATGACCGTCTATGCAAATTGTCCTCGGGCTGTTTCTTTCTGTGCTGCAGACTGAGACCTGTTAGCTTAAGAGCCTGCGAGCACCAAATAAATTTTTACACATTCAGTTATTTTTAAAATAGCCCAAATAAGCAAAGCTTTCGCCATTTAGAGCTTGCTTTGCATGATCCGCAAACCCTCACAGACGGCTGTCGCCACTGGTGAGACAGATGGGGCCTTGCAGGTACAAAGCCCCGAATGCTGCTGTTCTGGGGGCTCCGACCTGGACGTCCTGCTGCCGGGCGACATCCCCTCCACACGCAGGGCCCCCTCCACCCCCTTCCCAAGACTTCCGTCCCACTTCTCCCCTTCTAGATGGTGGCCCCACAGTGCAGCCACGGGACAGTCTCATGGTACGAGGCCGTCTCCCCCATGCAAACCCGTCCAGGTGTCGCTCATACAGCCTCGTAAGGGGGTAAAAATTCCCTGCAGTTCCATGGCAGCTGGGATCTGGGGTGGAGCCAGGGAAAGCTTTTAGGGTGACTACACTGAACGCTGTCTTCTAAGGCCGTGTAGGATTTACATCCACTGGGGCACAGGGCGGGGCCTGCAGGGAAGGCAGTGAGGTGAGGGAGCAGCGGACGCAGGCCTCACGTGAGCACCGTGCCTACTCGGGCACAGAGCCGGGTCGCAGCCCTGAGTCAACAGGAACACCTGGAGGGTTTTCTCAAAATTGGGGTGCTGGGCCCCACCCCCCGAGAAAGGGTACAGCAAACCTGGGGAGTTGCTGGCTGAGAACCTGCAGAGCGGGACGGCAGAGCTGCGGTGGGGCAGGGTGGCCACATAAAATACAGGACACTGCTTACATTTTAACTTCAGGTAAGCAACAAAAAATGGCTAAATACAGGGGTGTCTGAACTACTGCAGGGACGTACTAAAACAGTATTAGATGTTCACTGAAATTTAACTGTTAAGTGGAGGTCCTGCCGTTTCATTTGCTAAATCTGTTAGCCCTGAGTGGGGGCGGCAGGGAGTCAGGGGAAGCCGCCCTCTGTTGAAGCCTAAGCCAGCGGCTGTGCGTGTGTGTGCATGTGTGTACGTGTGTATGTATATGTGGATGCGTGTGTGTGCACATGACTAGATCTGTAAGTGGTGGATCAGCAGGAGGGTGGGAAATGAGGCGCCTGATTCCTCACTCGGCCCCGAACCTGCAGAGCACGTCCATGAAGGCTGACTATTGGAGGGACACGCGTAAGACGGAAGGATTGAGATGCAGGGCAAGAGACGCCTGCAAAGCAGCAATGGGAGACTTTGAGAAATTAGGTAACAGAGAGAAGGTATGGCTGGCTCGGTTCTCCGAGGGCAGGAGGCTCCCTGGAGTGGTCAGTTGCTTTGGAGAAACTGTCAAGCTGACTGGTCAGGCCTGCCCAGTGCAGCAGAGCTGGGCCCCAGGGAGTCATGACCATGAGGTGTGGCCTGCAGGTGGACATGTGCTTATGGGCCAAGGAGAACTTCACCCCACAGCATGTGAAGCCTTTGCAAACCTGGCCGCAAAGTCAGGCGTGCGTGCACGTACCATCCCGAACCCCAGAGCACTCAGTGTTGTCAGAAGGGCCGCGTAGCACCAAGCTGTGGCCCGCTGGTCAGACGTGGAAAGGCCGAGGAACATGGCTCTTTGGTTGCTTCCTGGAAAATGAAACAGCAGCCGGCAGAAGGTGGCTGAGAAGGTGCCAGGTGGTGGAGCCAGGGAGAGGAACAAGCTTCGCAGGTGGGCATGGGCAGCCAGCACCAGGGCGCCTGCCAGCTGCAGAAAGAAAGGCCACCATAGCTGACTTTCTGGACACTGGGTCGTGGGGGCCCCAGACTCACGGGGGGGGCTTCTAAATGCTTTAAAATAATGAACAGTTTGGAGAAGCAGTTTGGGGATTGTTGATCATGCCATCTGGGCGTAAGGCCTTGGCCTCACAGACCTGTCTCTGTCAGGTGCAGCCCGTGCCCCCTGTGTCCCACCCCAGCTCTGCCCCCCACCTCGGGTGCCCAGTCAGCACCCCTCTCCTCATCTGCCTCCGCTGTGAGTCTCCTCTGCCGTCCACGCCAGCACCCCCGTTTGTCCCCATACCCCAAGCTGCCGGAGGCCACACTGGCTTCACCTGTCCCATCATCTCTGCTCCCGGCACCCGCAAGGGCTCATAAAACAGGCCACTGAAGAAAGGACAGGAAAGGGCCATCCTGAGCTTGCTTCAGTTCAGGTGAGGTCCTGTTGTCTGGCTGTGCTACCAGGCGGGGAACTTGGGTGGTGTCACAGGCCCCAGACACACAGCTGCTCCCCTATCCCCAAACAGGCACCGGTGGCAGCCAGCACTTTGTCGCCTGCACGAGACCGTCGGCCAGTTGTCCCAGGTCCACACGGGTCCTCCTGAGCGGTAGCCCAGCCACCTGCTGTGGCCTCCGTTCCCCTGGCTCGTAGCCCGGGCCTCCCAAGACCTCCTCACAACCACACTGCAAGTCACGCTGGTGATAACCCAGGAGGAGTCACACCCCATCGGCGGGACTAGGGGCAAGAAGCTCACCCCGGAGGCCATCGTCTCCATGGATCACATGGGTGGCTCCCCGCCCCCAGGCGTCCTATCATTTCTGAGCAGTCGGAATTCTGCCACTTAATGTGGACACAGCATATTTATATTCCTCCCGGCCTCTGTGGGAGGCAGCACATGGAGGGGCACCCAAGTACCAAGGGCCAGCCCAGGGCCTCGTCACTGCGGTCGGACCCCCTTCCTTCCTTTGAGGAAGGACCCGCTGGCCCTGTCTTGGCTATGATCACAAAGTGAGGGAAATACAAGAGGCTACACACACTGTCCTGGCACTGACCGTGTTTCCCCGAAAATAAGACCCAGCCGGACAATCAGCTCTAATGCGTCTTTTGGAGCAAAAAATAATATAAGACCCGATATTATATTATATTGTATTGTATTATATTATATTATATTATATTATATTATATTATATTATATTATATTATATCATATTATATTACATTATACCCAGTCTTATAGTAAAATAAGACTGGGTGTTATATTAATTTTTGCTCCAAAAGACGCATTAGAGCTGATTGTCCAGCTGGGTCTTATTTTTGGGGAAACAGGGAAGAGCGAGAACAGTAGGCATAGGAACTGCTTCCAATGTAATAACAACTGCCCAGGAAAGTGTGGTGCCAGCACGTGTTCGGAGGCCACAACTTCCTAAAGAACTGCTGACATGAGAGAGGGCAGAGCCCCGCAGCACTCAGGAGGCTGGGGCCGCTTCTGCCGGTTTATCGGGAAGAAAATGGGGTAAAGACAGAATCCTTACCCCTGGAGCGAAGATGCCGGACAGTGAGGGACGTGGCATGAAGGAGCAGGATGCCGTCGTGTTTCCAAGGCCAAGAAGATGAAGGCACTTCAGGGTCAGGAGGAAGGAAAGCGTCCCCTGGAGCCACCTTGTCCCCTGTGACGGAAGGACACAGCTGTCAGTGCATCATGCCAGTAGTAGGAAGCGTTCACACCTGTGTGCCACGTACTAGGGGAGCATGTGACAGAGGTGCACTGGACATGCTGAGGTCCTACAGGCCACGGACACCCGAGGGATGGAAGCACCAGGTGTCCGCAGAGGGGACGGGTCAGAACAAGGAGCAAGGCTGAGCTGTAAGGCAGCGCAGAGCACAGGTCTGAGCCTGACAGCGTCTCCGTGGAGGCCATGGCTGCTCAGGGCTGCAGACCCTCGTGGGAGCCTGGTTACTGAGCTGTGAGAAGCCAGCTCCATGCGGGACGTGGAAGTACTCAGTGCCTGCAGGTCCCGCCCTCCTTCATGTGCGGGGAACGCGTTCCAGGAAATGACGCTGTTCAAGCACCTTTTCAAAGTTGTGAAGACAACAACTAGAGATTCCACTCCCATTTGTCCAGTGGCCTGGGGGCCGCCAGGCCGCCCTGGACCCCTGCCCCTCCCTGGGACGCCTGCCCAGCACCCCCACCATGTCCTCCACAAGCTCCCACGGGGGGGGCCCATTCTCTGGGGGGGGGAAGGAGGTGTGGGACTTTGAAGCCTGACTCGTCCTGTGTGACCCCGGGACTCAGGGGGCTGACACTGCTCGCGACTGGGGCTCTTGTCAGATGAAGAGAGAAGGCGGGTCCAGGCGAGTCCTCCTGCCTCAGAGCCGCTTCCCTCCGCCAGAGGGTCACGCACATGGAAGCAGCCCAGCTGGCAGCGTGTCCTGAGAACGCCAGGCCCCTCCCTGCCCAGCTTGCCCTCGTCTATGTGCTCAGAGCAGTACCGCTCATGTGGACGAACCCCTTGTCTGGAACCCCCCTTTCGGGCAGCGTCACTGAGCATGGCCCCTATCTGTGTTGCCTGAAGCGCCCGCCATACCTGAGTCCACGATGCCATGTGACTGAGGTCCATAAACTCCAGGAAAAGTCCTTTGCGGAACTGGTCGGTCACCTCCCCAGCAAGAGAGAGCAGGTGGCCGGAGGCTGCACAGCAGGCGAGGCCCGTTCCAGCGATGGTCAGCTGCAATGTCACCGCGAGAGGCCGTCAGGCGGCTCACAGTGGCCGCGGGACCCAGGGCACCAACCCTAAGGGACACTGACATGGCGGGAAAATGGCAAGAAAGCTGGAATTCACTGGCACGTGACCAGTTCCCCCAACAGTTATTCTTATTTTTAGGGGAGGATTTAATGCTGATATTTTGTGAAGGGAATGACATGACAGGCTACCTCTAGCCAGTTGCCCGGTTTTTGCCAGTAGCGGTGGACTCCCCTCTCAGCCATGCGGTAGAGTTGGAAACACAGGTGGGTCAGTGTGAGCACCAGGAAGACGAGCTGAGGGAGGGAGATAAACCAACAAGACAAGGAAAGTGCTGATGAGTTGTGCTGAGTTCTCCCTGGCTGGCTCCCAGGAGCGGATGGGATTCCAGCTGATTGCCAGCCCTGCAGCTCTGACAGGCACACCCTGGGAAGGCCGTGGCCAGGCTGTATCTCTTCACACACCAGCACCTCCAGAAACCCCACTGGCGTGGGCACCGGGGCACACAGGAGCTCCAGGCCAGACGGGCCCTGCAGGGGCAGGGTCGCACAGCACCCAGCAGGTCTCCACCCTGCCGTGCCAGCCCTTCCCCACTGGTTCATGAGGACAAGTTTCCATGTGTTGTGTGACAATACTCGCTGTGTGACAATACAGTTCCCTTGGCCAACCAAAACCTTTGAAAGTGATTTCTTAAACTTCTGTTTATGGTTATCTCACCACTGATGAGTCCCTTGTTCATTTGTTCATTCATTTATTCATTCACTCATTCATTCACTCAGAGCAAGGAGGGAGGTGACACTCAGTAGCAGTGGACTGACCTGTATGACAAATCAGCCGTGCGGCGCCCCTGTGGACCCTTCCAGTGAACAGTGTTAAGCTAAAGAAGCATCTTTCTGAAGCTCCTCCCTCCCTCCGAGGAGCGGTGCTGGCCCGGAGCAAGTAGGTGTGCAGGGGGCCGCTGTGCATCAGGCACTGTGTCCCCAGGACTAGGACAAGACAGGGGGAGAGGGCATTTCCCAAACGGACTGAAATGAGGTAACGTGTGTGGGCTTCTTGTGACCCAAAACAGCGCTGTGAACATGAACCTTGGGTTACCGCACCACCCGCGCTGCCTGTGTGCCAACCTCCCTGCCTCTGCCCACAACCCACCCACGGCAGAGCCTCGAGGCTCCTGGATGAGCACTGTCCAAACCCTGACACTGTCATGGACTCAGGAGGACCCCCTCCTTCCCGTGGACTCATGGGTACTGTGACCCACGGACCCACCAGTGGGTGCTGCAAATTTTGGTATTTTGTCCATCATAAACGTTTCTGCAGGAGGTTTGATTTTCAGAAATGCTGCATGAGAATATTGCTCATCTTGATGACTGAGGTGAGTGCCCCACCGGCCCCACCTGCCCCGCCTGCCCCACCTGCCCCTCCCCCCAGCCTTCCCCACCCTCCCCGTCCCCACACCAGCTCTGAGGCTCCATCCATAAGTCCACCCGGGACGCTGCTGCTCATTAATCTCCAGAGTCTAAAGCCTCATGTCCTCGTCCTGTCCTCATGGCCAGGCCCAAGCTGCTCTACCCGGAGCGTCAGCCAATCTCAGCTCTCAGGCCAGGGGCGTGGGCACCGGTTCAAGTCAGGGAAGTTCCCAAGGGAAGTTCAGCATGGCTCCGGTGCCCACCTCGTTCCCAAAAGCCACATGAACGTCTTCCATCTTGCTCAGACCTGCGGTGCTGAAGGTCTGTTTCCCCCTCGCCCCCCAACCCATATGGGGAAGCCCTGACCCCCAGGTGGCTGTTCTGCAGATGGGGCCTCTGAGGAAGCCATCAATGTCACATGAGCTTATAAGCATGGGGGCCTGGTGACAGATTAGTGTCCTCGCAAGCAGAGGAAGAGCCTGGGGAGTCACCTGTCCCCATGTGAGGCCTCAGCACCTGCAGGCAGGTAGAGAGCCGTCACCTGACCACGCTATCCACACTGACCTCGGACTTCCAGCCTCCAGACTGTGGGACATCAATGTCTGCAGTTTTCCCTCCCCACCCGTGTCCCCTGCCCCTTGTTAGGGCAGCCTGACCTAAGACCCCCGGGAAGGATCTGAGTCTCGGTCCCAATTCACCTTCGGTGACCTTGACACACCAAGAATTCTGCATTTGCACCAGCCGCACAGATGTGCTGGTTCCCCACTGGGGGTCTCCTCCGTCCTGTGTCCACACCTAGTGGGATGCCTGCTGTGTGGTGGGGACATGGCAGGGGCTGGGTGGAGGGCGGGTGAGTGGCCGGCATGAGGCCTGTCTGGTGGAGGGTGCCAGCCCGGTGGCCCTGTGCTCTGTGAGTGGGCCGAGCGGCCGGTGAGCTCACCTCGGGGAGTATGAAGTGGGACCTCGGGGCTGAGTCGCTGTGGAAGACGATGACCGACTCCACCAGGGAGGAGAGGGTGAGGCCTCCAGCGGGGTGCAACTCGGCGCTCAGGGTCACGCAGGAGAAGAGGCGGGTTGGAGGGTTGTAGAGGGTGAAGTGCACAGACACGGCCCTGGTGCTGCTGTTGACCCACCGGCGGGCCCTGAGGCTGGTTAGGGCGGCGTAGGCTTCGAGTCTGCAAAAGGCAGCTGGTCAGAGGGCGGGAGGCTGCACAGGAAGCATGCAGCCCCAATCCCAGTCCCCGCACCTGACCCCCGATGGGGCCCCTGGGCTCACAGGCCTGGACAGGTGGCCTTCTGACCCCCTAACAGTCCACTGTCCCTCTCTCATGCCCGGGACCCCCAGACTGAGGGAAGAGAGATACCCGTCTCTCTCCACAAGACTCTAGAATATCCACTTTTTTTCTCTGCTGTGGAGTCACCTGTGAGAAGCCACCTGTGACCAACCCATACTAATAGCAATGAATGATTTCCCTTGCTTGTCCCCAGTATTACACAAAGGCACATGTCACTGTTAGGCGCCGAGCTCCCGATGGGTCTCAGACAACCAGTGTTACGGTGCGGTGCAATCCCGGGGGGTCCGTGCGGACGGTGCCACCGACCTGACGTGGGTGTGCACCGGGCAGCACAGTCACGTGAGACTCAGTGGGGTCCTGTGCGCACCCTGCTCAGCACACGACAAAGGCCCACTAGGTTCCGTGGCCTCCAGACCTTCTAGAAAATTCTGAAGGAACTTTGCCTTGTCCTTCTTACGCACTTAAGAGTCTGAGGCCTGACTCAGGTCACAGTCTAACAGTGGGGCTCGGCAAGCGGGTCCATCATTTGAATCACGAGCCCTGCTCTTGGCCTGGGGAATGGTGGGCCCCTCGCCACCAGCCCGTCTGTGCAAGCCTGGGCGCTGCCAATCCCCGAGTCACACTCACCGTGTCCTGCCCAGGCTCAGCTCACAGTCCTCCCTGCAGCCCCCGGGGCTACTCGGGGCCACTCTTTGCATCTCTGAGTCTGTCACGGAGGAGGTTTCAGGGCCTCTGACTTTGGAGCAACACGTAGGATGAGGGTCTTCAGGAAGCACTGAAAATGGCCTCGGAAGCTGCAGAAGATCAGATACACATTTCAAAGTCCGCCCTTCAACCTGGGGTGTCTGAGTCTGGCCACATGAGGCATGTGTACTGTCCTGAAACATGGCCCCCTGCCCCTCAAACCCCTGTGTGGTCCCCGGGCTCGAGCCTGAGCTACAATGAGGAGGCTTCCCCATGGAAAGGGGCACCCAGTGTCCCAGGCTGGGCTGGGACGTCAGGCGAGTTTCGGGCAGGGAGGATCAGGTGGCCTCGCATATTCACGCACCCCCCCCATAGGACAAGATATGGGGTGTTCTAGTTTTCGATATTTAAGACAGAAACACTCCAGTTTTGCATAGAATGCCAGGTCAGAAGGCACACTGGGGAGAGTCTGCAGGAGAAGAGAAAGGGAGGCAGAGGCCCACGGCTCTCCCGACCCAGCAGCTGACGACTGAGTCACGGCCGGGCTCAGAGGTGACAGGATGGGCTGCCGAAGCCCCCTGGACTTCTCTCCTTCGAGTTTAGAAGCAAACAGGAAGCGAGCATCCTACCTCACGTGAACCACCAGCAGGGTCCTTCTGCTGCTTAATGACCACAGTGCCCAGTAGGTAACACTGCCCTGCAAGGACTCCAGGCTGAGGAAGAAGAGAGGACGCCGGACACACTGTGAGCCCAGAGCATGAGCGCCTGCAGGTCGACAGGCGTGTGCGCTGGACCACCCCAGACACCAGTTACAGGCCAGACCGTACTTTCCTTTTAAGAGTTTACCCAGCACTCAAAGAAAAACGGCAGCTACCCCCAGTCTTTGCACCAAATCAGAATGATGTCTTTTTATCTTTTCCTAAAGTTTCCCCAGTGTCGACTACACAGAGTAGCACAAAAGCAGAATGAGAAATGCAGAGTTTGAGGAACACAGACAAAGTCATTTTATCTTTTTTAAAAAGGTAGAAAATAAAAGAAAAGCAAGGAATGGGGTTATTGTACAAAGTGCATAGTCCCTAGTAATCTTTTCTTCAGTTCTTGGGACTAGCCTTGCCTCTTTCTGGAAGTTTCCTCGATGCTCCCATCTCAGCTATTTGCTCCTCCTCTGCCCCGGGGGTGGCCCTGTGCCCCGTGTCACAGCATGTTCAGTGCTAACCAGCCTTCCACCCCCATCGGCCCACGAGCTCTGTGGACCAGCCACACCCTGGTCCTGCTCTGGTCTGGCACATGCAGGGCCCTGAAGAAGCTCGGGCAGCTCAGCGGGGTGCGGGGCTGGGGCAACGACTTGCTGGGCAGAGAAAGGGGCAGGACACTGTGGGGCCACATGCACCTGCCGTGGACACCACCAGTCTCACAGCCTAGCGACGCCCAGAACTAGTGCTGCAGACGATGTCACCCCACTACGACGTGGCTCTTCTGTGACGACAGCACTGTCAAGGGCAGAGGGAAACCCACCTGAGCAGCCGGCATGCTGGCGGAGGAGGGGCCGTGCTGGTACAGGCCATCCAGCAGCGTGGTCAGGCTCCAAGCCCACCAGGCATCCACGCCACCCAGGCCACCGAAGGAGCTCCTGGCACTTCTTGACACAAGGACAGAAACTAAACGTTATTTTTCTCTGATATAAATTTCAAGTAGGCTGAGGGTGAAGCAGCAGGGAGACACGGGGTGGGGGGCACAGAGGTGCAGGAGGTAAAGAGCACGGGACGCAGAGAGCGGAGTGCGGGGACAGGATGGAGGCGGAAACGATGGCAGTTTTCCAGTCGTAATCGTCTGCCTGACAAACTGTCCATTTCTAGAAGGACACGCTTCACATTCTGCATTTTTATAAAACAGAGACAGAGTCTGCACAAAGTGGGGAAAATACTGTCACTTCCTGACCTTTGCTCCCTGTTGGGAGGACGTTAAAGAAATGAGGTCAGGAAAGACCTGAGTGTGACCCAGAGACAAACGCGGCACGTCCGGTCTGTTTATAGCTCACACCTCCTTCACGGCCCACCGGGAGTGCGAGCAGTGACCAACCAACCTGAGAGCATCTCAGTTGATCAGAGCAATTAGGTAAGACAGGCTCACAGGAGCAGCTACACCCGGCAGCAGGGAAACCACCTTTTCCACTGGTGGCACTTGGGTACAATGACCACTTCATATACCGGCACTTTATTTGGTGCTTGAATTTTTTAGTTGGAATTTCATAAGCACTTGATTGAGCTCAGAAAGACTTCAAATAAGACTTAACTATGAGAATCCAAAACGTGACACATTTTTATGAAGGCACAAGAAACCGACCAGCCTGATGGCCTCACGTGACAGATGAGGTGCTAAGGCACAGTCACTGGACTTGCCCAAGTCACTTGGCAACGGCCTGAGAGCTGTGGCCCAGCCTGAGTCCCTGGGGCCCACGCCTACTCTACCCCTGATTCCAGCTGGGGTGGGGCAAACGCTGTGCCCTAAGGAGCTGTTGACAGTTCAGGATTAGGTATGTGTGTGTGTGTGTGGGGGGGGCACTTAGCATCCCGTGGACACCAGGACACACCAGAACACCAAGATATTCCTGCGTGGTGGCAGCGTGTGGCAGACAGTGAGGTTCAGCATCCTTGCGAGAAACATGAGGGCTCAAACCGGGGGGCCACCTCTGTGACCTTTGTCCCAGCTCACTGACTGCCCAATACACAGCCAAGCACTACCTGGGCTCCCCATTTCTGACGTGTGCAGCAAGACTCAAACTCCTACGCGCAACGTCAGGTCCCGCTGACCTGCGGAATGTGACGTGAAAAGCACGCTAGCAAAGCCAGCACTTTCTGGGGTTTCGCTTTCCTTTCCAGCGCGCCACCCACTGGTCGGTGTGTTGTGCGCACAGCGCCACCTGGTGGCACCAGCTGCGCCTGCAGGGGCTGGCTGACAAGATGTCGTTGATGGAAGTGACTGCTGAAAATTCTACTTCCTTTCACTGCTAGCATGTTCACCAGTGAGAACCTGGGTTACTGAGTTAGGGAGACGCCAGACTCATGAACTGGGACATCCAGGTCCCACTTCACCAGCGGGTCTCAGATTCACTCGCCATCACCTGGTGGGCGTCAAGTACCGTCTCTCGTAGAAGATGAGCATAACTGTGTCCTCAAACAACAGATAATGTTAAACAGACTTGCTAGCCACCTACCTGTGCCAAAAACAAACTCAACAAAAAGAATTTACATCAAATTGAATCAGTCTAAGGCATCATATTCATAGAAAAACTATGGGAATGTGTTTTCAGATGTTCTCCAGCGAAAGTAAACCTCAGAGCACATTATTTCCTGCCACTGAAACTGCAATAAGAATCAGTATGAAATAATATCATGCACTTCAGAGTTCAAAGCCCAACTGCTCTGAAAGAACTATCAGACTGAGTATTTCTGGAGGGTGGAAATAAAGTCGCACCATCGATTTAAAAGCAACTTTCAGTAAAAAAGAAGGCGACACTAACTGCAGACACCGACCACGACCTGCACCCCAGCGAGGAGGAGAAACAACACAGCCAAGGCCTTCTCTGGTGGCAACGTTAGGAAGCTTCCAGCTTCCTGCTTTTCTGTTCTTCCATGTTCCCCGATGGCGAACATGCATTGGTTTTCACAGCAGAGGAAACCCAGGTACACTGGGAATCGCCTGGGGCTGGGTGGCTGTTACAGCCGCTCCCAGAGGGAGCAGTGATTGTGAATTGCGATCCAAGAACTCAGCTGTGCTCCCGAAAAGGAAACTGCGACGCCCTGTTTCATTGAAGCATCTCTGCTTCCGGATCCCAAAGTGCCTTGAAATATCACTATTTCGCTGTTTACCAAATGCAATGCTGTAATCAGGCCCCGGCTGCAAACAGGCCTCCAAGGAACAGTGCGGAGAAGGGTGTCCCAAGGCCAGTGTGACAACCTCTTCCCGATTTCTTACTGGGCTGGTGGAGAAGAGCCTTGTCTGCGTAAAATGTCTCTAGGAAGTGGATTAGATGGCCCGGAGGGTCCCCTCCTCTTGATTTGCTCAAGGTAACAGAGTGCAGTGATCCTGGCCCGGAGCCCTGGGCTCTGGGCCCCTCCCGGCGTCCACCCGCCCGTGTGAACACATCACTCCCCGTGCAGTGGCCCAGGCTCACAGAGGTTCCCCAGAACGTCCTACCTTGTAAACGTGTCCCGAATGGCTTGGTTGAGGGAGCACTCGTGCTGGGAGAACTTCCCATGCGTTACAAACAAATGTAGGAGCAGCATGAGGGTGCACATGGCGAAGTCTCTATAAGAAAGGACATTTTAAATCAGTGTCCTCACAGACCCCGCGTGGCAGACCCAGTAAGCATTCCTAACGGCTCCCAGCTCTTGAGTCCTTGGGTGGAAATTTTCATAGAAAGGGTGAGGTATGTGTTGAGGTTATTGTTCTGCACACTGACATCTAACTTTTTCCAAAACCAGCTCTGAGAAAGACTATTCTTCCTCCAATGAACTGCCTTCATGCTTTTGGGAAGAAGCAGGTGGGCATGTTTGTGCGGCTCTATTTCTGGGCTCTTCGTCTTGTTCCTGACCCACGTGTCTGACCTGTCACTGTGTGCACGATGTCTCGGTCCCTGTGGCTTCATGTGCAAACGATCCAAGTAGAGCCTGACCACTTAGTACGTGTAAGCACTGTGGCCCTGGGCCAGTCCTCCGGCTCTGTTCTGCGTTCTCAGACCTGCTTTGGCTAGTCTAGTTGCTTTGCTGTCCTTATAAACTTCAGAACCCGTATGTCAGTGTCCATAAAAAGCTTGTGGGCTTGGTTGGAACTGCACTGAATCTACAGATGAAATCAGAAAGAGTTGACACTGGCAACACGGAGCATTCTGATCAATGAACAGTCTCGCTCTCCATTTCTTTAGATCTTTGCTCTTTTATTAGTGTCTTGTGGTTTTCAGCGCTCACGTCCTGCAGCTTTTCTCACACTGTCTACATGCTTCATTTCTTTCATGTTGCAGTAAATAGCACTGCTTTTTGCTCTTTCAGTTCCAACTGTCCAGTTCTCGTGTACCGAACATGCCTGCAACACTTCTAAATTCTTCTGTTAGTTCTGGGAGCCTTTGTAGATTATTCATGATTTTCTGCATGAACAAGTCATGCCATCTGCAACAGGCTGTTTCATCCCATCCTTTCAAATCTGTAAGCTTTTCACTTCTTTTTCTTGCCTGCTGCGCTGGCTGGGACTTCCGGGGTGAGGTTTAGGGGGAGCTGGGACAGCACATCCTGGCCACATGTCTGACCTGAACGAGCAGTGTCTCCCCACCAAGTATGAGGTTTGTGCAGGTGTCACAGATGCCCTTTAGGAGTTTGGGGAAGTCCCCTCTACTCCTAGTTTGCTGAAACTTTTTTTTTTTTCTCCCAAGAATAAATGTCAAATTTTGTTGAATGCGTTTTCTACATCTCTTGAGATACTTGTACGATTTTTCTTACCCAGTCTGTTAATACAGTGAGTCACAATAACTCTTCTCATGTGTCCGTAGGAGCACTCCCGTCTTGCTGTAGAGAAAGCTGGCTTGTCGTGCTGTCGTCCTCACCGTCTCCTCCCCATGGGGACGTGCCACGCACTCACTGGGAACTGCACGTTGGAACAGAGGCTGGACCCTGTTAAGATGGGCTGATTTGGGTAGGTTACCTCCCAGGTGATGTGCGTGCCATCAGTGCAGTGTCTGGTTTTTCCCTCTCGGTTTGTGTTGGCCGTTGTTGATGACCAATGCTTACACGTACTAAGTGGTCAGGCTCTACTTGGATCGTTTGCACATCCTCTGTGAAGAGAAGTGTCTGCTCTCCTCTGCCGCCATTTCCAGGGGCGGAGTTTGTGTAGAAAACATGTGACAGGTGCTGTTTGTAGAAGCCGTTCCCCGGCATCTACCAGCCTGACCAGTACACGTCTGTGTCCTCCCAGCTCCTTGCTGGGGAAGAGATGGGAATTCCCAAATCCTTGACAAATGACATCAGCAAGATTTGAGAGTGACCCAGCAATGCCTGGGATTTAGAGAGAAGATTCGGCTGTTGGTGCACAAGGCCCTCACAGCCGAGTAGTCCCACAGGCCACGGTGAGGAGGGGTGTCTGAGGGCTGAGCTGGGAACGGCTGCCATGAGCACGGCGTTTCTTAACTTTTATGTTTTATGTAAAGAACCACGCTGATTTGGCGTTGATCACCATAACACATCTGTAGGTATTTCAACACTGAAAGATTTTTAAATACTGTCATTGGGCTAAATGGATGTCCCAGGCCGAGGTGCCCAACTCCCGCCTCCATGTGAGACCGGGAGGCACGTGGAGAGCAGACATCAGAACGGAATCTGACCAGCGTGGGCGCCGAGGCCAGGGTTCTCCCCACCCAGCTGACACCAGTTCAGTTTCCAGGCAACCCATGTCCTGGGGCACACGGTGCTGGCTTTGGGGCTCCCAGGTGCATTTCGCACTCCCGATGCAGGTGGGCTCGCCCTGAAAGCCCTGCACCCACCTCAGCACCGCCTGCGTGCGCACCTCTCTTCTCATCCTCTCCCGGGTGGCCCTGAGTTGGGCAGGGGGCGGTGGACGTGCCCGGCGTAGGCGGCGAGCTTGCTGTCGTGCAGCCAGGGCCTGTGGGGGCGAGAATGTGAGTCTCCGGCTGCAGGTGATGGCAGAGCGCAGCTGACCGTGGGACAGGAAGGACAGACAGCTTTGGAGGAGAAAGGAGAGTCGAGATCCCAGAGGGTGAGGAAACAGGACAAGACTGCTTCTCCCAGCTGCCAGCTGCAGGCCGATGGGTGCAGGAGACGCGGCCACCCGCGGTTGGAGCCCAGGCCTGACGCTGCTCCTCACACGGAGGGGTCCCACTACGTCACCGCTCCAAATGTCACTCTTACCCCTCTTCAAAATGGGCCTGCATGCTCCCACCTCCTAAGGCCCGGTGGCACAGCAGGTGTAAATGTGGTGTAAGACACCAGACAGCAGCCAGGCAGCGTGGACACTCACCATGCATTTATCATGTCATCAGATCGGGGGAGGAAGGCCTCGGACAGGCCATCCCAATGGCCATTTAGCCATCAGGAGGTCACGGGCGTCCTCAGGGAGGACGGGAGCAAGGTGGGAGTGGTAGAGAGGAAGCCTGCCTGTGAGTGAGCTGACCGGCCCTGTCCAGGTCCTGGCTGCCTGCTGGTCACCCCAGGAGCGCATACGCCTACTGCAGGCCACGTGCACTAACTCAGAGGCAGCCGGGGCAGCTCTTCTGGGCGGCCGACAGACCTCTCTCCTCCTTCATGTCACCCACGCCGGCCAGGAGAACACTGTCCACAGGACAGAAGAACTGACGTGGGATGAGGGAGGGGGAAGCTTTCTGTGGGGCCACTGCAATGCAAATGGCTCAAGTACCCCAAAACCGTGGCCAAGAATTATCTTTCATCTGCTTCACTATTTAAAATACACTCGTTTTCTTCGTGCTCTGATTTCTTTGAGATTGGGGTGAAGGTAAGGAAGTGGAACCCAGGTTTCATCTATCATGTGTGTGTGCAAAGCAATATAGAAATTAAAACACACCCACGGGTCTCCAAAAATGCAGCCAAATTTGGATTCAAAGCGTGAGCTCAGACATACAGGATGAGGCCACACCGCGGTTCTCTAAGGCCAGTGCCCACCACAGGCTGCGTCCTCACTTTCTCAGGTCTGCCTGCCCCGCCAGGCACACTGCAGCCGGAAGAAAGGGGTGTGCCGGTCCTGCGGCGTCCCTCCAGCTCAGCGTCCAGGTCCTTGGTGGCTTCACACAAACATGTGGTGAAGAAGTGCGCGTCATCTTGCCTTTTCCAAGCGAAGCCCAGAGCCACGAGGCCAATCTGGAACAGGTCACAGAACACTGCCATCGCCACGGCCCGTCCGAGCCCACGGAGCTGGGCCTGCTTCCCGCTGAGGCCCGGACGCCGAGGCCCCGCTCAGATGCACACCAGGCCCCCAGGTCCAGTCCTGCCCAGCACCATCCAGGCGTGGCCTTGTGCCTCCTGCGCTCTAAGGCTCAGTGGACACTAATGGAAACTTGGGGTGCAGGGGGACGGCGTGAGGACTGACGAGCCCATGCACAGCTCAGTGCAGGCCCTGCCCCACCCCCCGGCTCCCCGTTTCTCTCGTCACATCTTGGGCAAGCTGCGAAAAACTACATACATCCCCAAATGGAGTCGTCACCCCCTCCCCAGGCCTCGCTGATGGGAAGTGACTCCAACATGGCCACTGCTCACCATAAGTGGCTGGGTGACAAAGACGCAGCAGGCCACGGAGAGGGTCAGCAGACACAGCCACTGCACAGACTGCGGCGGGCCGAACCTGCCCCAGGGAGATGCGTGTCAGCCCCCGCCTGTCTGTGCTCAGAGACACGGGGCAGCAGCGTCCGTGCCCTCGTGACGCGTGGCCCTGGGAGGCCGTGGGGCTGCGGGGAAGGCACCCTGCCATCCACCCTGCTGTCCTGCCCGATGGCAGGGACAGCTTCCTGTCCAGAGGGGACATCAGCCACCCTGGAGCTGCTGAGGGGAAAGAGAAAGGACCACCCACACACAGACGGGAGAGCACAGGGTGGGAGGGAGGAAGACAGTCTGTGGTGACAACAGTGACCTCTGCGTCTGCTGAGCCCTGAGCTGGCATGGTGGCACTGGGGACTACACCTGCTCCCAAAACCCTACAGATGTGGCACCATCGGCCAGAACTACTCATCACGGTTTAGGACCACGTGAGCCCACGAGCCATGCTGTGTGACGCTGGGGTCACCCACGGCGCAGCATGTGAGGTGGGACAGAATCAGGTCCTGTGACCTGTGACCTGTGCCCACCGCCCATCTCGCAGGTGTGTGCATTCTCAGAAGACAGGTGACAGTTAAGGACATGCTCTGTGCCCTGTCAGTTCAGGAGCTAGTCCCTCCTGCTTTGGGGATGAACCCTGCGGCTTCGTAACACCCAGGACTCCATGGCCAGGCTGCCCTCCCAGAGCTGCCGGGCCAGGGACCCTGTGGGGTTTGCACAGAGCACTGCTCACCCCTGGGGTGGGGGGAGAAGAGAGGCTGAAACAGCAAGAGCCACGTCTGGGTTCCCAGAAACGCAGGGGTTTTCTTAAATGCTAGACTTGCCATCCCAAGACCCGAGTGCATGTGAACACTTTTATGGCTCACCTGTATCCTAGAAATGCTGTCCCCAAGCCACAGGCCACGGACACCATCCCGCAAACGGCCCAGGCTGCAGAGCCCACCCATGGCAGAGGCGCTCTTGGCCACCAGGCAGTGGCAAGTCCTTCACACTCTCCACGGGGGGCTAAGGAAAGCGGGCAGAGGCACATGTGTTAACAGATCTCGTCACTCCATCCATTCCCTGTGTGACCAGGAATGCTATGTCACCTGACTGGGTCACCGCTGCCTGGACATTTAGTCAAACGTGATGCTGGGTGTGTCTGTGAGTGTGTTTCTGGATGACATGAACATGTGACTCGGTGGACCGAGTGACGCCGACGGCCCTCCCCAAAGTGGGTGGGCCTCATCCAATCAGGTGAAGGCCTGACCGGAACAAAAAGGCCGCCTTTCGCCGAGTAAGAAACAACGCCTCCTGCCTATGACCCTCCAGCTGGGACGTGAACTGGAACCTGCGTCCCCTCCTCGGGCCACCAGCCATGTTCATGCCAGTGCTACAACCTGTGCTCGAGGCCTAGGTGACCTCGCGCTGTGAGGACCCTGCATGTGTCCACAGCACTCCTGGGCCTGCAGCCACACGTCCCCCCAGGCCAAGCCCGAGATGCACCCCTCGGACATACCAGCCGGGCCCTGGGACGCAGGCCCTGGTGTTCCTGCAAGGCCGTGTCTACAGGCCCGTCCCCGAGCTTCCGGCCCCGTCTGAGCTGCGGGTAACATTCACTCTAATTTGCATCAACAAATGCGGAGCTCCCCATTTCAGGGTTCTTAAGGAAAAGTTAAGTGTCTGTCACTGACTTTTCAGAAGATGTGACAAAGCCACATAAGCATATGCCAGAAATCACTGGGCCGTGGTGACAGCTGAGGTGTCCGCTCAGAAGGGCCTGGCTTCCATGGGACCAGAAGCTTCAGTCACAGGTGGCCCAACGCCCACCCTTTGCTCCCTGACCCTCCCAACAGGCTGATGCCAGATGTGGCGGAAGGGGTTGGGTGCTGTACGCCCAGCACTGATGTCACCTGCATACCGGGAGCACAGCGGTCATTCTCCTCCCTCGGCGCCTGCGGGCCAAGGTCAGCCCTGCAGGCCTGCAGCTCAGGGGGCGGACGGCCTGCACCACCGCTGCTGGCCTGGGCACTCCCAGAGAGGATGGCCGACGGGTTTTGCTAGAAAAGACAAGATCAGGATGAGGTTCATGCTTCTATGGACATGTGCCCTTCGTAGTGATGTGTCTGCGAGCCTCTCGGGACAGGGCAGGGCCCGGCCACCCGCATTGGGCCTCCGGCTGGGGATGGCCTCTGGGGCAGGTGGAGGGCAGGCCTGGGCCAGGCCCCTGTTCCCTGCAGAGGGTGCCCATGTCAATGACGGAGAGCTAACTACTAACGTGCCTTCACGGTCGAGAGTGACCATGCAGCTGTCCTCTGGGGGACTGGCGGAATCTGCCAGAACAGGTGGTTCTGGCTGGAGCAGCGAGCTGGGTGAGGCTCAGGCAGACGGATAGGGAGCCAGACTGGGTGTGGGGTCAGGACTGGTCCCAGCAGGACAGCGGAGGGGACAGGCCTGGGGCAGAGTACCATGCTCGGGAACGGGGAATCAGAGGCCAGAAAGCACAGGAACACGCGTGCCCAACACGCTTCCACAGGCAAGAGCCACATGTAAGGTAAAGCCACCATCACAGAGACAAGGCACAAATGCCAAGTGACATGTGCTTGATCTACTGAGAAGCTGCCCTTTGACTGGTCCCCTGTCACAGGTCATGTCTGCTCGCCTGAGGCCTGGAATGGGGGCACCAGCATGGGGATCCTCTCCTGCCCCCGCTCAGGGGGCCAAGCAAACACCGGGCCCTGGCTGCACAGTGCTTCTCCCACTGGGCCTGCCGACCCCATCCTGGCCCTCGGCCCAGCTTCTAGCACGTCACTGCCCATCCACTTTGGCTCCAGATTCTGCCAGCTGCACCCCTTCTCGGCTGGCCTCTGCTGAGACTCCTGGATGGCCAGCCGCCCCTGTGGCCTGCATCCGTCCTGGGAGACGGCCTTCTGTCTCTGCAGAACGCACCCCTGCTTGCTGGCCCGGCCAGCAAGGTGGGTTCCTCGTATCCACCCCACCCTGGGCCTGACCATCAGGGGTCAGACCACAGCCAAGAGAGGACGCCAGGAAACCTAACTGTTAGAATTAGCTGCGGCGTTTTACTGTGTTTACCTTGTATGTCGTCTGTGCTTCTGGCATCCTTCTATCGGAATTGGGGTCTGATTGAAAAAAAAGTCAAGTTTATGACATTAATCCAGGGAATGAGAGCTCCTGGGGGGAGCGCTCTTCAGGACCCTCTGACTGCAGGGGACAGGCCTCCCTGTGACACAGGACATGGCTACAACGAGGGCACTGCCATCCTGGTGGGGCCAGACTCCCCTTAAAACGTCCTGTAAATGTCTGACATGAAGCTCAGTGTTCCTCGGAATGAGCTCAGTGGACGTGGAGAAGGGGAGATACAAGGCCTAGCCCGTGGGCAGCCCAGGAAGCGCTGGGTGGAGGGCGTGTGCCTGGACGCCCTGCTCAGGCCCCATCATTTCCCTCTTGCTGTGAGTTTCAAACAGAAAGCGCCGTTTAGGCTCCCACAGGCCCACGCACTCTCAGCTGCCTCTGTCGGCGCTCCTCTCGGGGGCTGGCAGGGCTCCACTCGGGGTGGCCCGCTGGCTTCCTGCAAAGTAAGGAGGTCGGTCAGGCAGGGCGTCCCTGGTGTTCCGCCCAGGACAGGACCACACGGACGCCCGCTGGTACCTCGCTGATCCTGAAGAGGAGCGACAGGAGCTGCGCCCCAGAAGAAAGCAGGAGGGTGCACAGGAAAGCCGTCCTCAAGGACCCAAGAGGGACGCCAGTGGGGCCGACGCCCACGGGGAGCTGCAGTGACAACAGCAACGCCTGCAATGAGTCCGACTTGAAGTGCACGGTCACTGGTAACACACATGTAGCTGATGTGACACATTCTACTTCCCCGAGTTCTCTGCCCCTCAACCTTTCACCTCCCACTTTAGGAGCAAAAAAGGAAAAACCGTAAGGAACCCTTTTATTTTTATCCTGTACAAAACCTTCAGGACTGAAAACACGTCTGCTGAGCACCTGCTTTACATCAGGCCACGTGATCGGCTGATTCAATTCTTGCTATAATCGAACGAGAAGCTTTCAACACCCCCAAAGTGTCCCCAACAAAGAGAAGCAGAAAAGAGATGAGACAACTGGTCAACTTCAGAGGACAGGCCACCCTGAGGTGTCCTGACCATGGCGCTGCCGTCCCAGGTGGATACAGCTGTTCCCTTCCTGCTACTGGATGACACTTGTCATCTCCTTACAGGTTCTACACACTTGCTGTTCTTTTTAGAAAAGAATCTGCCGACCCCTCATGTGATGGTGTGAACTCTGAACCCTCCTGCTCCCTGTGGACGCACGGCTGGGCCCGCCTGGGACGCAGGCCCAGGAATGGCCAGCAGGTTGGCATATGCGCAAGTCTGGCTGCTTGTCCTCACCCCGCAGCAGAGCAGGGTCGCTGTCCAACTGCGTGCTGAGTTGCGGTAAATCTCTGTCTCATAGGGGTGGTTACACCAAAGCTGCTGATTGCAAACTAGCGTCCCACAGCCAAGCGTGGCCATCACAACTGTTCTGTTTCTTTGGGCAGAGGATTTTAAAAAGTTGAACTAATTGCCAACATTTAAAAAGTCAGGCACATTCTCCTTTGAGACTCCAGGCTGCTGAGCCCCTGGAGAGCCATGCTCGGTGGTGGCAGTGAGCTGAGGCCATCCCATGGCCCATGTCCCCACTGGTCTGCAGCACACGGGGTCCCTTCCCCACTGTAACCTCCCTCCGAGCACCAGTTTCCCAATCCCTGCATCCGGAAGGGCTCACACGGCAGGGCTGGACACAAGAGCGACTGTGAGGAAACGGCCCACCTGCTCATGTCCGGCGGCAACGACCAGGGCAGCAACACACGCGTGGGCGCACAGCAGGGTGAAGGTGACACTCAGGCGTGGCGTGTGCAGGGGGCCCCTGCCGGAGGGCCGGCTGTGCACAGAGGCCCACACGTGGAAGTCCTCCAGGTACTCTGTGAACTTGGAGTACAGGAGCTGCGACAAAGTGAGACCCTGGCTGCCGTCGGGCCAGCACACACCGCGTGGAGCCGGGCCGACCTCAGCGGCTTTCTGAGCAGACACGCCGCTCACGTGCTCCTTTGGACCCAGGTCCTCAGTGGGGCACGGAGCCAGGCTGGGGGGGGCCCTCACAGCTGCCGCCCCCCTCCCCTCGTCCCGCCCTCCCCTCAGCGCCCTGCACATGCCCAATCCCACCTTCGCTGGGGCTCCTGAGCTGGGGGACACCTGTCCCCCCCCTCGCCTGTCTCGAGTGTCCTCACACCATTCCCTCTAGAGCCTCTGTCTACAAACCCTGGTGGAACCGATCACGTGTCTCCTCTGTGATCCTAATAGACTTTTATAAAACCCCATTCTCAGCCCTTTGCCCCTACAGCTAATTTTCTGGGGGCTTCGAGCTCCCTGAGAGCCAGGACTGCCCACCTCAGAGCACGTGGTAGGTGACACGCCCCTTATGGAATTGCACCGAGCGTAAAAGGTCCAGCCCAACTCAGCGGACCCTCGATGTCGTCCTGGTGAGAACAGACCCAACCAACAGCAGGACAGGCTTAACAGGACGAGATACATCTGTGTATAAATGGACTGGCTGGAGGGTCTGCCATCCACTCGTGGGATCGCCCTGTGCTTCCGCACGCCTGGGTCAGCCATGCAGGTTTCTCTCCAAAGTTCTCCAGCCAGACAGCTGGAGAATCAGCGTCGTGACTACGTTTAGTCAGTTATACTTACACGGAAACAACTGTCTAAGGATTTCCCTGTGCTGACTGTGGGTGACTGAAAATTCTTTTCAAATTAATCATTTTTTTGACTAACTTAGCAATATCATGCCTGAAAATGCCGAGGTGGTGAGCCTGGCCTTGTCACCTCCAGCAGGTGGCAATGGGAGCACAGCGGAAGGAAAGACCTGTGAAACGGGAAATGTCAGCACTCCCTGGGCTCCTGCCCGTTTGAGACCAGCCTAAGAAGCTGTTCACCAGAAACGCAGTCATGCAGGAAAATGTTTTCTACACTTTCTATTATGGAAATAAATGGAAGAAAATTCTAAGTGTGCCAAAGGTGGAAACGTCAACAAAAATAGTGCTGCTATATGGCCTTTTGATGATAATTTTAAAGAAAAGTCACAAAGAAATTTACTCTAAAATGTGAAATTAGGAAGTGAAAACTTCACAAGCACTATTATGACAACTGTATAAGGCACACTCACATATAAGGAAAGGCTGGAACAGGCAAAGGTCGACTTTCAGACTCGGTTTATGAGGTTCTAGGTGATTTTGCCTTTTTTCAGGCTGCTGCCATTCTGCCTGATCACGTCTGCACTGTTTATCGGCCATCCTGGTTGCTCAGGATATTTGCAGGGCATTCAAAGACCGTAATTAGCGGCCCCTGGCACAGCACCGACCGCAGGCAACCATGCATTCTGCCAATGTTATTGTAGTTACAATTAAAAGAAGAACACATTATTATAATGATTAATAACCGGAAAGGCAATTAGTCCATGCTTGGACAGCCACTGAACTGACATGTCTTTGGAGACCCAGTTATCTGCAATTAGCCAAGGAAAGAACACACAGCTTAACTTGGCAGAGTTTAAAGAAGCCACTGCCCAGAGAAGCAGAGCTAGACACTGTATCCGCCAGTCGTCCAGGGGTGCCACATGGAGACACGGTGCCACCTACCTTCCAGAAGCCGGGCCCCTGGCGCAGGCAGGCCAGCTCCCGCTCCACGCGGCCGTCCCACCTGCCCGCCGCCAGCCAGCACTCGGCGGGGAAGAACCAGCTGTGTCCGCATCCCGTGAGCAGCTCTTTCACCATCACATGGCTGACGTACCAGGCGGGAGAAGGCCCACAGTTGTTGTGCCACAGGCGGACCGTCCGGAGTGGGCCCAGCGGGGCGGGGACGCTAGGACATAGCAGCATCCCGTCAACAAGGGCATGGCACCCGGGTCTCAGCCTCAGGGAGGACGGCACACGTCAACAAGTGAGCACTGTGCAGTGATACGGAGCCCGCGGAGCATGGGAAGGTGACAGTGGATTCCCGTCAGTCCCTCACGTCACAGGGTACAGACGCCCCAGCCACACAGAGCTCTTCCTAAACCCAGTTCACTCAAACCCCACTGACACATCTGTGTCGGGTGTGGATTAGTCCCAAGTTAACCCTTTCTGTCTTAAAGAACACAGAATTCCCCAAACCAATACATAAATATTATAAAGGAAATTGGCCCAGAGAAAAACATATTTTGTTCATTTCTTTCATATTTTCTGAGACATTAGGTGCTTGTACTCCTGATAAAGGACCCCTTTTCCTCCAACACCACCATCTTTGCATTCCCACATTTCCTCGCTCTTCCAAATTCGGGATGAAACTAATGAACGGCTTAATGACATAGAAAACGCTGTGATTTCACAAGAATGCAACTAGACTGCTGTCTGACACTAAACACAAAACTTAACTCAAATTGGATTAAAGACTGAGTATGAGACCTGAAACCATAAAATGCATAGAAGAAAGCTATGGACCCTGGTCTCACAGGGGTTTCTGTGAACTTGAAACCAAAGGCAAGGGAAGTAAAAGCAAAAATAAATGAATGAAAATATATCATTCATTTCTTTTTGAATGAATACATCAAACCAAAATCTTCTGCACAGAAAAAGAAACCGCCAACAAAACAAAAAGGCAACCAACCAAATGGGAGAAGATATTTGCAAACACCTCCAATAAGAAATTAATATTAAAAATATATAAAGAACTCCTACAACTCAACAACAACAACAACAACAACAAAATCCAATTAAAAAATGGGCAGAGCACCTGAACAGACACTTCTCCCAAGAAGACATATGAATGGCCAACAGACATATGAAAAGATACTCAACTTCACTAGCTATCAGGGAAACGCAAATAAAAACCACAATGAGATACCACCTCACCCCAGTCAGAATGGCCATCATCAATAAGACAAGTAATAACAAGTGTTGGAGAGGCTGTGGAGAAAAAGGAACCCGCATACACTGCTGGTGGAAATATAAATCGGTGCAGCCGCTATGGAAAACAGTACGAAGGTTCCTCAAAAAATTAAGAATAGAATTACCATATGACCCAGCAATTCCTCTCCTGGGTATCTATCCCCCCAAATTGAAAACATTTATCTGTAAAGATATATGTACCTCTATGTTTATTGCAGCATTATTCACGATGGCCAAGACATGGAAACAACCAAAGCGTCCTTTGAGAGGTGATTAGATAAAGAAGATGTGGTATATACCGGGGGTGCCAAAAAAATGTATATACGTGACTTGTATTCATGTGTTTTTTTGTTATATTTGAGTATTACCATTTTAATATAGTTCTTTCCCCTTTCTTAAAATGTGTCTACATTTGTTGGCATCCTCTGTATACACAATAGAATACTACTCTGCCACAAGAAAAGATGAAATACGCCATTTGTGACAACATGGATGGATCCTGAGATTGTCATGCTAATGAAACGAGTCAGAGAGAAAAAGTCGAGAACTACACTGATGTGTGGGATATAAAACTGAAAGCAATAAAGGAACAAGACAAACAAACAAGCAAAAACTCATAGACACAGACAATAGTTGAGCAGTTCCTAGAAGGTAAGTGGGGAGGGGTGTGGTAGGTGAAGGTAAAGGGGGTCAAATACATGGTGATGGAAAGAGAACTGACTCTGGGGGGTGAACACACCATGTGATACATAGATGAATTATTACAGAATTGTACGCTTGAAACTTATGTAGTCTTATTAACCAATGTCACCCCAAAAATTTTAACTAAAAAAAGAATGAAAAAAACCCCACAAATATGAAAAGCCATCACTTGGCACAATCATTTTTGTGCTGTTTTTTTTTAAGTGAGAAAACTGATTTTATCAACAGAGTAAAAAGTAATTATAAAAACCACTAAACGTGCATCATTCTAGACACTGCTAGCATGGAAATTTACCAATAAAAAATGAGTTATAAGCTATTTTGGGGTAAAAAGAAAGAAAACACTGTGATTATGAGTTTTACTAGCATGTGAAACCAACTCAGCCCCCACCCGTCTGCTCCGTCCTCCGTCTCCATACAAACACGCCATTTAATCCACTTCAGGTAACGAAGTGAAAGAAGCTTTATGACATATTTGTATGTAGCTTGCTGCCCCTTTTAGGAAGCTGGGAGTTGTGAGGAGGCCACGGCAATTCTGAGGGGCCTGTCGCAGACCGCGGGGGCAGGTCTCGGTTTACCTCAGGACAAACGTGTGTCTGGAGTTCCTTTCGAACAGGGGTTTCTCTGGACAGTAGAGCTCTTTGGGTTCTGAATGTCCATTTTCACCACATAAAACAACGTACACCTCAAAACAAAGACACAAGGGTAAGTGCTCATGTGCCACACGCACATCAGTAACTTACGCTGGGGAGGGGCGTCCCTGCGCCTTCGCCAGCCCCCCCACCCCACCCCCCATCCTGAAAGGCCAGTGCCCCGCGGGGACCCACGGGCTGAAGGGAAGTTGCACCTGCCTGGTCGGCTGGGTTTCCACCTATTAGATCTAGAAAAGCGGGTGCCCCCTCGGGTTCACTAGGGAACGTGTTTGAGTCACGAGTGGAAACCATCTTCTCCCTCAGCTCAGCGGGGAGATGAGGGGTGATGGACACTGGGGGGCTGGGGCGGGGTGGGCGAGGGGCCTCGTAGATGCGCGTTCCCAGATGGGCACGTTGCCAGTCCTTCCTGGGTGGGTTTGCACAGGAATGCATAATTCTGATGTAGTGTCATTTACCAATCTTTCATTTAAGGAAAGTCCTGATTTATTTCTGTTTTTTAAATCCTACCCTATCCCAAAGTATATGTTTCCTTCGAGTCATTTCTAAATTTTGTGTTTCATTTTTAAAACCCTACGCTTCTGGAGGTCATTTTGGGGCATAAAGACTTAATATTCCTTTTTTCCACAAGGAAAGTCACTGTCCCCGAGTACTTTACTGAGTGACCCATGCAACCCTCTGGGTCTCCCTTCCCATATGTCCAGGCAGGTTCTGCAGCCTCCAATCCGTCCTCTTCATCCGTCGGTCCGTCTCCCGGCCACGCGACTCTCAGCTTCAACGCAGCCTCGGTGTCCCCGAGTCACCTCTCTGCTCTTCTCCTTAGCTGGGGTGACCACTGTCATTCTCTTCCGCATGGATTTTAGAGTCAGTTTTTCGAATTCCCCCAAATCCTTCCTGACATTTTGGTTGGATTTCATTGACTTTAACCTATGTCTTGTTTTTCATCTGCAAACGGGGCATATTAATACAACTTTTTCTCAAAGAGTTTTTTTGAGGTTCGAGGGGAATAAAAAAAGGGGACACATAGAAAAGTCCCAATTCACTTTAGCTGCTATTATTATCATTATTGTGATAGATTCATTTGGGAGAGATGACGAGGAAACTTAGTTTTCCCGTCTGTGTAGGTCTACTGTGCACAGTGCCCACATGCTCTCCGCGATGGCCTCAGACGTGTCCAGTGGATGTCCTTCCGGGCACGCCGGCATTCTGTGGCCACGACGGACAGCTGGTCTCAGGTGCGGGTTCTAAGTGGTTACTGTCACATGGACATGTCTTTGATGGTTTATTTCTTAAACGTGTATCCAGCAATTTTGCTAACTTTCTTATTAATTCTAATTATTTGACTGAATATTCCTTTACATTTTCTATGTAGACAATCGTATCACCTATAAGTAACAACTTTTCTGTCTCCCCTTCCAAATCTCACATTCTTGTATTGGTTCTTGTCTTGTCTTTACTGGAGTTTCCAGGACAATGACGAATAGCGCTGACAATAGCAGAGGTCCCTTAGACACTGTTTGAGGTGTCACGTTAAATGTAATGTTTACTGGAGGGGGATCCTGGGCAGGAGGGAGACCCGTCCCATGTGGTATGCTGGCTGCGGAGTGTGTACTGACGGACTGTACTGACACAAGCCTGGCAGACTGAGGGCGCACAGCGAGTGACGATCACAGAAGCCCCAGGACGGGCCTGCACACTTGTCTGACCCGACCACTGCACCCTACCCCACACCCAGCCCTGCCTGTCGTCTCAGCGTGGGCTCTGCACAGCAGCCCTGGCTCCCTCGAGAAATGGGGGGTGAGTTCCAAACGCAGCGGGAATAACCCTCCCGTGGGATCCGTGCAAACATACACCTCCATCACACAGCCGACTCAGACGGACTCCGGTTCCGCCTGCAGCCCCACCTCTGCAGCCAGCCGGCACGTGGGCTGCACATGGCCCGTCTCAGCCCTGCCACTTCATCTCACACCTCGTCTGTCCCTTGCACACCATCATCTATCAGCAACTCTGGGAAGATGATCTTTAGCCCAAACTCACTGCCAGCCACGTCCCTGCCTGTCCCCAAAGTTGGTGTAGACAGTTCTCACCCTTTGTCCCGAGGTCACCCTGTGGGTGGCGGGTGACGGAGTCACACTAACTACAAGATCACAACCTAGTTCTCAGAGTCTCAATGTCTGACTTGGAGACGAATCGCCCTGGGTTGCTGTCCAGTGAAGGTGCGGGGGACAGGGGCTGGAGGGGACAGGGGACGGGGTTGGGGGGAGGCGAGCCAGCCCACGCAGGAGGAAGATGGGGCCAGCGGTGCAGGGTGATAGGACACACAGCTGAAATCACTGAGCCGTGCTTGCACACTCGCCCACACCTGTTCATGCCCACGTGCATTTCCCTGAACACCCAGTCACCTTGGCGGTAAAGCGGGCCGGAGCCCGAAAGCCAGTGTCCACAACTACCGCGTACAGTTGGTGGCCGGGCAGGGCATTTTCTTCCAGAAAAATGTAACCAGCTTTCTTTCTTTCACGATGATCTACATGTCTGCTTTTATTAACCAAAAGTGCATAAAGAATCATAAAAACCATAATAAAAAGACTGGGAAGCAGGTTTTCTGGCTGTCTGTAAACAAAGGAGAGGAATAGAGTGTTACTCATGAAAAGAAACACTGCCCGGCTCCCCTCACACTGGGTCACACACACATGCAGAGGCACATACACACACACACGCACACACGCACACACGCACACACGCGTGCACACGTACACACATGCACACACAGAGACACACACACGGCCCTGCTTGTCTTCACTGCTTTGCTTTTAAACTCACTCAAGAAGAAAGTTGATTTTTGGGGCAAAGTGGCCGATAAGGGACGGGTGGGGGGAGGGGTGGCCTCTGCCATGTCTGGGCCTGAGAACCAGGCTCAGCCCCTCAGGGAGGAGGTGCCGAGGTGGGACCAAGAGGCCCCCAGGCACAGAGCTGCCGTGTGCAGTGACCAGCACCCACGAGCATGGACTCGGACCAAGGAGCCACATGACAGAGCGGGTTCACGTCCAGAAGCTGTGTTGTGTGGGGACCACGTGCTCTCTCTGGGGAACTCCGTCGTGAACTACGGATCAGAATGCCACCCTCTGTCATTATCAGAGTAAGTGGCATAACATGTCACAGTGAGACGTGCAGGTGTGATGAAGGGCCCTGCCTCCCAGAACAAGGCAGGAGACTTGTTCCCCATCTGCTGGTCCCCATCTGCTGTACAGTCACCGCGTCCCCGGTCTCCAGTGCTGGCGGGGATCACTGAACCCCAGGCCCACAGCAAGGCACTGAGGCCGGGACCCTAACCAGTAAGGAGCTCTGCCTGGCTTGTGTCCTACAGACCCTGCGGGTTTCAGGGAGGGCACGGGGCCGTGCTGCATGAGGACGTGGCCCCTGTCCGTCACCCTGCCCTCTGACCCCGTCTGACGGCCGGACACTGTCCCGCAGGCTGAGGCCGTGCTCCGAACCCCAGCCATCAGCTCAGCAGGGAGCTCACGGCTCCGTGGCTCCAGGCTGTCCTAGCCTGGACTCTGGCCACCCCAGGCCTTCAGGTACTGTTTCCGTCTGGACGCCCCCATGGCTGCCCATCCCCCGACACTCCCCAACCCCATCCAAAACCGTTGAGCCTACTGTCCTGAGTCTCGACCACGGGACTCCTGGTGACCTTCACAGCCACCCGCATCTGTAGCGTCAGTAAATCACTTCTTATCACTAAGTGTCAGATCCGCTTGACTGATTAAAGAATAAAGTAAGGTAGAGTTCCCGGTCACCTCCGTGAAAGGGAGAAAAACTTAACACTGGCACTCACCGGGAAATGCAGGCTCTGCCACCGGCATTCACCGGGTGGTGCTGCCCCAGCGCCAGGCATGGAGTGGGGACGCGGCTGCACGAGGCAGGGGGTCCTGCCACACGCACTTGTCCACACCCACCCACATCTCAGAGCCGATGGATATTTGTTGTACACAAAACAGTGGCTACAAAATACGGTGAGTTTTCAATGTATCTCCTTGAGTGGACACTGTGACAGCAGGACAGAGCAGGACAGGACGAGGCAGTGCCATCGCTGTCGACGCTGACCCGGTCAGCCACAGGGGCCAGACCCACCCTGAGCTGAGCGGCACTTTAGGACGTGCGCTCCTGTCAGTGAGTGGACAGACGGCCGGACACGAGGACCACACGATCTCAGCACCAACTCCCTACGACACGCACACCCCGAGGAAAATGAGAATGACTTCCACGGATTCGGGCATCTGCTGACTACCTGCGGCGTCCTGCATGGCCCACGTGTGCGGGAAGGGAAATTGCACCCGATTTAGAAAACAGAACTTACCGCTGTAACTTGGAAATGTCACACGTTTCAAAGCTGGCGTTCAGGTTTGATCTCGCGACAGAGAACGTGCCGAGGCGGTCATAGCTGCGAGAGAGACGCGGGTGAGGGACCACGTGTGTGCAGTGTGACAGCAGGCCAGGGCCAGGTGGGGTGGGCGACAAGTCCCAGCAGCCAGACCCAGTTTAAAGTCCTCAGCTAAAACCTGAGCTAGAATCAGAGACTCTGTTCTGACGACCAGGCGACCCTTCCCAGGTGAGTCTGCACACAGCCCCACGGCTGCCGTGACACTGCTGTCCTCGCCGTGGACATGGGAGCTATCGCAGCCACCTCAGCGACTACGGCCCCTGCACAGTCCAGCCTAAGTCCAGAGTGTCTCTGGCCAGGGACTGACGACTGACTATGCGTCTGGCTTGCGCCAATCTGGCGTCACAGACATCCTGTCCCTAAGGACACCTGCGTGACAACTGCTATGAAGACTAACTTTTTAAAACAGGGACGAATCCATCCTTATCATCTTGTGAGCGGGGCCATGCTGAATTCAGTCTCGCATCTGGCCCAGCAGAGAGCAGTGCATAACGGAGAATGGGTGGCACATGAGCGAGTCGTGGATAATTTAACAGCAAATGAAATGCTGGGCTCCACCAGCAAGTCTGACACGTCCCAGCAGTAGAACAAGTGCGGTACAGGAGGCAGTAAGTGATGACGCGTCACCCCCATCGACACTGGGTGTAGCCCGGACAACACCTGCCTCCTGGCCGGCAGCCGCGAAACACAGTCTTTCATGGCTTCGCTTTTCTTAAGAAGGAAACGATATTTCCAAATGTGCCTGATAACTGTGTATTCCCAATTCTAATAAAAAGACAACAGCCTCTAACAGAATTCTCAGTTTTGCAGCCAGATAACAAAGAATTTCTAACCCATGACACGACTGACACACCCGAAAATTCCTGAGAGGGCGGCCACAGCTGGTGTGGGGACTTTCCTTGTGTCAGACAGTTCACCTTCACAACCACGTGGGGTGGGGTGGGGTGCACAAGGTCACTGGCCTGGACAGGTGCGAGCAGAGGCCCGTGGCCGACTGTACCTGTGTCCCCTGAGGACTATCAGGGCGCGTTCATGAACAGAGCCCATACGCCCGGCACTGCCAACCACCCGTCCACTTGCTTCTCCAACAGAGTTGGCTGAGCGCTGGTCCACACCCCTCTCCTGTGTGCAGAGGGGACAGGCACACGGGACCCTGCTCCTCCAGAGGACGTGGCTCAGGGGGCACTGAGCTCACAGCTGGGGGGCAAGAGGCGTGGGCTGCACAGACTGCTCCATTTTCACAGGGGAGAAGGGCCTCATGGGGAAAGGCAGCCGCTCACTAAAAATCTGCACCTTTCCCCCAATAGTGTGTCCATACCTACAGCTCACTTTTTCTGGAGATGTTCCTGGCTGCGGAGAGAAACTTCCAGATTTCCACTCTCCCGTGTCCCAAAACAGGCAGCGCACCCACTGGAAATGCACAGTGTAGTTCACTGCCTCGGCCAGATGTTTGTTCCGGGGCTTCCGGTCGTGGTTGGCATCGAATAAGGACAGATACCCCAACGTGCTGTCTAAGAGAGAAGAGTGAAGATGACAACCCGAAGTCTGCACCAAGGCAGGACCCATTCCAAACGCAGACCGAACGGAAGACAGTGGGGACCGAGCGGCAGACAGTGGGGACCGAGCGGCAGACAGTGGGGACAGGGCAGCAGACAGTGGGGACCGAGCGGCAGACAGTGGGGACCGAGCGGCAGACAGTGGGGACCGAGCGGCAGACAGTGGGGACCGAGTGGCAGACAGTGGGGACCGAGCGGCAGACAGTGGGGACCGAGTGGCAGACAGTGGGGACCGAGCGGCAGACAGTGGGGACCGAGTGGCAGACAGTGGGGACCGAGTGGCAGACAGTGGGGACCGAGTGGCAGACAGTGGGGACCGAGCGGCAGACAGTGGGGACGGAGCAAAGACAAGCAGCGTGCCCGCAGTGATCTCAGGGCAGAGGCTGGTCACAGGAACAGAACTGAAGGGTATGTGTCCTGCCCGCTGACCTTGCAGTGAAGCCGCAGGGATAGAAAAGTGGACGATGTGTGTGTCCCAGGAGAAAATTTGTTTCACAAGAAAATCAGAAGGAGTAGGCTTCTCAGAGAACCTAGGGGACAAAAATGGAGCAATGGCTCACTTCGCTTTATTTTTCCTCTCAAAGATTTTAGTCATACAATGTGGTGCAAATACCCTTTTAAGGGCCAGGAGGCAGGCTGGGAGGAATGGGGACACGATGCTTACGCCCCGGCCCTCCCGGTCTTTCACTAAGGACCTCCGGCACACTTCCGTTCCTCACTTCATCACAGAACAAAAAGCTCAGTAGGAAACAAGAGCAGTCGCCGGCCAGCTGGCAGGAGGACAGTGCAGGCTCCTGAGGTCACGGGCGTGTGTCTGCACAATCAGCTGCTTACGTGACGTCAGCAGCCGGGAATGACAGCCGGGGGACAGTACGCACAGTGGGGGAGAAGCTGCTCAGAACCAGCTGACCTTTCTTGTCTGCGACTTAAAGGATTAAGTCAAAACCCAAACTCTTTAAGTCGGTAGACAGGTCTCAGACACTCGATGGCTTAGCTCAGGTGGCGATGGGCATGGAGCCCAGTGAGCACTGAGCTGGTGCTGACCCTGTGGACGCCGCCCCTGCCCCCTAAACGGGAACAGCTGAAATCTCGGTCCCACGTGAGAGACATGGGGACTCAGAGGAGGGCAGGACGAGGACGCACTCTCCACGGCGCTCAGCCGTGCAGGCCTGGTGGGAGCTTACGGCCCGATGCAGGTGTCCTCGTATGACTGTCCCTATGTGACGTCATCGCCAAGTGGCCCCACCCCAGTCTCACCAACTCAGCACACTGAGAAGGGAGATTCATTTACCAAGTCCTCTCAGGTACATCACTGTGAACATTTTTACTTTTGAAAAACATAAAATGAAAACTAAGAGCACACTGGCCCCGGTCTGCGCAGTGAGGGGATTAGATTCCTAACGCGGCCGCTTGCACTGTCGCCGACTGTCCCGCTATTTCTCACTCCAGTCACCTCAGTGGCAGAGGTCCCATCTCAGAAAACACAGACGGGCATGTTTCTTCCCAGGGCAACAGAAACTTCACTTAATTTCTTTACACAACGAGCCTCACGACTGCTTCAAAGGTGCAAGTTTGTTTGCTAATTTTTTCATGACATGTTCGTACGGGCGCCATCTGTTGCTCCCACCCTGTTCCCACCTCAGCCATCGGCCCACCACACACCTCACCAGCAACACGACCGGGAAAGCCCTCAAAATAGGCCTGGAAAATTCTATCCTGATCTGCAGAGAGTCCTGGGGGCTCTCAGAACGCCTGAAGAACTGATGAAAATTCACTCTGTCCCGAAGCAACACAAACACGGTTTGATTTCTCCGGTCACCCTGTCAGCAAATGGAAAACAAGATGAGCAAAATCTGCCTTTGGAAAAGTAAAGGCATTAGAAACGGGCCAGCGCCCCTACACACAGTGGCCCTCAGGGGCTGTGCTTACCGGGCCGGCTTCCTCCCCAAACTCCACGGTCACAGGCGTTCTCAGCCACTGTCTGCGGATGGGCCTTCTGCTGGAGCAGCGGTACAGGGACAGGGTGACCGTGACACCCACCTGGGGACACAGGCGACACCAGTATTCAGCCCAGGGAGACAAGCAGACAGCGAAGCGCAGCAGTGCTGCTATCCGTCACGTCACATCACAGACGGGGCCCGGGGGTGATACGGGCACAGAACCGGTTTACTGGTCATAACACCAGGATTCGGGGGAGCACAGAGCTCCGTTTGCAGGACGCGGACTTAAGTCAACCATTTTTAAAGTTTTTGAAAGTACTTTTATCTTTTAAGAGCCCACACAGAAGACGTATCTGCTGAGTGCAGAGAACCAGAGAGGTACCGGAGATGAGGGACCATACCCTGCCCCGGCCCTGCCGTACCCTTGGACCCATTGCGGCCTCTGCCTGATGGTAGGTCAGAGTGGCCCCACAGCTTGGACACAGGAACCCCTAGTTTTGCTGAGATTTTCTTCCAAGGGGAGCAGAAACGGCAGCACCGCTTGGAACTGAACAGCAGGTGACCAGCTGGTCATCAGAGGGCTGTAGTACCTGGTCAGGGCTGCGTCGCCAGGGGGAGGGGCCGTTCTTGGAGAGCATGAGCTGGCTGACGTAGCACAGGCTCTGTGCCTGCAGCCCAGGGGCACGCGGCCCGGCCAGGTCGGCAGGCAGCAGCACCTGCACAGAGCCCAGGCTCTGCAGGACGTCCTGGGGGGCAGCGTGCAGCCTCGTGCTGAACTCCATGTGCCCGGCATGGATGTGGAGCTGGCGCTCGGTGCCCAAGAACAGGTGGCCCTGGAACGGCACACGGGGAGGGGGCGTTGGCGGTGTCTGGCGTGCAGGACGGGAGGGGCGAGCAGCCTGGCTTCTCTGCCCGAGCGAGGAGTTTGGAGGAGATGGCACTGCCAACACAATGACAGCCAACTGTGTGCTGTTGTTCTGACACGTCGCTCTGCGGCCCTTTCACTCATTTTGTGCAGCTGCTGCACTTCCTGGGGCTCTCAGCCTGCCCCAAGGAGGCTGAGGATCATGACCGTTTCCACTGCACATGGACCTGGCAGTGACCTTGCGGGCAGGCCCCAGGGCTTGGTGCACGGAGGGCACCAGCTGTGCAGCTTCTACTGTGTTCGTTGCTGTCACTAGGTTCAGACTGGGCACTTATTTATTTTCCAGTTTTCCCAACATTACACCAACTGTCAGTGAAATACACCAGCGGGTCTGGGCGGGAGGGGGATGCATGAGGAGACAGGAGAGACGGAAGCTTCTAGAGGGCAGTGGCTTTTCCCAAGGTGAAGAAACCCAATGAGTCCCGGAGACAAATTCCCATCGTTACTGCAGCAGAAATAAATGCAGTAAAGTTTGGTGGGTTCTCTGTAGCAGTCACACATCAGCAGGGCAGCTTTTACATTAATGCTGCTAGAAACCGTCTGCCTCACTGCCCTGCCTTCCTCAAGCACAGAAGTATCCTGAGAAATGAAGCTTCTATGTCAAAACGTGTCCCCAACATCCCAAATGGAAACCTACCTAATAAGAGGATGGGACAGAACCAAAGTTTCACTTGGAACATTTCAATATTCCCATGAAACAATTAAAATTCAAAATGAAAGTCTCCACATGTCAAACTATCACGCAGCATAAGAAACAGCACTCGGGGGCCAGGGTGCTTCTGGGTTCTGGAAGGAACCACAGGCAGGGTTCTGTCCTGGGAAGGGACGGCTGCATCGCCCCCATGGAGGAAACCGTGTGACTTACCAACAATACGTCCGAGATGGCCTGAATCCCTTCCACATGCAGGAGGTCCGCTTCCCTGGATGGTTCTCGGGCGGCCACCTCCAAGACCCCGGACACGAGAAGGACGAGCTCACGCGCCCGTGCCCTGTCCGCCACAAACGCCGCCGAGAGCGGGCTGGGGGCCAGCAGCGTCCGGATGTGCTTGAGGATGAGCGCTGCGCTCGCGAGGCTTAGCTACACAGAACATGAGGCAGTCGCGTAAATGCAATGCTTCCTCTACGTGACGCACACACTCCCGCCCCTTCCCTTATGGCTAGAAACTGGAACTGCTGAACCACGGAGAGAACGGAGCCACATTCAGGTTTGGGCCAACCTTGTACATAACAATTTGCTCTCTGACGTCTGTTTCCTGACTCATAAAATGACCAAAGAGGAAGAAATGGTCTCTAACAGCCCTTTATGCTAAGACGCTCCTGCTCTGAACCCCAACAACCACTTCACAAATCCCTCCCGAACTGGCCCCACCTCCAGCTTCTCGAGCTCTGTCGCTTCCTGACGCCCACAGCCATCAGCCACAGAGACCCTCTTCCTGCCCAAGTGACCGAGGCCTTTGCCTGATGACACACGAGTCTCCCGCAGTGTCTTCACCCCGTCTTTGCTGGCAAAAGCCTACTTTGCGCTTTCTCTTTTCCTAAACTCGCAGTATGGACCATTTCAAACACACAAAAGCAGAGACTTGTAAGCACAGCGTTTGCCCACATTCACTGGCAGCGGGTTTTGTCCTGGTGCCCACTCAGCACTACGGGCACAGGGGCAGTGAGCGGCGAGCACTTTTTTGTCCACAAACGCCGGCTGACGAGAACTCTGCAAACACAGGCCCACATGCCACTGTCACATCCAACAGGGTCATGTGATCCTTTCCTACTTGTCTTTGAAAGTTGGCTTCAAAAGCCCCGACAGTGGCTGCGCCAGTAGGATCCTGTCACCCTCTTGTCCACGGACAGGACCTGACGGGTCTGCTTACGTCCACCTCATGTCACTTAGCGTCACTCGCCAGAGCCTGAGGGACAGGTCGGCACCCTCTGCTCGTGCCTGGCTCCTGGCAATGGCTCAGCACATGCAGACCAAGAAACGAAAGCAAGCGTCCCCTTCCCGGTGGTCGTGCTCAAGCAGTGCAGCTTAGAGACACTTCCTAAAACCAAGCTCCTTGCAACAAGAAAGTCCAACTCACTTGCAAATACTTTCAAACTACGACGACAGGCCCTGCACGCAAGGTAACTCACCATCGAAACAGACTCAAATGGAAGAAGAATCTTTTGTCTAAATGAACGTAAGTGCTTGAAAGAACATACCGCGTAGAAGAAACCTCAGTGTGGCTTCACACTGGCCGTTTCTCAGGTGACATTTATCACAAGGGGCCACCACGTTCCAGTCCACCCACTACCGTGAGCCAAGCGCTGCGGCCGACCATGGGGGACAGAAACATCTGGCTGCCACCAGGCTCATGGTCCTCACCTCATGCGGGGTCACAGCCCAGGTACCTGGAGTCCAGGTGTGGCCCAGGAACACGAGTGGAGTGAGGCAACGTGATCGACACGTAGGGCACCCCCTCCGCTCCCCAGCTCAGGAAGCCAGGTGGAGGGGCTGGGGACCGACATGAAAGGAGCTGAGTCCCGAATGCCCACGGGACACCACCCACTGACCGCCAGCTGCGGATGGCGGGACGTGTGTGAATGGGGACACGCCTGCTGGGAAAACCGCTGAGATCTCGGCTCACCTGCAGAGCCACTGATGTCACTTCACCTAACACAGGTGTGATCTGAGAAGGTAAGTCATCTCAGAAGACAGATGTGCACCAAAGGTGTTAAGGGTTCTAACAGTCGTGTGCAGACTTGTCCCGGACGGAAGGGACTCTGCCTTCAGGACTCGGAAGGGTTCACAGAGAAGGTGGGCTTTGAGGCTCGGCTGGAGGAGAAAACACTGTCCCCCAGGAGAAGAGGAGTGGGACCCTTCCAGGCTAAGGGACAACGTAGGAACAAAAAACACGCGGTGACCGAACCCGGACGGCGCTACGTGGGGAGACGTGAAAGGGGAAGGGCAGAGAGGAAGGGGGGCCGGGGAAGTCCTGCGTGACCCGCAGGAGAACAGACTTTGTCCTTGTGTGCTCAGGAGACATCAGTGTTTTAAAGCAAATGAGTGTCAAGGCCGGACGTGCTTTTGTGAAGAGCCCCTAGACCGGGCCGTGTCGCCACGGGAAGCAAAGTCTTCTGAGCCAGGTCACAGAGAGCAAGTGCACTCACACCACTCGGCTTGCTTTCTGTAAAAGGACAGGCGGGGAGAGGTGCAGACAGAGGTGTGGGGCCAGGACACAGCGAGGTACCCACCCCAGGGAAGGGGAAGGCGGAGCCAGCAGTGCTGAGCCCCAAGCAGCTGTCCCCAGAGGAGGTGCACTCCCACAGACTGTCCCTTCAGGGTGAGCGGAGCAGAGAGGGGGAGTGGGTGTGGCCGCACTGCCCTTTCCAGGCCTCGGACAGCAGCGGCTTCAGGGCTGACAGGGAGCTGGCAGCCACGTTTGGAAGCCTGAAAATGTGTGAGTGACAGCAGACGGAGACCAGCGCACAGCAGCCTGTACGCTACGTGTCCTGCTGTAAAGAGGGGCGTGGGGCGAGGTGTCGGTGGGACATGGTGCAATCTCACCACAGGGATTTTGCTAATAACTGAGACCCTAGCATTTGACGACCATCCAGCAGAGGGAAGAATGGAAAAGACAGCCGGGAACCAAAGGCCACAACCGGATGAGGCGAAGTGGGGGCAGGCCCACCTCCTGCGGCCACACAGCCCCGCACACCAGGGCACCCGTCACAGGGCTGACACGGCCCCGCACACCAGGGCACCCGTCACAGGGCTGACACGGCCCCGCACACCAGGGCACCCGTCACAGGGCTGACACGGCCCCGCACACCAGGGCACCCGTCACAGGGCTGACACGGCCCCGCACACCAGGGCACCCGTCACAGGGCTGACACGGCCCCGCACACCAGGGCACCCGTCACAGGGCTGACACGGCCCCGCACACCAGGGCACCCGTCACAGGGCTGACACGGCCCCGCACACCAGGGCACCCGTCACAGGGCTGACACGGCCCCGCACACCAGGGCACCCGTCACAGGGCTGACACGGCCCCGCACACCAGGGCACCCGTCACAGGGCTGACACGGCCCCGCACACCAGGGCACCCGTCACAGGGCTGACACGGCCCCGCACACCAGGGCACCCGTCACAGGGCTGACACGGCCCCGCACACCAGGGCACCCGTCACAGGGCTGACACGGCCCCGCACACCAGGGCACCCGTCACAGGGCTGACACGGCCCCGCACACCAGGGCACCCGTCACAGGGCTGACACGGCCCCGCACACCAGGGCACCCGTCACAGGGCTGACACGGCCCCGCACACCAGGGCACCCGTCACAGGGCTGACACGGCCCCGCACACCAGGGCACCCGTCACAGGGCTGACACGGCCCCGCACACCAGGGCACCCGTCACAGGGCTGACACGGCCCCGCACACCAGGGCACCCGTCACAGGGCTGACACGGCCCCGCACACCAGGGCACCCGTCACAGGGCTGACACGGCCCCGCACACCAGGGCACCCGTCACAGGGCTGACACGGCCCCGCACACCAGGGCACCCGTCACAGGGCTGACACGGCCCCGCACACCAGGGCACCCGTCACAGGGCTGACACGGCCCCGCACACCAGGGCACCCGTCACAGGGCTGACATGAGGGGTGAGAGGTGGCCCTGGATGAGATTCTGAACACACATAGGGGTGAGCCCCTGCGGGGAGTGGGGACATCCCTGCCAGGTGACAGAGGGTAGGCTGACTGCAGGTGGTGTGGAAGAGACTGTGCGTTCTGTCCCCACGTCCCCGTGGGGAGAGCAGCCAGGATATCAGCTGAAAAGGCAGGACGGTGCTGGCGCTCTGAGAACAGAGGGTGAGGCTGGAAAACCCAGCCCATGGCTTAACAATAAACAGTCTCCCTCCACAGCGTATTTAGCTGGTGTTAACCCGTTTCCACTTTGGGTTTTCGAGCTGTTGTATCAGACAGCAGCTCTTCACCGATGACCAGAGAGTGCGATGCTATTCGAATGAATTCTCAGGGAAAGTCCCGTTTCCCATCTCAGTGTCGAGACGGACCCTGCACAGTTTATTCCTCAGGAATGACCCAGGTCCTCATTATGCAACAGGCAGGAAATGCACCGGACGGCAGCAGCGCTCACCTGGTTGGGGAAGCCTGTGAGGTCCCGCAACAGAAGGACAGAGCCCATCACGTCTTCCTGCGCAGGAGACACAGGCGTCAGACGGAAAGAAAACAGCAGGGGAGCACGAGAATTTAGCTTCTCAAGTGTCAAGCGTACGACTCAGTCGGCTCGTGCACAAATAGAGCAGACCCCGCGTGTCTGCGCTAAGACACCGAGGGGCACGACGTGCTTCGCAGAGACAGCACCGTGGTCCCAAGTGTCTCCTGCCCCTGCAGCATCTCTCCCCTGGGCCCCCACTGGCCACCTCCCCCACCGTTAGGAAAGTGACAGGAGCTGGGACGGTGCTGAAGGAACTTTGAAAAGGGTAAGAGAACAGTGGAGAAAGAAAAAACAGTAATTCAAATGCAAATGACAATGAACAGGTATCTTCTGAGGTGTGACTGAGGGGTGACAATCACAGGACAGGAGTGGCACCCCTGCTGTGGTCTGGGACAACAGCCTTGGAGTATGTGGCCCCTGCCGTGGGGGTGGCAGTGTCATAACCCGACTCTGGTGTATAGTTACCAAGAGAACATCAATTGGCTTCACAGAGTTTTCAGTCCTGGAAACGTGGGCAGAATTAGCTGTGGTGACGAGTGGCTTTTACCAGTGTCTCTGCAGTAAACCAGCAGTGGGGGAGAGGCCACAGCCACGAGGCAGAGCCTCACTGGGGGGCCCGCCTGGTCTCACTCCTTGACTGCGTTTTGTACCCATGACCGTTTGCCAGAGAGCCACCCAGTCTGCGTCCCCACTGTGTTGACGCCACTTACGGCCACTGGCCTCGCCCTGCTCTGGGCCGCACCTGGTCGTGCAGAGCTGCTCTGCAGACTGAAGAAATGAATGCATCCTGTATTCGTGACCACTGGCCACATGAGGGACTGGCGTCCTCCTTAGCCCAACGACTCAGCACCGAGGTGAGCACGGAGACATAGTTCCTCATTTCGGTGTAACTCCCCATCAGCTGGAGGGTGGACAGGCTTTTCAGGCTGGAATTATATCTGAAGGAAATACAAGAGTGACCATGGTCAGTGCAGCCCACGGCAAAACGTCTCAGGCTGCCGACCCAGAGCACGTGGCATTTGCTACAGAAACGCTTCCTGCGTGGATCAGGGCAGAGAGAGGAGGGCTCAGGAAGGGCCGGTTTGTGCGGACGGCCTCTAGAAAGACCGTAAGGAGCAACATCCAAGTTCTATAAAATCCCTTTGTCACAACTGAAGAGGCACAAGATGCCATGCAGAATGACACAGCTGCGCAGACGAAGGAGAGCACAGAGCCAGACAGAGAAACAGAAACGCAACGGGGACGTAGGCTGAAGGTCCGATAGGTGGGGTTGTGGGTGGCACCCAAAGCCAACAACAGGGTGGGCGCCCACACTGGATGTGCAGGACACACCATGACCAAGTGGGGTTTGTCCAGGAATAAGAGGGGCTCAAGTATGAAAATCAATCTGTGTGCTACACCCTATTAATAGGCTAAGGGACACACCCACATGACCATCTCAACAGACCTAGTAAAAGCACTAACAGAGTCCAACTCCCATTCGTGATAAAACAGCCTGAAACCCCGGAATACGAGGGACCGTCTTCAGCCCTGTAAAGGACAGCGAGTGGTAAGGACTAGATGCTTCCCCGCCTCCCCCAGGATTTCCACATTTCCACCTCTATGCAGCCCTGAGCTGGACGTTCTCACCAGGACAATCAAGCAAGAGAAAGAAATGAAAGGTGCCCACATTGGAAAGGAAGAAGTGAATCTCCTCTGCTCACAGATGACATGACCTCATATTAGGTTGGTGCAAAAGTAATTGCGGTTTAAAGGGTTAAAAATAATTGCAAAAAACCGCAATTACTTTTGCACCAACCTTATACATAGAAACCCCAGAGGACTGCATGGAAAGGCTGCTGGAGCTAATAAGTGAGCCCTGCAAGCTCACAGGACACAAGGTCAGTGTGTGGACATCAATGGTTATCTCCACACAAGCACTAAAAACCCCCCTCAAATTAGGAAAAAAATTCCATGTACAATAGCATTAAAAAGAACAAAATACTTATGATTAATTTAACAAAAAAGTTCACCACTTGTACACTGAAAACTGTAAAATATTGTTGCTAAAAGAAGTTAAAGATCTAAATAAACGGAAGAACTGTGTCCATGGATTACAAGACTTCATATGCCCGGATGGTAGTATTCCCAAAGTGACCAACACATTCAGTGAAGCCCACGTGACTTTTGTAAAAACTGACAAAACATTAATCAGGAGATCCAGAATAACCAAAACAATCTTGAAAACAAGACCAAAATTAGTGGATTCATGCTTCCCAATTTCAAAGTTTACTACAAAGCTACAGTAATTTAGGCAGTGAGTTTCTGGGATAGACATACAGCTTAATGGAATAGTACTGAGAGTCCAGAAATAAACACTGATACTTATGGTCAATTGCATTTTGACAAAGGGACAATAATTCAGTGGGGAAAGAATAATCTTTTCAACCTATGGTGCTGGAACACCTGACATGCAAACTTGAGCCTCACCTCACAGCACAAAAATGAACACAGTGGCTCACAGAGCTCCGTGTAAGAGCTGATACCGTAACCTCTCAGAACAGGAATAAATCTCTGTGACCTTGGATTAGGTGATAATATCTTAGAGGCACTAAAAGCACAAGCAACAAAGAGAAGAATATGTTGGACTTCATCAAAATTAACAACTCTTGCGTTTCCAAGGACAGCACATGAAAAACACAACCCACAGCCTGGGGCAAAATATGTACAAATCACATATCTGACAAGGGACAGCATCCAGAACTCTCACAACGCAATCCAAAAAGACAAATCAACCAATTTAAAACAAAGCATGTGAACAGACATTCCTCAAGGAGGATCTGAATTGCGAGGAAAGATGCTCATTAGTCATTAGGAAACGCAGATCAGAAGCTCAGTGAGCCACCGTCAGGGCCGGAGGCCGAATGACAGTGCGGTAAGGATGTGGAGACACTGCAGCTCCGGGCACAGCAGCCTCAGTGGGAAAGCGTCTGGCAGGTCCTCCAGATGCTAAACACTGAGTTACCATGGACCCGCAGCCCCTCCTGGGGGGTGCCAGGAGGACACGTCCACCCTATGCTCATAACAGCAAAGGAAGCTGCAGTGCCACCAACCAGTGATGGGCAAACAACGTGGGGCACATGCAGAGCACACATTATTCAGTGACCTAAGGACAGAGCTCTGAACGGCTACAGCGGGATGAACGTCCTAACATGACGTGAAGGAAGCTGTCACAGAAGAGCAGAGGGCACCACCCGTTGGCGCAGGACGTCCGGAACGGGCACGGCACGCAAGACGGTGGATGAGTGGCAGCGGGGCTGCAAGGACCAGCTGGTGGGGCGAGGGACCGACTGCCCGCGAGAACCAGGGCTGGGGGCACGATGACAAAGCCCTCCCACTGGACTGACAACTGCACGTGTGTGACACCCAAGGACCTGCACCTTAAATGGGCAGCTACGTGGCCTGTGACACCTCAGTGAAGCTGTTGAGAGAGGAGTCGGCTTCACGGCCTGGGAACCCTGCACAGACCTCGTGGGTCTGAGTGAGGCCCGCGCTGCTCATCCCACTGTTCACCCCGCTTGTCAGCGAGTCCGCTGTCACTGGCTGAGGGACACAGGCAGGTGGCCCTGGGCGGCCTTACTCACATGTCGTCATCCGGGCAGCGGTTCCCATGGAAACGTGGCAGCACGGTCACGGCCACAGCACACGGCTGCACCTGGGAGCCTTTGCTGTCTGTGATCGCAGTGGATACCAGGACTGGAAGCGAAGGGACATGGCAGAGGAGGGTCAGCCTGGGTAGCGGCTGCGATGACAGAGCCGAGGCCCTAGCCCTGGTCCTTTCACAGACATGTGCCCCATCCTGTGCGCTGCGCGTCTCTGTGGGCAGGGGCCCCACACGCCCCTGCAGGTGTGGGAACTGCCAGGCCTGAGTATAAGTCTCTTTCAGACCCAGCTCTCAGGACGAGGGTGCAGGTCCAACACCAACAAGGTAAGCGTCCATTTTGAGGGACATTTCCAGAAGGCAGAAAGCGGGTGTGATTTCAGCCTTGAACTTACAGACCCAGGTCTGTGACAACCACTCTTATGCCCCCATGCTTTTTGTGACAAAGTAGAAGTGCCACCCTGGAGTGTGGAGTGTCCTACAGTGCGAGGGGTTCTAACTGGGGTCAGGCGAGGCTTAGCTGGGCCTGAAGCAGAGGTGAGAGCTGAATAAATCGGTGCATGGACCAGCCCAGATTTCAGGCTAAAATAACCTCAGCAGACCGCGTCAAGGAAACGTCTAGACCAGAGACTCTGGCCTTGCACGTCAGAATTATCCGGAAGTTGAAAACATACCCTCTCAGGCCCAGAGACTCATTTCACTGGTCTGGGTCCTACAGACCGAGCAAGATGTTGTCCTAACTGCGTGTTTCTAACACGCTCACTCCATGGAAGCAGTTTCCAGGGGCTGGTCTGACCCGGCCGTCAGCGGGAGGAGCTGAGGGCACCAGTCACAGCTCAGTTTTCCTTCCCCGCCACTTTCCTCCCGGTGGGAGCGCCATGACTTGGTCTATCCACAAATGCAAGGCCCACCAGGTACCACACGTCATTAATAAATGAGGGACAGCTTAGTCTCAAATGTTCACGTATATGAGATGTTCTTCGGCATTTTATCATTCACATGGTATTTGCTATAATTTCAGATACGAAAAGTGAACTTAGTTCTATTACTAACACTCTTTCTGCACTAAGGAGCTGGCAGTCAACCAAACTCAACGGCACTGAACTTTACTACGATGGACGAGTAAGAACTGTATTTTCTAGATACACAGTTGTCACAGTTTTGTTTGTGGACGCCTAGGGGAAGGGTCGAGAAGCACAGGTGAGCACGGCCGCACCCACACCTGCTCAGCGACTCACCCTGATAGCCGTCCAAGGGGTCCCCGGCCGGCAGCTCAAAGTAATACTGGGCATCTGTCCCGCGGTACAAAGTGCGTTTGGGGGCGTTTCCTGTCTGGTAACTAAATTCATAGCGGAAATCCTACCACCCGTCCATGGAGAGCAAACAGTAGTTCAGGTCAACAAAAGAAGTCACATCCTGAGAACACCCACCCCCTTCGTGCCACCCAGGCTCGTTTGCAGACAGGCCCGGGGCAGGTGACAACTCAGTGACTGCAGCGCACACACGGGGGTGCCCTCCCCCTTCTCCACAGAGCCTGGAGGGTTGCCCATCCCTTAAAGTCACGTGCTCCCCGGCCTGGGACCTCCCCACAGTCACACAGACACGGGGGCCTCCTCAGGGTGAAGGGGACAAGGCTGCACCACTGGGGCCACAGCAGACAGGAGACGGGACGGGGACACTCATGGGCAACGTCTCGGCCTCAGGGCAGGGCCTCTGTGCCGGGCTGTGAGTGAGGGCCAGGGTCCCGGTGGGTTTCCCAGAGGGGCACCCTGGGCAGGACGTGGGACAGGAGCAGGTGGGGGTCCACCCAAGGGGACAGGCGCAGGGCCTGGCAGCAAGGCCACCACCGCACTCCCACCTCCCAGCCCCAGGGGGCAGCCCTGCAGCCAGCACTTCCTCAGACAGGTGGCCACGCCTCCAGCCCTGCTGCTGCCTCAGACGGACAGATGTGGAGCCCTACCTGTCCCCCAGAGGAGCAGAAGACACTGAAGATGGTGTGTGCCTCGAGGCCACGGTGGGGCAGCACCTGGCAGGCCATGCCGCGTGGAGCTGGGTTGATGGCCAAGTACAGCTGAGCCTTCCCTAGAAAGCCGTGCTTTGAAGCTGCAGAGAGGACGATGTGGGGGTTACGCCAACAATGACCAGCTTAGAAAACGAGCCACGTGGTCCCCAGGTGTGGTCCCCAGACCAGCAGCACAGACACCCCCTGGGAACTTGCTAGAATTGTGATTCCTGGATCCATCCCAGACCTGCAGGACCAGACAGTGGTGGGGGCAGCGGTCTGTGTGAGCATGCCCTCCGGGGGCTCCGACGTACACTGGGGCTGAGGAGCACGCCACGCGGCGCCCAGTGAGGTGACACTGGTCACTGACTCCTCGCCCTGCAGGGAGGTCGGGGGACGAGACAGACCAGGTCCGTCCCCCTGGGAGCCCAGACAGCAACGTAGCCGGCAGCCACGCACGCACGTCCAGGTGGAGACCCTGCAGAACATGGCACTCGTACACCGACCTCCCTGCGGGACGCAGCCTGCACTCTCTGAAAGCCTCATCCACAAACACACGTCCAGAGCTTAGCTGAGTTTGGAGCACTGATATGATGTTTATTTGGCTTTGATTAACTGTGTTAATATCGTCAAGACTTTCCTTGTGGCCGCACAACATTCAAAATCAGTGTTGTAAATAGACATTCTTTAATATGCAAATCTGCTACTCCCCAGGCTTAAACACTGTTTTCCACTTTCTGCTGTTATGAATCACCCAATAATAATATTCTCCTACAGCACTTTTTTTTTTCACTTTTATGTCTTTTTCTTGAGATAAATTACAGGCGTGAGATACACATATTAACGTGTTTAAAACTTGGGCACCGCTGCTGAGCCCTTGCTATGGTCCGGGGGCCGGGGTGCTGAGTGCCAGAGACTGTCCCCATGCTCTCTTGTTCAACTGTCACACCAACCACGGAAGACCATCCTACAGCAGCAGTCAGATCAGAGGATGGGGGCGGGGGGCAGGGAAGTCCTCCCAGCAGGAGGTGCACTGAGCCTCTTGGGGTGTGACTCGTGCTGGCTCAGGAAAGGCTCTGGGGGAGTCACAAGCCCCCTGAATCAACCACAGGGAAAACGGGGCCATGGAGGGGCTGGGGTGACAGGAGTGCCCGGGGCCAGTCCTCAGCCCCCCAAGTGCCAACGGTGACCCATCTGAGTGGGTGTCCCGTTGTCCCTTGGACAAATCTCACAGGCAAGAGAGGCTTCTAGCCAAAGGGCTAAAGGCACGTGTGGAAACTGGGCCTTGGGTTTAGTGGGAGGGGTGGAGGACGTTCACGAGGACGTCAGCAAAACAGGGAGAGTCAAGACAAGGCCTGGGGACCTGGCCAGGCCCCACCACTGGGTTTCCGACGGAAGTCGGCTTGAGTGTTTCACTTGAGAGACAGGAGAGGCTGGAAATGGGCGACGGGCTTCAAGGAACCAAACGTGCACATCCAACCGGGCCCATCTGGACGTACACACGGTGGAATCCTTGCTTGTTACGTGGAACTCAAAGCCTCTGGAAATGGGCAAAGTGTCTAGAAACTACCCAAAAGGGAGATGTCAGACTGTGTCAAGGAAACGGCCGAGGGAACGTGGACCCGTGCAAAGGGTAACACGTGGGTATGCTGAAACAGCGCCGGAAACACACAGCACTCTGCTGGCTTCCAGGTACACGTGGGAACTGTCGACCACTCTGCCGGGGAGGAGTCTAGTTATGCTGTTGTCCCGGACAAACGAAATACACGTGTCACTGAGAGACGGCAACCGCTCAGCCTGTACCCTTCTCTGAACACCACCTGACCAACCGCACAGAGGAGTGAAAGCAGGGAAACCTCGCACCTCCTCCCGACCTCTGACACGTGACAGTGGGCAAGTGGGGGAGCCTCCGGACACTCCTGGGGAGTCACAAGTGACTGCAATCTCCAGGAAAAACTGCACAGAACCCAAGCCCTCACTGTCCCCAAGCAGGCGGCGGCAGTGTCACCTACCCACAGAGGCTTGCAGGACGTATGTCTCTCCAGGGCTCAGTGAGTACGGCTTGATTGTCACTGTCTGTCCTGTGACCCCTACGGAAAAGGAGGGGCCACAGGGGCACAAGCATCAGGGGACTTGGAAGGAGAGCAGGTCAGACAAAGCCCTCTGCACAGGTGCCGCCCTCGGTCCCGAGGTGGCAGTAAAACAGGTCAAGTTAGTCCTGCTTTTCCCTACCTCCAAATGCCACTACCTGTGTTCTCCCCCTTGTTACAGAGATCACAGCTCAATGCCAGGCTCCCCTGCCTCCCAGAAGCAACACAGCCCGGGCCAGCGACCCGACCAGACAGGCCCCTCAGCAATGAGGGGACGCCGGGGAGACCTCCGTTTATGTATTTCCGAGTAGCTGCATCAGCGCAGGGTGACCTCCAGGTAGGATGGAGGTATTTCAGAGCAACACCCAAGTGTCGGCAGGACGCTGCTTGGGAAGAATTTCTTGCGTCCGGTGACTGTTGACCCCTGGGGGCTGTGGCTTCCTCAGCACACAGAGGTGGACCCTGAGCTGCATACCATGAAATGGGAGAAACCCAAGGGGCACGACGGGCGACCTGGACCAGGACGGCTCCCCATCACCAACATCACCTGGTCACAGTGTGACACGCAGGGTTACCAGAGGGGACAATCGTGTGTGACCACGAGCTGGCTGGGAAATCAGCTCCCGCCACGGCTCTTAGGGGCAGCGGCACTGCACTCAGGGTGTGGGGTGACAGGGACGCCAGGGAGGCACACAGGACGTGTGCACAGGGGTGTCGGCTCCGTGCTCGGCCCTGTGCCCAGGCCAGATGAGCAGTCCTGCCTTAGGCTGCAAACGGGGCCCTGGGCGGCCGGCAAGAGCCTCAGCCCGTCGTCCACAGAGGGACGAGCCCAGGTAGGAAAACCACTGTCATCCCAGTACTTCTCCAGGCAAAGGGAAGGCACAGCAGAAGCTGAGGGGCCAGGGCCCAAACCCTGAGAGGCCAGGGTGAAGGGGGCGCTCGTACCAGATGTCGTGTAGCCCTGGAAAACAGCTCGGCCCACCAGGGCCTTGGGCCAGTCGACCAGGAGTGCAGGCCTGGCACCGGCAACGGGGACGAAGGGGCCCAGCAGGTTGTCTCCATCCCCGCGGCTCCCGTCAGCACTGGCACTGGCTCCTGATTCCTCAAGGTGGGTGTTGGTCCCTAGGAAGACGAACCAAGCCCGTGGACAGTTGGAAAAAGTCAACGCTCTTCTTACAGGGTTAATGGGGAAGTTCAGGGGCTGGGCCCAAACCAGGTCAGTAGCAGTCACTAGTCCTCCTGTGGCTGGACCCTGCTTCTCTGAAGTCCTCACCCCCTAAACACGGTCAGGAGGACGTCACCATCAGACGGCCGGTGGTGCAGCTGCATATTCCTTCCTCCCTCATCGCACTCCCTCCTCCCTCCATCTAGCCAGCACACGTCCATTCTGGCCCGCCAAGCCTAGGGGCTGGTCTACTGGAGACATAGCAATAGCCTAGAGCAAGAATCCTGCCGCCATCAGAACCTCTATGGTGAGCGAGTGGAAACACACACAAGGATACACTACATAAGCTTTGTAAAGCCAGGGCCAGAGCTTCTCCTGGTGTTTGGGGTGGGGGGAGGCTGAAATGCCACCACACGCACACTGGAAATGAGGGTTCAGCCAGACCGAGCCCCGCAAAGGAGCATGTACGTCCCCTTTGCTGTGGGGGCTCTCGGTGGCCTTGAAGTGAGGGAGTCGTGTGGGATCCAGATTTCACGTGAGTGGCGGGCACACTGGCCTGAAGGCCCGGGCGCAGGCGCAGGCTCCGGGAAGGAGGAAGCCGTCCCTCAGTCACCTGGTCTCCGTCCTGCGGATGCTGCTGCTTCTTGGAGGTCGCTGTAATAGGCTTCAAAGTCTGCACGAAAGGACAACCAGAACATCTTGTTTAAGCACAAACACCCCTGGAATTCATCCTGACTCCCAATGGATCGCAAACGTCACCCCTGGTCTATTGCTGTGGGGACACAAAACCCCCTCAGAGGCAGTGGTCACAGCATCACAACCGCAGGGAGTCAGGAGTCACTGGCCCCGGCCCCCAAGGAGACTGGAGTCCTGAGCAGGTGTGTGGCTGCCAAAACAGCCGGTTATCAGTGGGGACCAAAGCCCAGGGCTCTCCTCACAGGAGCTCTCACTGTTCTTCCAGGGACACGCCTCGCTCTTTTCTCGTAGGAGAGAAATGGACCTAAGAGCGTCCTGCTGCCAATGTCACCTTTCTGTCCCCACAGAGCTTCTCTCCTAAAGCTGAGGGACTCACAGAGGCGCCCCCGCCACTAGCCTGAGGCTCAGAGCCCTGGGTGTGGCAGCCTTTGCCAGGGCACAGGGCACGGGAAGAACTGTCACCTGAACGCAAGCAGCCACATGAAATGGCGTCACGGGGGAGGGACAACTTTTATCCCTAACAACGAACTTCTCTCTCCAGTTTTAGGCACAAAATAGTTTCTGTCCACCCTGAAAACCAGCAGTAAAGGGACCCGGAGGTCCTTAGGGGGGAGAGGAGGGCGACGCGCCCAGAGGCTTATGCAGCCGCGACTGTGGAGCCGTCCAGGTCGCACTCAGGGGTGGGGTGAGCTGAGGGCCACGCAGGGACTTCACACCTAGCCCGGGCAGCACTGACCTGGGGCCTCAGAGGCTGGGCTGCCCCCTGAGGGACTGGGCCCTGGGCCTGCGGTGTCACCAGCAGGGGGGGCGCGGTGCAGCGTGGCCGTGGATTCCACGGAGGTTCTCGCCGCGGTGGGAAGGTCAGGCCAGCCGCGGGTCTGTGGCCACGGCTCCCTTGAGGACGGCGTGGACGTGACATGGGGAAGTGCCCTGCTTGGCCCCAGGGACAGTGCAGCAGACTCTGACGACCCCCAAACGGCCCCAAGACTAGGGGAGCCCAGCAGCCCCCTGGTCCTACAAAAGGGAACTGAAACAAAGACTTCAGTGTTAAAACTCTGGACGAGAAAGGACCATGTGGTTTTGAAAGTGTACAGATTACATAAGCATGTTCTGCTTGAAACAAGCCTGGCGACCATTCGTAAACTGCGCTTGGGAAGCAGGCAGGGAGCAGACGGATGTATGGACATAGGACACGGCTCACCTGACCATTCCACCCACCACTCGCCTCCCCGAGCCCCAAACCCTCTGCACCCGGCAGGGGCTGTGCGTGCGCATTCTAGAAAAGATCTGGGCTCATAGGGCTTCTCCTAATCCTTCCCTGTCCATCAGAGTCTGTGCAGCAATTCTACACAGAGTGGGTGGGATCTGAGAGAACGAGCAGCAGAGAACACATTGCGAGGACATAGAACATGACGTCACAGCGCACTGAGCTTTCACTTTCCACCACGGCAGTCAGGTTCTGTGACCACAGGGCTGAGCGGCCGCAGTGCAGGGACAAGCATTAGCTGGGCGTAAGTGGGACCACTGCCGTGTCACTCAGCCCATGACAGGTTGGGCACAGGCTTCGATTCAGACAAAGCCATCCACCTAACGAACATGGGACGGCCACCCCTGCGGAGACGGCACATGGCCTCTCTGTCTTCACATCCCTTCAGCACTGAGGCCGGCCAGGCGCAGAGCTCCCCGTACAGAAGCCTTACGCGGCCCTGCTGAGTGGAGAAAAACAAGGACATGGAGAGACTCTGAGGCGTGGCAGAGCTTCCGTGCAAGGCGCCAGCGGAGCCAGCTCAGAAATAAAAGGCCGTCTCTCAGCTGTTCAGAGCGAGCCCTTATCACAGATGTCACCAGGGACAGCTCTACCTGCCCAGGTCCAAACCCAGGAGTCCAGAAACTTCCAGGCTGCACGCTGTCACAGAGCCCGGCATGCATGCAGAGGACGAGCATGGCCGGAGGGACGTGGCCCTGGAGAGCGAGCACAGCACGCGTCACTTCCAGCAGCTTCCTGTACTTCTAACCCAGTAAAAGTGCTTCAGCGAACACTGGGTCCGGCCTGCACACAGCGACCAGGCTGATGGGGGCTCTTTCCTCTGCTGTCACCACACGCGTATAAGAGCAGGAGAGGCAAGGGACACAATCACGCCAAGACCAGATACACTGGTTCAAATGAACTACATTTTGCAAGTTTTTAGCAATCTCAAAATCACTGTTTCCTGAATCCACAAAATGAAGCAACAATCATCTCTACCTTCCACACAGTTCTTTTCTGTTGCGTTGACTAAAAAGAGATCCCAGGAGTAAGAGGGACCCACTGCGTCCCCACAGCCTGCACACTCGGCTCGAAGAGAAAGCTCCTCGTTCCAGTTCACAAAGACGTCTCTGAAGTGGACCCAGGAGATGCGGACGAATCTGGAACATGCAAATTAGGTCTGAGACTTTCGGAAAACAACATGGGGCTGTCTGGCTGCATTCACTCGGGGTAGGCATGTTCAAATCGCCGGGCCTTTACTTGTGACTCAATAGCAGAGTCACAGCTGACACGGCTGAATACCCACAGGGTGGCCCAGCCTGCATCGAGCTCCTCCGAGCAAGCCCTCATCTGACACCACCGGTTCCCAGGTGGCAAACACACCAGCACACCCCACAGAGCTCAGAGAGGCTGTGCAACTTCCCCAGGTCACACAGAGGCAAGGGGAGAGCCAGGACTGGGCCCCGTGCAGGGCTCTGGCCAGGCTATGCACACTGCTCTCCTGGGAGCTCCATTTTCCCTGCAGAGTGAGGCCTGAATCCGCTACAAACCCACGGTCACCTGGACCCTCGCGACAGCATGCAGGCTCCCCATTCCCGCAGGACTCAGGGTGCTCACAGGAAAGGGGCCGCCCGCCCTGTGGCCCCACACCCCACCCACAGACCCCGCCCCGCACCTCCTAACTCTTCTCTAGTCTCTCTTGCTGACTGCGCTCTCCAAAGTGCATTTTGTGGACTGTGGTTCTTTAGGACCACACGGGATTCTGGGATTGCTGCCTTAGGCCTGACTCAGAGGTTTCTTTCCTGCGGGACCTGGGGAGACGCTGAGTGGGTGTGTGCTGCGGGCGTTTCCCACGTGAAGGCCCCTCTCCCTGCACACACATCGTGTGGCTGCCTCCACACGCAGCTCCCAGCACAGGAGAGCAGGACGCACGGCCCATGGGCCCACGAGGGTCCTCTCCTGGTGCCGGCCAGGCGTGTGTGTGCATGTGTGTGTGTGCATGCGCATGTGCATGTGTGTGTGTGTGTGCGTGTCTCCGTGCATGGTGTGTGCGTGTGCGGTGGGGATGGGGGTGGACACGGGCAAGGAGAGGCCCATCTGGCCCCGCACCTCCCAGGACATTGTCACACAGGCTCAAATAATTCCTGACAGGTGTTCATTCAGTGACTTCAGTGCGTGGTGAACGAATATCTTAAAGTAAATTCTGTCATTATCTTGTGAGAGACAGAATTATACAGTGCCTTGTATTTTTAGAAGTGTCTAATTTATTGAATATACTATTTAAATTTTGCCCCAACATCCCTAGCCCTGTACTGGCAGTTCTTCGCTCTTAGTATACACTGATACTAGTAAAGCACAAGGGGCCTGGGCCGTGTGGCCTCGCAGAAGCCCTGCACAGCACCTGTGACGTGGCCCATGCTTGTCCACCGAGGCTGAGTTTCCACAGCTTCACACCTGAAACCCTTATCCCAATCAAGGGGGTCTCTCAGAGCAGCTTTTCTGACTTTAGTGGCACAACTCACGCCCGATTCCTGAGGACACCCTCCTTCCTATCTGTCCTGCCAGGCGTAGTGAATTTGCTTCCTCCTCCAGGAAGCCTTCTGGAACTCATCCAGCCCCTGCTGCTGCCACGAGTTGTTTTACACACAAGACCATAGTAACTGCCCAGACCCCTTGCAGGGTCCAGTGATGGATGCAGTCCTGTCTGCCCCAGGCCTTTCAGACGTCCTGCAGAGCTGTGGTCACTGGGTGTCCAGCTCACCCCGAGCCCCCACGTGGGGGACAGAGCAGCTGCAGCCCATGTCAGCTTGCGTGCAGTGTCTGGGGCTGTGTGTGGCCCTCGGGTGCTATTCTAACCTCTGCATTGTGGGGTTTTGGTTTGTGGTCACAGCAGTGCCGTGTTCCCTCTACCCTGGCTACTCTGGACATTGCAACTCAGCTGACGTGCACCTCCCAGGTAGGGTCCACGCTGCCCAGTGGCACTTGGAGGCCAAGGGCAGGGGCCCTGAAATGTTTTGCCTCCCTCTGGCGTCAGCCCCAAGCCCTAGAGCCATCCCATCTCGGGGTGGTTGCTGTGACGGGAGGGATGCCTCCCACTCGGAGCCCCCACTGTCAAAGCTGTGGGGATCCGATGCCTGAACCCCATCTCCTGTGTACACAGCAGGTTTCTCTGTGGGCTCCCAACACCAGCAGGTGTGAGGCACGGAGGACAGAGTCTCAGACCCGCCTGGTGGGGACGGCGGGACAGGTGGTACCTGAGCGATGAGTCAGGGCGGGTGGACAGAAACACCTGCGCCTCTGAAGAGTTCCGGCCACCGCTGGAAACGGTCAGCGTCACGAGAAACTGGTCATAGCTGCCACTGAGAGAGAGCGCTGCGAAGGAGAGGGTGGGGGCCCCGACATCCAGGCTGTGTGGAGAGGGCCCAGTGAAGCAGGGGCCCCTGGGGCTGCCAGCTGGGGTGCACGTCCAGTAGTACCTGTGGGGGAAGCCACTGGAGGGCTGAACACACCTGCTCTGGTCAAGTATGTGACCAGTGTCACTATGCGGGCTTTTCTGGGGGCTGCAAGGGAGCGTGAGGACAGTTTCTGGGGAGGATGTGTGCTCCAGGTTACTGTTGTGTGTGTGGTGTCCAGGGACTTGTGTGTTCAAAGCCATTGGTGGTGTCCGGGGAACATGTGTGTCCAAGGCCATTGGCACTGGACAGTGTCTAGTGGACATGTGTCCAAGGTCACTGGCAATAGAGGGTTTCCAGGGGACATGTGTGTCCAAGGCCATGGGTGGTGTCCGGGGACATCGGTGCTCAAGGTCAGTGGAGCGTGGACAGTGTCCACGTCAGGACACTGGGTCCGGCCACCAGGGAGGGTGCGGGTGCAGAAAAGGAGCCTGAGCCAGGGGCCTCCGACCCTGAGGGCTCCACACACACAGTGATGAGCAACACCCGGAAATCCAGCCCCCACACAGCAAAGCCCTGCACAGACCCAGTGTTTTCATACAAAATAACATGTTTGCTATGGACTAAATGTCTGTGTCCTACCCCCAAATTCCTATGTTGAAATCCTAACCCCTCAAGGTGACAGTGTCAGGAGGTGGGGCCTCTGGGGGTGAGTAGGTCATGAGGGTGGGGCCTCCATGATGGAATTAGTGCCCTTAGAAAAGAGACCCCACAGAGGGCCCTGGTCCCGCCCCCGTGTGAGGACACAGCGGGGAGATGGCGTCTGTGACCCAGGCGCACGCCCAGCAGACACCGCACCTGCCGGCACCTTGAGCTTGGACTCCCAGCCTCCAGAGTGTGAGGCAGAAATGCCTGATGCTTCTAAGCCCCGTCGGTGCTGTGAGACAGCAGCCTCAACGCGCTGAGACACTACTTAAACCTCATGTTTAAATACATCATACTTTAAGTACCAGTGGATAAGTCCTCTCACGTTTTATTTCCACCCCTTTCCCTCCCTTATATTTTGATCCTAAATGAAATATTAATTCGACTAAAAAAGTTAAGACACTTAAAACAGTTTAAATTATTACGGCAGAATTCTCACACCAGCCCCCCCAGAGGTGACTCTGGGGGGGGAGGACGAAGAGAAGGGCCGCGCGGAGGAGGAGCAGTCGCATGGCCTCGGTGCTCACCTGAGAGCGGCCCCAGGCCTGTCCGGGTCGTAGGACAGGGAGCCTGTGAGCACGACGGTGGACGATGGTGTCCTGGGGACGAGCAGGTGCGTGCCCTCGGAGATGACGCTGACGGGGTCCCTGGCTCGCACCTCCACCCCCACGCAGTGGTTACTGTACACGATGCTGCCTTCCACCTGCACCTACAACGTGACGACAAGGGCGTCACGGGGCCGGCAGGGTACTCACCGGAGCCGACACTCGTCTTCAAGTTAGAGGGAAACTGGTGAGTCCAAGTGCATTGTCAGCTCCAACGAGGCTTCAGCTACTGCACAGAAAGTCTTATTTTCAACCCAAGCCAGTCACCTTTGTCAAAATAAACATCCTACTGGGTGCTCAGGGAGACAACGTGGCAGGAGTTAATGAGAGCAGGAGCACTTTCCTCTCACAGCTGGGCTCCCTGGGTCCCCGACCCCAGGGACACCTCGAGGGGCGACACCTGCCTGCACACACGCTCCACTCACAGCCTCCAAACCTGCCGCCGCAGCAAGCTTCCTGTGGTTGTAGATTTTGTTGAGCTTACCTTTGCTGAAGCTCCCTTTGTAACCCCCAAACACATATGGACTAAAGGAAAGGTAACTGAGGTTGAACACAACTCCCTTCTCTGGACAGAACGGGCCTGGCTCTTGCTCACAGGCTGCTGGGAAGTACGAGTCTGCTTGTGCAAGTGGCCGTGCAAGCCGCCAGCCCACCTTGGCCAGTGCAGTGTAGTTCCCGGGCTCCAGGAAGTAGGCTGGGACGGTGATGGTCCGCCTGTGAGTGCTGATGGCAGGAGGCAGGGGTACGCGTAGCCCTGCACAGTCCTGGAGGCTCCAGGTGTAGGACAGGCCTCGGGAGATGTCACAGAGAATGGCGGCTTCAAAGGTCACTGCCAGCATCACAGGCTGAGACCGCCACACCTGTGTATTAAGAGAACGATGTCTCATTAAACTCCCTCTGTGCCAAAACAAATACGACATCCATCTTACAGAGAAAAGTCAAAAGTCAAAATATAAAAGTAATGAGAACAAAGAATAAATATTTATCCTCGTGATGAGGAAAAACCCTTCTAAGCATAAAATTAATGGGAAAGTATCAAAGGAAAAGGTTAATAGATTCGATTACATGAAATCTTAAACTTCTGAATGTCAAAAATATAATTTTAAAAAGCAATCAACAGAGAAAAAGGAAAATCATTTGCAAAATTCATGACAGTTAATATCCCTTAAAATCAATAGGAAATTTTCAGTCTCCAAGAGAAAGCTGAGCAAACACATGAACAGGCAAATCAACAATATAAATTGTTACCTCATTGTATGGTTTTGATAATAGAATCAGGTAAACGTTTTATATGTTCAAAGTTTAAAGTAAAGCAAAAAGAAAAAACAAACACTAATTTCTGATCATTGCAAACAAACTGAAACAAAGGAATGTAACCGCATTTCAGACAAGTAACAGGGGAAAGCGGTATCTGAAGTGACTTTAATACACAGTGTTTTGAGGTTATATTCTGAGGGCAAAAAGAACTACAGAGAAATCTGAAAGCTCCCTGAGAAGGTTTATTTCTGGTGGTGATATTGGTGCTGTTGCTCTCAAAGTATTTTACACATTTATTAGCAAAATTGCTAATAAATACTTGCAGAGGTGAAGCCACTTCAGCTGGGGCAGAAGCCACCAGATGAGCCCGGAGTCCCTCAGCCCGAAAGAGGCCACTGGGAGCATTAAAAGATACTGTCTACAACTGAGTGACACGAACCAAATATCACGCAGTGTCATCCTCCCGGTGGGGACACAGGACGATCTGCTGCTCTGTGCTGACAGGGCTGCCGAGCCGACAGGCGCACAGGCGCCCCCTGGAGGATTTTAAATGAAGCGCTCCCATAAACAGCGGGAAGGGAAGAACTTGCAGGGACGCAGGATTTTAAAACCTACCAGTATTTGTTACAAATGGAATTTTGGCTTTGGCTTTAAGTGATTTTAGTGACGCTTTCAATTACTTTTAAATTATTTCTTGTTGTTCTACTCTGAATATGAAACCATTCTGGCATTTGTCACAAAACTGGCCAGATTTATGAGGTACAACGAATTTTAACACTGAGAAGTCCATTTTTAACCCATTGATGACTAACAATCACACAGAATTATGACACGCTCAGGGGGATGAGAACTGGTTCTGAGATGGTGACATGGGAGTTTAGCTTCCTCATGTCCTGGGAACACTTTGACGCCAAAAAGAAATAAAACTTGACCCCATTTTTCGAAACCCGTAGTAGGTGCTCAACACGTAACTGAGCGTTTCTGTGGATTCTGACATCACATACCCGCAAGCATCCCTTTCTCCCGGAAACGCTACAGTCCTTTGCACAAGCAATGTTTAATAACCTCAAAGCGGAGTGAGCTGAACTCCAGAGAAACAGAGGTGAACAAAGGGTGGATTCAAAGGCCAGAAACACTTCTGCTCCCTCCCCCGCCCCCCTCCTCTCCTGCCCCTCTCCCCCGCCCCCTCCTTCCAGGATCCCTCACTCTCGCTCTCTGTGCCAAATGCAAGGCAGACACTGGACAAAGCCTGGCTCCATCCCCCGAGCTCGCGTCCCAGCGCTGGTTCCCGGGGAAGCGCTGCCACACGCCTGGAACATGAGCCCCAGGCCCCACCTGCACCTTCCCGGGCCCCATGTTCTTCACCGGGGGCGGCTGGCAGGGCTCCCGCACGACGAAAAGGTGCTTTTGTAGGGAGGCGGCGCTGACGTTGTTGAAGGCCAGGACCTCCACCGTGAACTCCCCTTCCCTGAGGGTGACAAGGCAGAGACACTGACTGACACGTGAGTCACTCCGCCCTTCTCACAGCTGTCCCCCTACGTAAGCACAGGCTCTGATGGCCGGACAGCCCGTGAGTGAGGAGAGGACACTCAGTCATGACCGACTCCCAGAGGCCATTTGTCGCCCAGTTAATAGACCCCCTGCCCGACAAGCACAGGTCAGGGCAGGGACCCAACCCCCAGTGCTGTCACCTGCTATATGAAAAACCACCAGCCACATGGGGACACACGCGTCCCTCCTGGGGAGCCCTGGCGGCAGCCATGGTCTGGCTCCTCTGTTCCCCGTGTAAGGGGCACCGTCACCCGTGACTGAAAATCTGTGAGCATGACCTTTCTGTTCTGTTCTCTGCCCCAGGGATCAGTTCTCCTGCAAACCCAGGGGCGCAGGACAGACCCCGGGGCATGGAGATGAGACGGGGGCGGGGCAGAGGGACCTGGGTTGTGGGGGGTGGAGGGGCCCAGCCTGGGGAGGGGGGTGGAGGGGCCCGGGCTGGGGAGGGGGGTGGAGGGGCCCGGGCTGGGTGCGCAGGCTGCCCTTGGCCAAGCAGGTCCTGTCCAACTAAGGAAACGCATGTTTGCTTTGCAAATGATGCAAATGGACAATCATTCAGGACTGCTGGATTTGCAACAGAACAGCCCCCCCGTCAGAGGGCCCGCCCTGGAGCGTGTGAGAACATGGGGCCTGCCGTCCTAGAGGCCCTGCCGACAGGAGCGCATTACCTGTGGTAGACGTGGCTGGCGGAGCTGCCTCCCAGGCCCGCCGCACCGTCTCCAAAGTCCCACAGGTAGGCAACGTCGCTGCCAAAGTGGAGTCTGCACTGAAAGGTCACAGTGGTGTTCACCAGGGCCGAGGAGGCGGCCGTTAGCCGGCTGGGGACCACCCTCCGCTGCACCCAGACGTGGTGGGGCTCCGAGACCACATTGCTCATCCCATTGGAAGCCTGGACCACCACGCGGTACCTGTGGGGTGGCCGGAGCCAGGGGAGAGGCAGAGACAAGCGGCCTGTTACTTCCCGGAGAGCCAGGGGCTGGCACCTAATCTGTGGGATTGTCACAGCACCCGGTGGTCTCCATCTCTCCTCTTCACGAGGTAACGCAGCTCTCAGAGCAGCACTGTCACCCTTCCTTAGAAGAATTTGCTGAGGCCACGATGGCAGTGGGACGGCATCTGAGCTGGGACTGGCTGGTTCCAAAGCCCCACCCCCCTGAGGTTGTTCAGAGGGGGCATCCCGCTTCCTTTTTGGGGCTCAATTCAGGACGTGCAGGGTGACAGTGAGTGCAGATGTGACTCTGTTTGCTTGGTGCTAACACGCTGTCGCCAGACTGCCAAGGCTGCGTCACGGGCCGCCAGGCGTGGTGAGGACCACGTACGCACCACTGGGGGGCGCCGAGCCTCCTCCTGATGCTTCTGGAAGTTGTCTTCACGGGTGGCTCGCCTCCAAAGTACCACGCAAACTCCAGGGCACTGGTTTCCTTGGTAACAGCTACAAAAGTGATGTCGGCGTCGGTGGCAAACACCGTCCCGTTTGTGTAGACAAACACGGCTGTGATGAAGGAAATGGAGGCGAGGAGCTTCAGCCCCAAGGGCTGGGACCGCAGGGCAGTGGCGTCCTCACCATCCCGAGCAGGGAAATGGGCCAGGTGGGAGGCGACTGGGGCCCCTGCTCATCAAGTGACACGGCCACCTCCTCTGGGATTGTGCAGGGGAGCTGGCGGGCTATTCTGCATGGTACCCCCTTCTCAGGCCTTTAGGTGGAAGCCATAAGGCCTGTGGCTTCTGGAAAAGCCCAGAACGGACTGCAGGTGAACAAGAGCTTGGTCAAGGGCAAGTGGGGCCTCGGCCGAGCTGTCACAGAAGCTGCATCGTCTGTGGCCTTTGTGACCTCGACCAACAGTGACAAGGCCTCGTTAAATCTTGAAGTAGAAGAAACACGTACGCTGCAGCTGGTACCGAACGGTCACGCTGGCCCAGGCCTGGCCATCACCCACGAGGGTGTGGGAGGTAAAGGACACGTTGTAGCAGGAAACGGATGGAAAACGGTGTGTGAGGACAGTGCCTGGAATGGAAAGAAGGTTGGGAAAAACAGTGCCAACCTGGGGCATTCATCTCGCACGACACAGGTGATGTTTCGCACTTTTTAGCTCCCTCTTTGAATCCCAACACATTTCAATTTGAAGCACGTGTTTGGAATCAGACCTGGGAAATACGAACTTGGTCACAAAACTTCTCTCATTAGAATGTTCTCCAAGTGTCCTCTCTCTCTCTCTCTCTCTCTCTCTCTCTCTCTCTCTCTCTCTCTCTCTCTCTCTCCCCACAGAAAGTACAGTTCATTCCTTTGAACTGTGCTTATCACTGCTGCAGGTGGCCTTGTTCTTACAGCAGCTCTGCAGTGTGCACACTAAGCAGCTTACGCAGGGTCCACAGGTAACCTCAGGCTCTGAAGCCTCTGAAGTGTCGTGCAGAATGGCGCACATCCACGTGCACATGGCACACGCACACACGGGCACACACGTATGTACGTACCAGGGGAACATACCAAGTATCTTGTCAGGTTCTAGAGGGGACCCAGGTGTCTAGAAGATTGCGAACAACTCATAAATCAGAAAGGGATATTAAGAAAGAAGGCAGGTTTTTTTGCCAACATTACTGTTGTTGTTCTGTGTAGGTTTTATAATAACATGCCCGCGTATGAGTGACAGAGCAGTGCGGGCATTTTGCTCTGCAGCAGCGCATGAGAATTTCTGGAGAGCGAATACCCGGCGAAGGGGTGACCTCATCGAAGCCAACTCCCCCCTGAGGCGCCCTCTCCCCCGCGGCCCCACACGACGCCCGGCCCAGGAACCTCCGTCAGCCTCGTCCTCCTCCGGGCGCTCTCATGTCCTGCTCACAGTTCTCCTCTGTGGCTCTCAATGTCTCCCTGATCATACATGCCTCGGACTTGGGCTTTGTGTAGCTGCCTGTGCGTGTCCCCTCAGGGCACAACAATGCACAATACCCGTCCTCCGAAGGAGGGAAGAGTGGACGAAGGCACGAAGCTGTTACAAACCGATGGGACAGCCGGCAGGCAGCCTCCCCCAGAGCCTGGGGCGGCCGCCCACGCAGCCTCACCTTGGCCATCTGCCTGCGAGCCGCCAAAGGCCAACACTTCACTGTCGTGGACGCTGCTGGAGTTCACAAACACGGCTGCAGCTGCTCGGCCCACGTGCACATAGTAGGGCCCCAGCTCCAGCTCAGTTCCACGCTGTTTGTTATGAAGAGCTGCCCTGAGCACGTGGACGCCTTCTACAGGGAAGAGAACAGAGGTTTGATGCTGTTACAAGCTCGCAGACGTTTGTCGTGTGGGCTGCTTGCGACGGGCTGACGGACACGGGAACTGGTACTGACGCAGGGCCGCTGTGGGCATGAGAGGCTGCAGGCACTCGGGCCCCACGCCCTGGCAGCATGTGCCCTCAAGCTCTTCCTAGTAACTTGTTCTAACGAGGCTGCTGCATTTTCCTTTTGCCCTGACAACTAAGTGGCCAGTCCCATGCACTGGGAAATGGTCACAAGAACAAACACACATCGGTCATCCCACAGCTGGGCAACCACCACATGGGAGTATATTAAAGAAACACTATGGCAGGTAACAAAAATGGCCGCGGATCTTCCCGTTTTCACCCTGGTGACTTGGCTACAGTGTGACCTTCCAGACCCTCCCACTCCGTGGGTGCACCTCCTGCTCCAGCCCGTGAATTGGCGCCAGGCTTTGGCCCACAGGCCTGCACACCTGGGCTGTTCTCGCCCGGTCTCGGGAGCCTGCACTGCTCCATGGGAAGAAGCCGGCCTGCCTGCTGAGTGACGAGGGACACGTGACTGACACCCCATCGCCCTGGCCAACAGCCAGCCCCACTCCAGGAGCAGTGTCCTCAGGGACAGGAGCCCGTCTGAGGCCGGCTCAGACCCAAGAACTCCTAGCAGAACCGGGGGCAACACCGCGTGTGCTTTAGGGCACTGCTGGGGACCTGGGACGCAGCAGGCCGCTCCTGTCCTCCTGACAAAGACCCTCGGCCACTAATCCCAGCCCCACACACAGTGCTTTTCAGTTGTTCATTAGATTCCCCAGCTTTCCAATGCTGGGTGACTTCTCTTCTCACGTGACCCAGGATGCAATCCTTAGCTGGCTTTCACCCTCAGCTGGTCCCCCTGGGGAGCTGGTCCCCGTTACCTGCCCCACACACACTCCTGCCCTTCACCCCTGTGGGGCCCGGCCCCATCCAACCCACGTCTCCTCCCAGCCTCTGAAGCTTACGGACCAGGCAGAAGGAACGGCTGTGCCTGGCCACTGACCACAGGACGTGGGCTTCCCCCTCGGGGCCCCTCCCTGCCAGCCTCCTCATCCCCAGACCTCAGCACAAACCACTTAAGACGCGCAGGGAGTGTTACCAAATCTGCCAAGTTTTGCAGAATGGAAAACCGAGCGCACAGACTTTAGTCAATAGCTTCAGTCTCCCTGTGTAGGAGGCAACACCGTAAGGTCAGCGGTGTGACCTCAGTCACAGCCCACCTCTCCCGGCCTCGCCCACGGCTCCTGTGAGTGGCGGTGGCTCTGGCTACCCCAGCGGCAGGACCAGTGGGAGGGAGCTCAGGACGGCGGCCACAGCCTGGTTCCCGGCCTCCACGTCAGGACGGGAGAGACGCACAGGGGTCAAGGGCCTCCTGCTGACCCCACGGTCTCACCCTCACCAGCATTTCCTGCCATGTCCCTGACGCTGAAAGCGTGCGCGTACCTTTCCTGTACTGGTGGTAGACGGTAACGGCCACGTCCTCAGACACACAGTGCATCCTCACTTGGACCCCGGAACTGTCCCCGAAATCCATCCGCAGACACAGAGCCCCTTCGGGAGCCATCTGAACCCGGAACCCCAGACTCAGAGGTACCGGAGGGTCAGCTTGTAAGCGACGGCTGACAGGAGGCACGTCACCAGGACCTTGAACTGGGATGGGTCCAGGACGACACCGAGGGAAGGGACAGAGCGGCCGGCAGCCAGGCTGGAACGTGGCGAGGCTGTGGGGGTGGCGAGGTCCAGGAGCCAGGCTGCGGGAGCTGCTGGGGAGAGCAGGAGCCTCAGGTCTCACACGTCTGACAAATTCCCAGGGACATGGCACCAGAAGGGTGGGCGGCAGGAGGGAGCTCCCACTCCGGAAGCAATTCAGCCGAAAGCAAAGGTTTGGGACCTGGTGACAGAGCCACTTTCAATGCTTCTCAGAGTGGGGTCCCAGGGCAGCAGGACCAGCAACACGGGGAGAGAGGCAAGTTCTCGGGGGTCACCCCAGGCCTGAGTCACCCAACCCCAGGTCACCTGGGCCCCCCTGTCATAAGGGGTGGGGCCAGCAAGCCCCCAGGAGACTGAGGTAAAATCTGAGAACCACTGCGGGAGCTCCGGCTGCATTAGTCACAGTCATAATGTGTTTTCCCTCATGGCTGAAGTAATGGACACACAAGGCGTGTCCCCCAGAAGTCACCACCTGTGACGATTTTGTGGGAAGGCTCAACGTGGGGCAGGTGCTGTCATGTCTCCGTGCAGCAGTGTCTGCCGTGAGCAAGCCGTGGAGTCAGGAGTGGTCTGGACAACTGGACCTCCCGCCCCCAGTAGCACAGGACTTCCCTGACAGTCATCGACCTGTTGAGAGCTGTTCTGGGTGGTGCTGATGGTGGGCGCCAATGGGCAGCATAAACCAAGGACAGAAAACCTCCGAGCAGACACGGAACACTCCCGTGGCAGTGGCACAAGGTTACGTGTCTTAATGGCCATCTCCACACCCTGGGTGGCCCTCCACTGGATGCGCTGTGCAGGTCCCATCAGAAACCCATCAGAAACACACACAGGCAGGCAAATCTCCAGTCTGCACATGTGACCCACATGGCAGACAAAGGACACCAAGTGACACAGGACTCGGGTGGGAAGGCGGCACCTGCGGGCCCCGGGCCTTGTGACTAGAAAGCAGTGGCCATAGCCGCTGCAGTGACCAAGGAAGACGTTCGCTGGGCACGGCTCCTGAATCCAGGGAGTCCCCTAGAGGAGACACTGGCCTCCACACCACCCTCACCCTACCTGCTGGGCAAAATGGCAGGCTGTGACATCAGGATGCTGGTCTGAGCAGATGCGGCCGCCTTGATGGGGGCCTCCATGGTGACAGTGGCCGGTGTGACATCAGTCCCGGCAAGCAGATCCGGGGCCACGTCCTCTGCAAAGCACAGCAGTTCCGTGGCACAAGAGGGGGTCTCTACCACCAGGCTGCAGGGGCTGGCAGGACACGTGCACTGAAATTGAGGTTAAACGCCAGTGAGGGTGGTGACAGGGCCCAGTGGGCAGTGGCACTGCTGTCTCCACGGTCAGATGGCTCCCACACCCGGTTGGGTCCTGGGAATCGGCCCTGCAGTGGTGTGAAGCTGGAGGAGGGAGATCTACCTCCCAGCACAGCAGTCAAGACAGCGCCCAGCTGGCGCCAGAGGGAGAGACAGGGCAGGCTCCGCAGAACTCTGGGGACTGGTGTGGTCAGTCCCCGCTGTCCCCCACCCCCACCCCAGGCTCAGCTAATAGAAAGCGAGCCATTCTATACGCTTAGCAATAAATCGATGTTCACAGCTGAAAGATGCCACTCTTTTAGACATAAAAAATGCAAGTGCACTTTCCCTTATTGTGGAGATGCATTTCAGTCATGCTTCCGGGCTGCCCTGCCGTGTCCACAGGACCGGAAGTTCCCACATGGTCCCCACAGGCCAACAGCCACCTGCACCCACCACACACTCACCTGCAGCAGCTCGCAGGAGGCACCACTCGCTCCCCCAGCTGCACAAGGCAGTTGGCGACGGCGGCCGGGGCCACTGCTGCTCCGGAAGCTTGCAGGTGTAATGGGAGCTTCCCGGGGGCTCCTGAGTACGAGGGGAAGGCAGAGAGGGGAGGCAGGCAGCACGTCACCACATGGGGAAGGGTCGCTGCATGCCCTCGGCTTTGCCCAATGTGGGGGTGCCATCATTTCCACCTGCGGCTCTTTGTGCTGTGAATAGTTGGGGAGCTGGGAATAGTGTGGACAACTCCTGACAGGCACCTGTTCCTGCGGGGGGTGGGGGGCAGGGGACACCTGGGGAGACCATGCAGGTGGACACCAAACCAGCAAGGGCGGCAGCAGGTATTCTGGTGCCAGGTGTCACTGAGGAGGGGACACATTTAGAGCCACTAACACCTGTGGGCCCCTGTCTACAGCCATGACTCTCCCGCTATGCAACTTCCCAGTGAGTCCAAAAATAAAAAGCCCTGCCCCCCGAAACAGCAGTACAGAGGCCATTAGGTGGGACGTGGCTTGTTGAAGGGACAGCAGAGTGAAGCACGGTGGAAACGGTGACACCCAGAGCAAAGGGAGTGGAGGGGACGCAAAACGCATCCTGGGGGCCACAGGCTAGGAGCCACGAAGCTGTGGTCAGGCCCATACTCTGCGGAGTGGGACTCTGACAATGGTGTCGAACGGCCTAACAGATATTCTAAAGAACCACCTGCTGCCACGGGCTGGTGACATACATTTGAGTTGGAACCAGGCTTCCACAGATAAAACAGGTTTCACAAGCCTGGCTCTTGATGCAACAACCAAGGAACTGCCACCAGAGGGCAGACGAGGGCACTCTTTA